>NC_025994.2:85089460-85297286 GCF_000442705.2 Elaeis guineensis
AACAAGGAGATGATACGTCGAGACGATCGCCTTGAGGGCGTTCAGTCCGGGCCGTCCAAGTATGGCGTTGTAGGCCGAAGGAACTCGGACGACCGCGAAAGTGAGGGAGACCGTGCTTTGCCGTGGTTCGGTGCCGACCGTCACGGGCAGGGTGATTTCTCCCTCTGTCGTGACGGTGTCTCCGGCAAAGCCGATCAGAGGCACAGGGACCCCCTAAGTCGGTCAGTTGACAGTCGCATTCGGGAGAAGGTCGAGTAAAACAAAATATTTGTCGAACTTTCATTATCAACAAAAATTCGTTTTACATCATAATTGGCTATTGTCGCCGACACAACAACAGCATCGTCATGGGGAGTTTGGATGCCCCGAACGTCGTCTTCCGTGAAGGTGATCACGTCATTCGGGTGTTGCCTTTTCGTCGGCTCCCCTCCTGCAGACGTCCCCGGGCCCAACCGCTTGGAGATCATGTTGATGACTCCGACCGTCGGCTGGTTGGTCGCCGCTTCTTCAGTCGGCTGGGGGCATCGATCGGCAACTGGTTGGGTCGGCGGACCCTTCCGGAATTTGTCGAGGTACCCCCGACGGATGAGATTTTCAATCTCATCCTTCAACTGGATGCACTGCTCGGTGTCGTGGCCGTGGCTTCGATGGAACCGGCAGTACTTCCGACGGTCGAGACCTTTTGCCTTCAGAGACGGAGGCCGTCGCAGGTATTCCTCTCCCTCGATCTCCATCAGAATCTGTGTACGGGGAGCGGAGAGAGGAGTGTAGGAGTCGTACCTGGGGCGTACCGGCCTCGGAGTCTGCCGCCGAGGTGGCTTTTGGATCTGTCGGAGTGGAGAGAGCCGACTATCGGTCGGGGGCCTGCTTGATTCGGCGGGCTCCCGACCTTTCCTCCGCTTCTCCTTCGGGCCTCTGGGCTCGGTCAAGCGTCGGTCGGACGCTCCTTCGTCCGCGCGCATATACTTGTATGTGCGCTCCAGTAGCTCGGCGTAGATCCGGGGAAGGGTCTTGTCCAGAGAATAAGTGAATCGGGACGCCCTCAAGCCCCGCTTCATGGCTGAGATAGCCATGTCTTCGTTGAGGTCCCGGACCTCGAGCGTGGTCGCGTTGAATCGCGCCACGAAGTGTCGGAGCGTCTCGTTTTCCCCCTGCTTGAGGGAGAAAAGGCTGTCCGACGTTCGCGGCGGCTTTCAGCTGGTGCTGAAGTGGGCCACGAACGAGTGCTCGAGCTGCCCGAAGGAATGGATACTTCCCGATCGGAGACCGGAGTACCAAGCCTTGGCAGCCTTGCGGAGTGTGGCGGGGAAGCCGATGCAAAAAAGAGCGTCGGTTGCCCCTTGAATCGTCATGAGAGCTTTATAGCTCTCGAGGTGGTTGACTGGGTCGGTGGAGCCGTCGTATGGCTCCACATGCGGCATTTTGAACCGACTGAGAATCGGTTCGTCGAGGACCAGTCGGGAGAGAGGTTGGGTGGTCTGGAAGTCGACGTCGTTTGAAGACTTCTGACCTTCCGTCTGCATTTGGGCGAGTCGGCGGTCGATTTCCTCGAACCGTCGCTCGTAGTCGTCCGCTCGTCGATGCTGGGAGACCCCAGGAGTGGAGTCTCCGGAGGATTCCGAGAGGGAGGCCGACGGTGTGCGCGGCCGCTTCTCCTTCCTTGTCCGTTCTGACGGGGAGGGAGAGGGCCGCTGGGACCGTCGGTCGCCGCACCGCGGCCGTCCATCCTCCTCTCCGCGGGAGCGCTGTTGGGAGCGCTCGCATGGAGGCGGCAGGGATCGACGCGGTCGTCGGCGGCTGCTCCTGGAGGGCATCGGACGGGCCGCCGGTTGTTGCTGGAGGCTTTTGACTGCGTCGGTCAGTACGGTCATCTGCCGTACGATGGCCGCAATCTGGGCCTCCGCGGTCACCGCGGGGCGCGGAGAGCTAGGCTCCGCCGTCGGTGGGGCGGGGAGGCCTCTTCCCGGCGGGAAGAGCGCCTGGCCGACCCAGTCACTCTCGATCGTTGAGCTCTTGTCTTTGTCATGCTGTCCCCTTCCTGGCGCGCCAATCTGTTGCGGCCAATCGCCTCGTCGCCCGATCGCCGGAAAGCGTGCACCTGCAAAAGGAAGTCCGCACTGACCGGAGGCGGCTCCGGCGGGGACCCTCCGACGGTCAAGTCAGAGAGGTGACTGGGCAACAGTGAAATGTAGGCAAAGAGCTCTGAGAGAGAGTGCGAGAGAGAGAGAGGAGCGAGCCTGCGTTTGTGGGAGAGACGGGCGGATCCCCCTTGCACTGTTGCCTTCCCCGGTATAAATAGTGGAGCACGGTATGGCGCCGTCATTAATGGCGCGGACAAGTGAAGAACTGTCAACTCACTGTAGACTGTCAGAGTCGCCGTGAAAACGTTATGTCGCCGTGTGGTTGTCCAATCACCAGGGTTGACTATGCCCTGTGCGGGACAATGCCCCTAGGTAGCCGTGCCGCATGTCCGTGTCAGAGCTGACAACGTCTGGCGGCTGTACGGTGGTTGGAGGAGCCGACCGATCCAAAGTCGGTGCCGACTGAGTGGTGTCGGGCCCCTCCATTGGTCGGCGAGCATCATGTGAGTCGGCCATCAGTCCACTGGGTTCAATCGGTCGGGATGGATACGCCCGACATATCCCCAGTCGGCAATGGACTGTTGAATGGCCGGTGATGGCATCCGTCAGTTGGTCGCCCCGACCGACGATCGGTCGGGTTCTCGCCCAGTCGGAGTCGGTCGATCGGGCCGTCGGTCGGTCGGGCCGTCGGTCGGTCGGTCGGGCCGTCGGTCGGTCGGTCGGTGGGTATCCCCCAACATATACCATCCCACAGATTCTGAATTTTTGATTGACTAATTATAAATTTGGCATTGTATCACCATTGTAATGAATATTTACTCTCCATCTTCGCCACCAGCCAGTGCATATTTATCCTGCACCTCTCCACTGTTCATAATGTTCTGGCACTCAATCAAGATTTCAGCTCCATCAAATTCCAATCACAGACAAGTGTCTTCCCATTCTACATGCTCTTTTCCGGTGACTGTCTTAGTATCCTTTTCCATGAAGAGTGCATCTGAGTTAGTTATTTTTATTTTAATTACCAGACTAAGAGTAATTAAAGTTCACATCAATGACAAATTTGAAATTATTAACATGAGGAATAAAGATTTATAAGTACAATTAGGGATATTTTAGAAATATGAGTAATTTATATAGGGCTCAAATTTTTTCAATAAAAGCAATTTCTCATGTTAACATGAACGTGGTTATTCTGGTGGTTCATATGGATGGATATGATTCATAACCCTTGGTGAAATCATGATATGCTTTGCCCAAACATGCTAGTGCAAGGAACTAATAGAATGCTTTAACATGCTAATTCCTAAGTAGCATTTTTTTTATAACAATATAGGGTCTATTTGAATGCTTATATTCCTTATCTATTATCTATTATAGTGGCATTTGGTGACCCAAATGGGATCACCATGGTGATCCCAATTATTGGTGATCCAAATGCTGAGATGATTTGATCATCCGTGATCAAAGATCACGGTATTTAATAGATCATGGTCTAATGATAAGGATCTCAAGGTATCTAGGAGTAATCTATTGATATTTTATCGGAATCCAAAATTATTAACCATATAATATTAAAACTATCCTTCATACATTTCATAAAAATATGCTTATAATAATAAAATATATTTTAATAAATAATAATATATTTATTAATATATTAATTATTATTATTTTATAAAATATTTATTAGTTTTATAAATTATTAATCTTATAAAATATACTAATTATTATTATAGAATTAATATTTTCATTTATAGTTATAGAAACTTCTGTCAGAGACTTGTGCATTTTTTTTTTGGTGCAAATAGGCGATCACATCAGTTTAGTGCAAGAACAGTCCAAAAAATCAAGATATAAAAAATTTCGTAAGCCAGCGGGCAGTCTCCTCCTGTCTATAGATCCAGTCGTCAGAGTGGTCAGCAACAAAAGCTGTCATCAAGTTTGCACCTGCAGTATTAGCCTCCCGATAAACATGCTGACTCTGACTGCAGTAGATGACGAAGAAAGATCCAGACATCCCGGATAAGAGGATGGCTTTCGGATGTCTAGCATCCCCTAAAGTTGGCAATGACAGTAGCAAAGTCACCCTAAAAAAAGATCCACTCCGCATGAAGCTGCTGCCTGGCAAAGGTGACCCCTGCCCAGGCAGCATGAAGCTCTGCATCGAGACAAAAGACTCAAAGAGGTGGGAGCCCATCAGTTGCCAAAAATCTACCATCAGAGTTGCGGATAACAAACTAGCTCCGCTTCTCCCGCCTTTGATGCTGCCATTGAAGTTCACCTTAACAAACTCCGAGAGTGGGGCTCCCAAGAGATAGAAAGAACCCTACGGGTTGCTGTCGAAGCAGCAGAGAGCTTCAGGGATTGGGGGTGTCAAGAATCGGAGTGGCAATATCAAACCAACAATTCTCCTAAGCAAGATAGACAGCTATATCCAAAACTCGACGAGCAGAAATCGCATCACCATCAAAACGAGGCTGTTCTTAGACATCAGATCTGGTAAGCAATGTAAGCCAGGCATCCAGAAATAGCAACAACCTATCACTCATGCTCTGATGAATCAAGACAAGAAAGGAATCCAACCAAGGACTAGTTTTGCAATCATTAAAGTTCTTGACCGTTGAATCTTTCTATCTATTATAATTTATTATATATTATATTATATTTAAAAAAATTGGAAAAGAAAAAAAATATTTTATGTAGTCAGGTTATATGCTATTTATTTCATACATTACAAAATGTACGTTGATAAAATATAACACAGGCTGAGGTAAAGAAAGGGCAAGTACAGAAACGAAAGGAAATTGTACTCCTAGCCCAAAAAACCCTGCATCGCATACTCTCCAATAAATTGGTGTAGACGTTCCATTTGAACATGTTGGGGAAAGATGAACTCATGAATATGTACATTTCCGCACGCACATGGAGGTGGCACACCTGAGCAATACGTTCCAAGTCTTGTGCTGTGGATGACCAATTGCGGGCAATGTAGCCACATTAATGTAAGTGCAGGCAAATGACTACTTGAGTGGACCAAAAGATGATTTTTAGCATCATGAGAATTCTGGATTACGTGATCAAGATCCTCTGATTGTCTGACAAACGAAGCCATACAGTTATCTAGATGGGGCCACAATGCTACATCTTTGAACATCCTCCAATCCTTTTTCACTTTCTAAAGCTGACTCTATAATCATCTGGAGGTGAAGTGAGAGCATGTCTAAATATGACCGGAGGTATACCCCGCCTCCTCAACCGTTTTTTTGGTACACTTTGGGTGGGAGGAATCCCGGTCATGCCGGCTGTAATCACCATGTAGGGAAGGACAGGGAGCGAGGAAACGAAAAAAGTCTCATTGGAATGTAAAGCGGTAAGACAGTCAACTGATTGAGTAGCTTCCCCATAGGTATGCGAAATCTTCAGGTCTTCAACTATAGCAAGACAATGGCGCATATCTTCCAACAAAAGATGAATAAGAGTGGTGTTGTTCACTAGTGCAATAGATCTATAATATGTATCAATCGATTTGACCACTGTAAAAGAATCTCCTTCAAGCTTGTTCTGATAGAACCCAAGTTGGTAAATAGCAATGCTCAATGCCTTCCATGTAGCTTGTAACCTGCTTCCAGGACAGAGGACGCTAGAGATTGGTTTGATGCTAAAACAATTCCATAATGATCTATGATTAAGAAACCCAATCCAACTCTTGCATTCGGCCATGACGTGACAAAGTTAGTGTTGGCTTGATCACAGGATGGGGTACCTTAGAGACCAATCGATAGGAGGATCATTGTAGGCTAATCGAGCCACCGGTAACCTAATACTATGGATCTTCCATTGAAGCCATCAAAGAAGAAACCTAACCATAGTCTTGAAGGGTCTGCACTTCTAACCGCTAAAGGTTCTACACCTAGACCTCGAACCAGTTTCCTAACCTGGGCCTTAGCTTCATTCTGCTTGCCGGAGTTTGCCTAGCCTTTATTGGTCACAACCAGGATCTTAGGCTCAGATCAGGTAGGGGATCGACGAGCTTTCTTCTCTAGGCTGGTCAGTATAAATGGGCCTTTTCCTTTTATCCTTCTTCACTAGTTGCCTTGTTTTATTACCTTCAATTATTCGTGCCATCGGCGATGGGCCTCAGTAACCTCCATATCCCTGGCCACTCTATCTTCATATATGATTCATCTCTAAGGTCTGTAGAGCAAAAAAGTGAGATGTATTGGCCACGACCGAGGTAGTACATTTGATGTCAGAACCACCTTTGATCCTTGGCAACGGTCCCCCATTCTCCAAATGTCTTTTTCGACTTGGACAGATTTACCCTCATCCTTGTCACCTTAATGCATTTGCTTGGCAGCACCATTGATGGAGGAATTGCTCTGCTTTGTATAGGATCCGTCAAGAGGGACCCGGGACACCACCATCCAAGGCCCAAATGTCTAGTTTTCTTCTTGCTTCAGTATCTCCACTTCCTCTCCTGTGATGTGGCTGCATTCCTCCATATGTCCCACTCTGTCACAGAGAGAACATAGCAATGATAGATTCTCATATTTGAATGGCTGCCATCTTCGCCTTCCCTTAGCCACTATATCAATCCAGAGGTGGAGAGGTTTCTTCAAATCCCTACCTAGATGCAAGCCTTTGCATAATCTTCATGACTGCTTCCTCCATTTATCAATGAACTCAGGAATATTAATACCAGCGACGGAGGCAATGTGAAGAAGCATCGGTCTTTCTAACTTTCCACCAGGAAGTCGAGTAGACGAATCCAAAGCATTGCCACAGAAATGGAATCCTCTCTTGCAATGGGGTTGGGCCGCCATTGTTCCAAGGCAAGGACTGTAATAACCCAGATTTAAAAAAAAAAAAAAAAAAAACAGGGAGGCAGCGAAGAAGAGTCCCGCTGGGAGTCTTCTTCCGCTCAAATACATCGAAAGAGAAGCTGAATCCGAGCGGGATTCGACCTCCCCTCCACCCTATAAAAACCCCCTCTCCTTTCCTCTAAGGCTGGCCACGACGAGCATCGGATTTCTCCTTTTATTTTTTTCGAAATATTTCGTTGAAGCCGCGGATGTCATCATCGTGTTCATCTCAAATACTCGCCGGAGACCTCACCGGAGTCGGAGGTAAGCCCTTCTCCTCTTTCCTCTCTTCCTTCCCATCCTTTCCATGGCTTCGTGCACTCTCGCCGGCCTTCGGGATCGTCGGAAAATCCATGAACAAGATGACCCCTGTTTTGCTCTGTTCGGTCGGGCCATATTCCTCTCTTTTTCGGCCACCGGCACCGCCGGTTGCGGCGTCCCATCCCCGAGACCGGACCCTCATCTTCCTCTCTCCTTCCCCTTCCTTCCCGTGCTGATGTGCAAGGTATTTAAGCTTAAGATTATAATTATTTGAAATTATGACTTTAGTGATATTTAAACCTAGGTTATGATCATAAGGAACATAATTGACATAAAAGGAGTCAATATTTAGATTTTGAATCAATAAATACTATGATGAAACTTTATGTATAATGGTATATGATGTCTATAATAAAATTGATGAGTACATATTAGATTTCAATTAGCAAGGTTGACCTAAGTATGAGAAGAGTTGACCTTAGAATGAAGTGCAAGGTATTGATAAATTATGTTGAGTATACTAGATGATTTTAGAATGTTAAACTTATATAATTGAAGATCATGATACTTTTTCTAATTTAGATGATAATTGTCTGAGCATTATAAATTTTGGACTTATCAAAAGAAAATTAATTAGGATATGGTCTAAGAAGAAATTACATCATATGAGAGAGAAATATTTTTGAGCATTGAATCTATAAGAGGTCATATATGAAACTCAATTTAGATGAAAAAAAAATATATTCTTAAATTTTATTATGAGAATACGAGATACACATCTTAGTAAAGTCTTTGGTCACTCAAAATATCATATTCTTAATCTTTCAAATTGCATTGAATTTCAAATTAAAAGCTTACTTTTCTAAGTGGATCAAAAGTATTTTGATATTGTTATTAAATTAAAGAAAAAAAATTATCTTGTCAGAGTATGATATACAGGTTATAATGAAATCTTTAATAATTCATATTACCATCTTTGGATTAGATTTTTTTCTAATTTTTCTTGTGATTGTTGAAGATGGTGAAGTGTATTAATTATTCAAGTCAAAGTTCAGATTTTTAAATTGAACTAAGACATCTTGCTCGTGTTAAATTTTGAATGACTTATGCAATGGACAAGATTTTGTATGGATTTATTGATTAATATTAAGGGTTGTGATGAAGGGAGCTCTATAAGGAATAATCAAGTTGATTCTACTTAAGGATGTTGGCTTGAGTTCTTCTAGTTTGTTAAGTTAGAATTAATTCTTTTAAAAAGAAAGATTGATTTAGAAATCATCTAAAGATAGTAAGGTAAATCTAAGATTAACTCTAATTAATTTTAAATATGTTAGATTCTTGAAGAATGATGAAACTTATGCAATGATTTCAAATATAGAAAGTGAATCAAGATTTAATTTTTATATGCTATACCCAAAGGTAGTAAAGATAAAGAAACTTAAAATTTTGCTCTAAGTCTTATTGAAATTTGAAGGTTGGATCTATCCTGGATTGATCTAACATATAAGGATATTTTTATCTTTGATAGACTTATATAATTTGATAAATTAATATCAGAGTGCGCAGCAAAGCGTAGTAGATTAAATTGATTAGAAATATTAATCTTTTAAATCAAAAGATATTAGATGAAATACATTAGTTGCAAATAAGGAAGAATTTTATTGATAATGAAAGGATGCTACAGATTTTGATCTAATCTGATCATAGCCAGATAATTTTTGTCAGTAGGTTGCTTCATTGTAGATAATACCAAAAATTCTAGATATCTCAAGTTTATTAACAGCTTGATAGTTCTGATATTAGTTCAAACTTAGAATGTCCTAACATAGATCTCATATTTTTTTAAAATTTAATATTATTACTTGGATTGATATAGAAGATTGAGGTTTTCTTAAGATGAGAGATTACATATAAAATTTGTTGGAAGGTCAAGAGAAGAAAGAAATCGATGATTGTGAAGAGTGCCCGATGTTTGACCTTTATTTATTTTTCTATCAAGGGTAGTCTGAGATAATTATGAATTTCGAGTGAAATGTATTAGACAAATAACGGTGGTATATTAATACAAGTTCAAAATGTTACAGTTCTTCAAAAAGTTGAGAAATCATAAGAAGGGATAAGTTTGAAATTTCAAATAATTTTTGTTATAACAAGATCATGAGAAATAAATAATATATATGACTTATCGTAAGTTTGAGAATGACATGAAGAATGTATACTTTGAAATATATATCCCAAACAACATAACCTAATTTTGAGGACGAAATTATTTTAAGAAGGGGAGAATGTAATAACCCAGATTTAAAAAAAAAAAAAATAGGGGAGGCAGCGAAGAAGAGTCCCGCTGGGAGTCTTCTTCCGCTCAAATACATCGGAAGAGAAGCTGAATCCGAGCGGGATTCGACCTCCCCTCCACCCTATAAAAACCCCCTCTCCTTTCCTCTAAGGTTGGCCACGACGAGCATCGGATTTCTCCTTTTATTTTTTTCGAAATATTTCATTGAAGCCGCGGATGTCATCATCGTGTTCATCTCAAATACTCGCCGGAGACCTCACCGAAGTCGGAGGTAAGTCCTTCTCCTCTTTCCTCTCTTCCTTCCCATCCTTTCCATGGCTTCGTGCACTCTCGTCGGCCTTTGGGATCGTCAGAAAATTCATGAACAAGATGACCCCTGTTTTGCTCTGTTCGGTCGGGCCATATTCCTCTCTTTTTCGGCCACCGGCACCGCCGGTTGCGGCGTCCCATCCCCGAGACCGGATCCTCATCTTCCTCTCTCCTTCCCCTTCCTTCCCGTGCCGATGTGCATGCTCGCCGGCGACTGGAGTCGCTGGATTTTGTTGCGAAAGAATTTTCCTTTTTGCCGCTTTTCCGTCGCCGGTGGTCACCGCTGACCACTGTTTTGGCCGCCTCTTGCCGCCGAATCACCTCTCCTTCGACCGTCGACCATCCCCGTGTCGGCTGCGCCACCGGCTGGCCAACCAATGAGGGGACCTCACGGTCCCCTGTTTCGGCCCAAATGAACCCACGGGAAAAGAAAAGAAGCAGAAAGAAGAAGAAGAAGGAAAGAAAAGAAAAGAAAAAGGAAAAAGAAAAAGAAAAGAAAAAGGAAAAAGAAAAAAAGAAAAAGGAGAAAGAGAAGAATAAAAATAAAATAAAATAAAATAAAATAAAAAGAAGAAGAAGAGAGAAAAATTTTTTCTCTCTCCTCTCTCTACCTTTTCTCTCCAGTTTCTCTCTCTAAATTCTCTCCCTATTTTCTCTCTCTAGACTTTTTCTCTTTTTATGGATTTTGTCTCTCTAGAGTCTTCTTCTCTCTCTGATTTCATCACGGATCTTAGGATAAACTTAAGATAAAAATAAGATAATCTGAGATTGCTCCGAAATTCGTGCAGTAGATATGATTCCAGTCCGATCCTATTCGAAATTTGTAACACTTGATTCACCCTGATAGGATCTCTGATGATCTCGACCATGATTGCCTCATCGAAAGGATACGAAGATTCTCTCTCCACTTTCTCTCTCTACTTTCTCTCTCTAGAATTTTTTTCTCTTCATGAATTTTCTCTCTCTAGAAGTCTTCTGGATCAGTGGAGGATTCTGATACATAGATAAGTCCTAATTTTGGTTAATCCTAAGAGAGATCCTTGATTTGTGTTATTATGATCGATTATCGATAATTTTCTCCATATATGATCTTTATATTTGATCAGGGTTACAAAGAGATGATTGTCTGCAAATGATATCGAGTAGAATATTTTGTTAAAGAAATTCATAAATCAAAGAAGAACATTGATTTCTGTGCTTGGATCAGTCACCGGTAAAGGTAAGAATCCTTGTACATGATCACTATTATATATATATGCTATTTTACTGTTGGTCTTGCATCGTTGGTTTTGCATCGTCGGATTTGAGATCGATGAATTTATTATACCTGAGATACTATTATTTGATTTTGAGCATGAGTATGTATGTCAATATATATATGTATCAGAGATTGATGGCATGATTATATGGATATGACATATCTGAATTGATCATAATGCAAGTCAGAATTGATTTGATGAAATCAACATATAATGATTTAATGAAAAGAAAGAGATATATGATATGGACTAGTCTTGTCATGTGGAACAGCCCGCCAGGAGCTTATGCCTGGGATAGCCCCCACTGGCTTACAAGTGGATCAGTCGGCCAGGAGCTCATGCTTGGGACAGCCCGCCAGGAGCTTATGCCTGGGACAGCCTCTCACGGGCTTTCGTATGTGGGACAGCCGGCCAGGAGCTCATCTTGGGACAGTCTTGAAAGACTTTTTAAGTGGATTCGATCCGGATGATGACTGAGGTATAGACTTGGATAGTCCAGAGCCGGAAGGAAACTGTTAAAAATTATGTGATTATGAAAGGAGAAATGAAAGATAAGACATGAAACAATTGTTGAACAAAAGTGTTTCATCTGTTAATATATGATGATGCATCTATTTTGACAAGACAGAAAATTTATGAATGTTTGCATTATTTTGGACATTGAATATGAGATTTTATATCTTACTGCTTATCTTTATTTTCAGACTATATTACTATATCAGTGTGATATGAGAATTCTTACTGGGCTGTAAAGCTCACACCCCTTCATCTTTCTTTTTCTTCTCAGAGTTACAGGATGCTTATGATTGGCTATGATTTGGATTTACGGATGAGCAGAAGGATAAATAGAGTGTCATAGTATCTGATCAGAAAATTGAAGAAATTTAAATTATAATTATGTAAGATTTTACGAATTATTGTTGAAATTAATTGTTATGGATGTTAAGGTTGTAGTGATTTAATTTGGCTTGCATATTCTTTAGGGCTTGCTCTAAGGAGTGTGCGGCCATCACGTATCCGGTCCGGATGTTGGGTTCGGGACATGACAAGGATCTGACCAGCAACGATCCAGGGTCCATTCGCCATCACCCACACTCTGCTTTCTTCCTTCTCGTACCGAAAAACTCATGGTCGAGCAAACAAAAGAATGATTTTAAATTCTCCAGCCTTCGCCCATTTCACTTTCATGTTCTTGTAACATCCTCGATCTCATTGTCAGTGAAGACTATCGAGTCCGTGAACTTTTCCTCTGCAACCTAGCTATCTCCTCTTCAGAGACCTCCCATTTATAACGACACTAGCCTTGGATGACATCCACCCAGGCTCTACTTTGCTTTTCAGTGGGTGCTCTTGGTTACTTCTGAAGCCACACTAGATTGTGATTTTTCAGCTTGCTCCACTTCCATCTCTTCCTTCTCAGCCGCCGGCGGCCAGCTATTCGGTCTGCCTACCTGGATGTCGGTGTCAATAAGCTCCTTCCATTCTTTATTAATATGATATATCAACAGTATTTACTCCCCGCACCACCATGCATGGATAGCTTTCATTATACTTATAAATATGGTCTAGCAGCCATTATCAGATATTGACATGTCGTAAAAATTGAGCATTCCTAACAAATGTCCTGGGATCAGAGTTTCAGTAACACTAAGATCTCCTCATGTAACATTGTTCTCTAGAACTATTATTTTCTGTTAAATGAGAAATAGCAGCTAATTTACAAAGATAAGCATAGTGCTGGATTTTTAGGAAATAAAATAATCCATTATATATAACCACCATCATTGTCCACTCTAAGAAAATAATGGATAATAGTGAAGAAAAAATATAGCTGCTAATGCTATAACAACCATCATTTTTTAATAGTGAAAAATGGCATTGTTTATCTATATTATTGTCTATATGATAATATCTTACCTCTAAAATGTGCACGGATATTTAAACTTAAAAATTGTCAATTTAAGCAATGATGCATCCTACCACTTAGCATTTGCTCCACTTAAAAATTGGTAGGAGATCATGGGTCCGATTTTGGTTGGAATGCAGTCATAGAGATGGGATAGACAGAGAGCATAAGATGCAAGGATGTATGTGGGGTGTATTTAGTCTTAATCAGCTATGCATCAGCTAGATATTGGGTCCTTATACACGACTCAAAATTCAAATAATATCTTTTGGCTAGTTATTTGAGTGAGGTTATGGGTTGTTACAAATGATATTAAAATAAATTTTGCCCATGTTCTATATGAATTAGAGGACATTGTAGTATAGATCTGTTGAGTTGACCACATGAACCAATTATAGTGCTTGTGATTAGATTTGAATGAATTTAGATCCTTAATTTAGTGAGAATTCTAGGGCTTAAAAGGACAAAGTATATGAGCATCATGTGGGATATTTTTAGTCCTACATTAATTATATATTGGATAGATCTTAGATTCTTATAATACTTGTTATATAAAAAAAAAATAATATACCATATTAGGAACCACGCCAAACCCCAATAATATCTTCTAAATAGTCATTCTTGATGAGGTCCTAAGTTGTTATAAAAGATAGGAAAGTAATTAGCCCATCCCAGTCCGGCAATAAAAAGGAATTTACATTATTGATCAGCATTAATACGAACGAATATTGTTGCGGCCAATCCCCTCGTCGCCTGATCGCCGGGAACGAGCACCTGCAAGAGAAGTCCACACTGACCGAAGATGTCTCCGGTGGGGACCCTCTGACGGTCAAGTCATAGAGGAGACTAGGTAACAGTAGAAAAAAATCAGGGGCTCAACGGGAGAGAGCTAGGGAGAGAGAGAGAGAGAGAGAGAGCTCAGGAGCTTAGGAAGCCTCTCTTATCAACACTGTTGCCTTCCCCGTTTTATAGTAGAGCGCGGCGTGGTCCCGCCATTAATGGTGCAGACAACCAGAGAGTTGTCAAATCGCCGAAGGCTGTCAGAGTCACCGTGGATTGACAATCGTAGTGGGCTGTCAAATCACTGGGGTTGACCTATGTCCTTGGAAGAATGATGCCCCCATGGCGGCCATGCAGCATGTCCTTGTCAGGACAGCAGCCCATAGCGGACCGTTCATTGGTACGGTCGTCAGAGTCGGAGCATGATGTGATGGATAGCCACTCCTTTCGCCTGAGGCCGTCACCCACGTGGGAACACTGGCCGACACGACATCCGACTCAGGAGTGGGGGGGCAACTGTTGGGATATACCAAACGACCCCTTTTACACCGACTCACCCTCGGACCTGTCTGACCGATGTCCGACTCTACCGACCGCACCGACCGACGACTGTCGACATTATCCGACTAAAGGAGTCTCGGCCGGGCAAACCCATCCTGTTCCCGATTAGCCGAGCGGTGGAGCCCGAAATACCGACTCACTGTCGGGGGGGTGGCAGCCGACGTCCGACTTCCGCAATGCGCCAGACCAGCCGACAGTGTCCCCGGGTCTTCACCCGACGTCCCGCAGCCGAATACTGACGTATGGTCGGTCAGCTCCCCCAAACACCGTACGACCGCAATGGGCTGCTTGTCAGCCCACGGTGACTTGTCAGTCCGCGGCGACTCTGACAGCCTCCGGTGATTTGACAACTCCCCGATTGTCTGCGTCATTAATGACAGGACCACGCCGCACTCTACTATAAAACAGAGAAGGCAACAATGTTGGTAAGGGAGGCTTCTTAAGCTCCTGAGCTCTCTCTCTCTCTCTCTCTCTCCCTAGCTCTCTCCCGCTGAGCCCTTGATTCTTTTTTACTGTTGCCTAATCTCCTCTCTGACTTGACCGTCGGAGGATCCCCACCGAAGGTATTTTCGATCAGTGTGGACTTCTCTTGTAGGTGCTCGTTTCCGGCGATCAGACGATGAGGAGATTGGCCGCAACAAATATATACAAGGGAGGCAATAAAAACTCTATCATTAATTAAAGTAGATTCAAACTTTGAAGGCAAATGGAAAGCAGCTACTCTGACCCTCACATACTGTGGGTACAACCATGAAAACCAAAGGAAAGCAACTATTCTTTGCCATTTCACCGTTTCCACCCTTCAAGACGCAGCCGAATGTGAAACGAGACACTTTGGTGCATCTTGCATGATCAGTAGCTGGATCTCTTTACAAAGAGATAACACCAAGTGGTGCCCGCTACCACAAGCTTGTGTTAGCCAGCTTCCCTCATTTCTTTTTTTGGTTAGACGATTAATTCACACAAATCTTGTATGAATACGATCAATAGAATCAGAAAATAAAATATCTCGAAACTGCCTCGGGATAACCCCCATCACAGTCCAGAGGGTCTCTCCCATGTACTTTGCTACAAAAGACGCCACCCAATCGGTTGTCAAATTCGCCTCGCGAAAGACATACTGAATAATCAGCACATTGCTCCCTTCTAGGAGTCTCACTGCATCATGCAAAAGGAGGTGAGAGCCTCCGACAGAGATATCTTTCTGCAGCCAAGCAACCACTATGGCTAAATCACCTTCCACCATGAGATGGGTCGCCCCGAAAAGTTGTCTGGCATAGAGGGTCCCTGCTCAAGCAGTATGGAGCTCCACCTCATGAACTGAGGGCTCTCGTAGCTGGTGTCCCCCTATCGCCACAGACGCAAAGCAAGGCCCTTGAATGACAAAACCAATCCCACCATGTCTCTAACACTCCCATCGAAATTGACTTTCAGGTATATCGGAGGAGGAGGCTCCCAAGAGATGAACACCCTATAGGTCACTACACGAGTAGGGTAGGAGCTCCAGATCTCTGAAGATCTGACCGTCACATCGATGATCTCTGCAGCCATGATTGAAGCCCTCTCAAGGATCATTCTCGCCAAAGACTGTCTAGATCGAAGATAAGGCTGCTTCTGGCCAACCAAATATGAAGAGCCAGATAGGCCACATGAACTCCTGCCACCGTGGTCTGGTCATCTCTAGAGCTATGCTGCAGAAACTCTAAGAACACTTGAGTGGGGTCTTCAGCCTGAGCAACCCACAAGTTCATCCCAGCTAAGGATCAGATCGTTGTCATCCTCAGACATCTAAAGAGAGTGTGCTCCAAGGTCTCCTCGTCGGCCAAACAACAGGAACACTCCAGCTAGATATCCATACCTTGGTCCCGAAGAAGGGTTCTGGTCGGTAGCCAACACCAAGCCACCTTTCAGAGAAAAAGATGCACTCTTGGGTGCACTCTCATCCTCTATATCCATCCAAGCTCTATGTATCTTCTTGCTTCACTCTGATAAATCTGATAGAGATCAGCCATCACGACCCTCGAAATATAAGAGTGGCCCCAAACCTTGACATCTGAACTACCAAAGATAGGAGTCACAACGGATAGCATCCAGTCTCTAAGCTGCTCACCAAATAGCCGATTGACAATCACTAGGTCCCACCCTCCACCATCTGAGCGGTGAAGATCTGCCACTCTCATAGCATCTGTCACCTCCACACTAACGAAGGTCAGCCACTAACTGAGTGGTAGTTCTCCAATCCAACGATCATGAAGGATGCTCACAGAACGGCCATCTCCCACCAACTATCTCGTCTGTCGGAAAACATCAGGAGCACAAGTACAAATCTCCCGCCAAAGAAAAGAAGCATTACGTCTCGGATGGGCGTCACCCCTAACAGGCAGCGGGCCATACTTGGCCAGCATGATTGAGCACCCTAAGGAGCCTGGATGAAGCAGAAGTCGGGCCACATGTCTCGCAATCAATGCCTCCTTCCTCACAACTAAGGATTGGATACCCAGACCACTCTCCTATTGGGATTGATAGATCACATCCCATGTCAACAGGTGGACACCACCCCCTCCTTCTGGATGAGAACTCTAAAGAAATCTATGAAAATGTTATTTCAGTCTTGCCATCATGGCTCTAAGGAGAACTGCCTGTGAAAATAGGTAAACAGGAATAGAAGTCAGAACTGACTTCACCAAGATAATTTGCTTCATCATAGACAATGCGTGGCCCTGCCACCCTTCCAACCGCTCCTCAATCGTTCGCTCCAAATCCACACGCTCCATCAGCCTTAGCCTACGCCTGGTGATCGGAATGCCAAAATACACAATAGTTTTACTGTGTTCACTGATCTCCGGAGTTGGGATCCTGAGAATAAAATCACCATCGATTTAAGAAGGTTGACTCTCTGTCTCGATGCCGCACAATACTCCACCAATATACTCCGGAAGCCCACGGCGGTCCGGGCCAGCTTCCCTCATTTACTTCGATTCTCTGTCCTCATTCAAATCCGGACAAGAGTGCATTCACTCCTCCCTCCCTCTCCCTATAAACACTTCCCCTCTCTCCACCCCAACCCTTCACATTATCCCATCGACGGAGGAAGAATCTGAAGATTTGTTATCCACTTACTTATTTTAGCTAACAAGAAAAGGACAACAATATCCATCTATTTTAGCTAGCAAGAAAAGGGCAATCAAGATTTGTTATCCACTTGGTCTACTTACTCAAAAGGGCTTGGTCACTTACTCAAAAGGGCGTCAAAGATTTGTTATCCAGCTGATCTACTTACTTATTTTAGCTGGCTACTTACTTATTTTAGCTGGCAAGAAAAGGAAAAGATTTGTTATGAATCCTTTCTTAATCTGTACAGCTTAGCTAGCATTCTAGATCATTCTTTTGAATTCTAGATAGTCCTTTTCATTTGTATAAAAAAAAGGGAACCTCCTTATTAGTTTTTCAATCAAAAAATATGAAGATAATTTTTTCTTCATTTTAACTTTCTCTGTTTGCCTTGTTTGCAAAATCCCAAACCCCCACGCACCACCATGGCCCATGTCTTGGTGCTCCCTTACCCCATGCAAAGCCACATTAACCCCATGCTCCAGTTCGCCAAGCGCCTGGCCATCAAGGGCCCCCGGACCACCCTCGTCCTCACCCACTTCATCATCAACACCGTCGATGTCGAGGCTGGCCCGGTCCACGTCGAGCCCATCTCCGACGGCCACGACGAAGGCGGCATGCAGTCCGCCGTCACCCTCGAAGACTACTTCCAAAAGCTTGACGAGTTCGGCTCCAAGACCCTCGAGGAGCTGATCCTGGCCCACGAGAACTCTGGCATTCCCTTCACCTGCATGATTTACGACAGCTTTGTGCCTTGGGGTCTCGCGGTGGCCAAGAAGCTCGGCCTACCGGCGATAGCTTTCTCGACGCAGTCATGCGCCGTGAGTGCTATTTACTACTATGTGAATGAAGGGAAGCTTGATGCCCCCGGGGTGCAAGCTATTGAGTCTTTGGAGGGTTTGCCGCCGATGGAGAGATCGGATTTCCCTTCATTTGCTTTCAGGAATGGATCATACCCGACCCTCACTGCATACGCACTGAATCAGTTCAAGATGGAGAAGGATGACTGGGTCCTCTTCAATTCTTTCGATGAGTTAGAGAGCGAGGTCAGATTTGATTTAACTTTGTTCTTTTTTTCACGCTTGCACTGATCTATATATATATATATATATATATATATATATATATATATATATATATGAACACCTGCATTGCACCGCATGTTATAATTTTGGAAGGTGTTGATGAACCATGGTTCAATATTGTCACGAGTTTAACTAGATACACACCTTTGATTCAGTGCGTTCTCACAAAAACCACACACGACCGAGGTCTAAGCTACTCTGTCATAGCTTAAAATCTGATTATTAATTTTCTGAAAAAAAAAAAGAAAGGAAAACGAAGAACTATTGATTGCAAAGACCTAAATAGGAGGTCTTCTTCTCTAATAGCTAAAGGAGAAAAAGTAATTCTGACCTATATACAATGCAAATGTATATACAAAACCATTAAACGGACTGATTTGAGCCCGTTATTCCACGATGAGGCATCTTATGCAAATGCATCTGACATCTTGAATGCTAACGGTTTCTGTTTCAAAGTTATGGCAGATTAAACTACCAAAGGTTTTTTTGTATAACGGTCGATATGTAGTAGGGAGTTCCAACTGGAGAGTGACATCATGCATCCCAGTTGTAAGATGGTGTCGCATCCGATGTTAAACGTATCCGGCGGGTGTTTAAAGAGTGAGGACAAAAGTAGTTTTTTTTTTTAATATATATTTTATTTTTTAACTCAGAAATCTCCCCCTTAAAAAAAGTCGGTTGGCGTGCAACTTTCCAATTTCTTCTTTGGAGCTGGCATCATGCATGTAGCATGCCGAGCGATGGAGCGTGGGATCGCCCATGGTGCGCACGCGGCACTGCAGGATGCGCGTTGAATCCATGGATGGCATCCATCTTAGGATGGACGGTCATCCACGGGCATGGCCTGTGTGATGCACTTTTTGTATGCACTGTTAGAACGTGTGGTGGTTTCGTACGTATATATAGTTTAAAATTTTTATAAATTAAAATTTATAGACAATAAAAATAAAATAAATTAAAATATTTTTTAATTTAAATATATATATATCAGATCAGATTTGAAAATCACGTACTGAATCTTCGTACGAGCACGTCACCATAAATTTAAAATCTGAAAGAAAAAAAAAGATGAATAGGAAGATCGAATCTCCATACCTGATCGCTTTCCTTTGGATCTTACAGATGTTCAGGATTTCTGTCTAAGCTACACAAATATCCGACCTCTATTGGTATTTATATGGAGATAATCCCCATCAGAAATTTAAAACCCCCAGAGTGCTAGCTTTCTTTCAGGCTTTGTTCCTCGACTTGGATCTAGCCTCTTTTCTTGAACGGGAAGAAACATAATTGTTGCACGAACCCTTTGCGCAAAACTTTTTAGAGAACTTTCACAACACCAAGAAAAGGAATAGGAACAATTTCTTTCTTTTTCTTCCCTCTCCAAATTCTCTCTTTCTCAAATCTAATCTGAGAACAAGGTCTGCACGAAGAGGAATAAGGGATGGTGATGAGAAGAAGAGATAACAGCAAGGCAGAAAAAAATTTCTATCAACTCACACATGCACACCCTTTCCTTTCTCTTATTTTTTTGTCGCACAAAAATACTTGCCAACACCCATACCAGATATGATCAGATCTGATCTAATTCAAATTAAATTTGAATTTGACCGGTCCTTACCTGGAAAGAGAGATGGCATTGAGAAAGAAGAAGGCTTGCGGTATGATGAAAAACCCATAAAAGAACCACTTCACGCACACCCTCTTTTCTTTTTTATTTTGTCACACAAAACAACTCATCCCAACACCAAACCAACTCCCTTATCTGATAAGAACTGATCTAATTTGATTCAAAATCAAATTAGAATTCAAATGGCATTGCTTCTTATCCAAAAAGGAAAGGGAAGGCACCATATCTCTTCACGTGCACAAGAGAAGAAATGTGTGGCAATTCTCAACACACCACACCCCTTTTGGTTGGCCAAATGGAGAGAGAAGCTCAGATCAATATAGGCTCAGGTGGTTAGAATTAATTAGGTTCAATCTGAATTCAAATCGAATCCAATTTGATCCTGATTAGAATCAAATTCGAAAGACTGTCAATCCTGATCCAATCAGGATTGAAATCCAAATCTAACTTGGATAATTAACTTTAATTAGCTTTAAATTAAATTAAGATTAATTAAATTAAATTTGATTTAAATTAATTAAGACTTGATCTATAATTTAATCAGGTCCAATTAAATTGCAACACTTGCAATTAAGTCCCTATGTTAACAATTAGCAGTTACTAAATCTGTAATACTTATAAATTAGCAGTTTTCAAAATTCAAACCATCAATCCAATTGATAATTCGAATATGATCCAAGCCGCTGATCAGGCTAAGCTCCTTTTATGTGTGACCCTTCAGATTCTATTCTATTTGGTAGTGAGACATACCGTGATCTTCATCATAGTATTATCGAAACTCTTTTTGATGGGCCGGAACGATTCCAACTTATCCCAATAAAGATCATTGATCCGAAAATGATTCTAATGAGTTTTCACAATCTACTAGTGACGCCTAGTAGTATGTAGTGATAATTAGCAGAATAGAAGAATGAACTTCTAGGTACAGTTACCATGTGATACAATTCTTCTATCATGAGTCCCGACTAGAAGGAGGTCATGAAAAACTTATCAAACTTCATCGTCAGTCATATACTTGATTGACTCGATTCGAGTTTATATGTGAATATCATGAAATTTTTTTCAGTATTCACACTTGTTCTGGCCAGAGACTTCCTGAACTCAGTCTCACGAATCGCATAAGATTACTTTTCTATCGAGATCGATAGATTTTATCTAGGTGCATCTTACTCCAAACAGCAAATTTGAACACACTGTAGCCAACATAGACAGCAAGAACCCGAATGACTAGGGATCAAGTAAACATGCAGTCAAACTACAGTAGCCTTGCCGTGAATAGTCGAGGCACTGCAGGTTAAAGGATCACTCATACTACTGCAGTATCAAAAAATTACTGATGAGTGAATAGATATCCAAGTACTTTCTCGTATTGGTCATGCTCAGTGCAAGTTATTCTTTAACAACTACCTGCATTCTCATCCCAGTGTCCCCACACTGCAGACTCGAGACTCATCTGTCCGAAAGAGAGGTGATCTGCGCATCGATCTTAATCAAATCGATCACTATCCTCCGTGATGATCCTACAATCTGGAACATTTAGAAATGGATCATTAATAATGTATATCTCAAATTCTCAATACCTTGAGAATATATAAAATTATCTTTGTTAATTTGTAGGATAAATCATGGACACATACAACATGATTGGTAATAAAAACTGTCCGTCAAGTATAAATTTATATCCTAAGATTATGGTACGCATCAGCCAATATTAGCTTCTAGGACATACATTTAATAATCTTCTACTTATACTAAAGTCAATCTGCCATATACCTAAGTCCTATCTACTTAAGACAGGTTTGGTTTTTTATTGGCTTAGTGACTTAAGCCCACCACATCCTATATGAAGTTAACTCTCTGCACCTCTATGTATTTCTACTTGAGAAAATTGCATATACCGCTGCTCTATATGCTTGAATTTCTGATGAGACCTAGGCTCCTTAGCAAGGGCTATAGAGCTATATATTGTCTTTGCAGTACAGTATCATAACATTTGATGGTATGACATCCAGTTCTGCAACTAACATAAAAAAATCAGAATACATCCTATACATCTACAGCATACTCAGCTTCCATTGATTGATTGTTTGGAATCCTTCCAAAATATCAAACCAATATTACTTAAGAACACACTCTAATATAGACATTCTATCATCAGCATCAGTATATCCTCCAACTCTCAGCTCTGACCCTTCACTAAAAATCAAGAATAAACCTTTAGTGTTTCTCAAGTACTTAGGGATGTTTTCACAGCTATCCAATGCTCCTAGCCTAGATTCGACTGATATCTGCTCATGACTCTCATAGTAAGAGATATATCAAATCGAGTACATAGCATGGCATACACCTATACCTAAGAGAGTAGCAGACTCTTCTTAGAGATTTCTATGCTAAATCCTTTCAGCACCTTTTTTATGTGCTTTTTTGTGAAAATCCAAACATCTTTTTAGATCCATCTCTATAGACCTTTATTCTCAGAATACATGATGTTTATCCTAGGTCTTTAATAAAAATTCTATATGCAATCATATTTTAATCAATGTCAGCATGGGACACTCCCTCTGACCTTCATGCAAATACATGATTCCTCTTAATTTTTGATAAAATCAAATAATTTGATCACATCTTCGAATGAGTATTCCAACTCCGAGATGCTTGCATAAATCCATGAATGAATTTTTGCAGTGTGATCTCTATCTCAGGAAGTAAAATCTATAGGCCGCTTCATACAAATGTCTTTCAAAGATATCCATTCAAGAGGACTATCTATACATCCATTTCTCGAGATCGATGTCCAACATCACCTCGTTGTAAGTTTTAGAGATCATTTTTATGTTCTCTATCTTTCATAAGAAATATTTTTTTTGGATTCTCTGCAAGAATATCAAGTACCTTTTAGAAGGATGAGAGGTTCTACTAGATTTATGAGATAGAGAAGGTACTACATGTACTGGCTCATGATGAATAGGTTCTATAGGTCCTATGACTTGTTGCTCTTCTGAGACTCTCTCTTCGAGCTTGTCCTCTCACTATTTTTATCTTGGATAAACTATTTTTCAAGAAGTCATGATAGCTCACAAACACATTATGATGTATTGGGAAGAGAAAATAGTATTCCAAACTCTTTAGGATATCCTATATAACGAGCTCTTATAGACCTAACCTCTAACTTGTCCACCATACCATATCTCATACGGTGTGGTAGAAATAGATTCAAAGAAAACCTTATTTAATAAGTAAATTTTAAAAAATAAAGTATATTCTTAAAGAAATAAAGATTAAATCAGTGACATTCATGATGGATCGGACCATATCTCATACAGTACCATTTTTTCTTTCAGATATCTCATTGACCTAAGGTGTACAAAGAGGGTTCCAATGCAAAATTATATCATTTTTTTGAGATAATCGAAAAATTTTTTATTTTGGTATTGCCTCCTCGATTTGATCGAAGTACCTTTAAAATTTTTTCGATTTATTTTTTTACTTCACCTTTGAATTCTTCAAACCTTTCAAAGATTTTAGATTTATATCTCATACATATACTAAGGTTAGAACTGGACTCAAGCCAGCCCAAGGCCCATCGGGCTGAGCCGACTTTGGGTCAGGCTTTAGGCTCGACCTGAAATAATTCAGGCCGGGTTTGGGTCTCGATATAGGGTCCGTTTGTCTTTTGGGCTGGGCTCGAGTATATTTTTGATCCAGCCCGAGCCCAAGCTTGAATATCAACTCGATCAATAGCCCAAAAAATCTTATTAAAAACCTAATAGCCCAGTCAAGCTTGATTCTAAATGAGTTTAAGCCAATCAATAGTCTGAGTCCAATCTTGGTCAATTAGGACTCACCTTAAAATTTTAAATCGATTCGTCTGTTCAATTGCTTAAAATCCCTTCTCCACCTGATTCACCCATCTTCCGATCTTCCCCCATCACTCTCTTCACCCTAGCTTCATCCGTCCACCACCGATCTTGTCCATCTGCTGTCTTTGTCCATCCGTCACCCAGAAACTACCCCAATCCATCCTCATCCGATTCTTGAGAGATTGGTAGAGCAAGGAGCACCATGTGGTCCATCTTCCGATGACATCCAATACTCTGACATCCGTCTTCCATACGGTCTTCTCCTTCATTGGCCAACTCTCTGCCTTCATGCCCTCCGATGACATCTGATCCCTCTTGGAGTTCAAGAATGGCATCCGCACCGACCCCCTTCCAACATCATCGACTTTTAGAAGCACCCACCGGAGGGATCCTCCACCTACTCTCGCGACTAGGACAAGATCTCCTATGACAACTCCAGCATCGTGGTCTCCCTCGCCCTTAATGGCCTTGACCTCATCAATGGGATCTCCTGCGATGACTTCGCAACCTCTCCCTTTTCGACAGAGGAGGGGAGGAGAGGGCCGGCCATCAGGGAGGGAGGCGGTGAAGCATATGAAAGTTTCATGAGAGAGAGAGGGTGGAAGGAGAGGAAAATAGAGGAAAAAGGGAGGGGGTTGGGCTGAGTCTCGAGCTTGGGCTCAGGATTGGGTTGGCCAGATTGGATTCGGGCCGGGCTTGGGCCTTATATTTTAAATTTTTTTCAGACCTAAGCCCGACCTGAAGCTTGAAAAAATATTTCGGACCGGGCTCGAGTAGAGGTGTGGCTCGGCTCAGCCCGGCCCAATCCATTTTCAGTCCTAACACATATCTATATCATGATGGATCATTAGTAAAGATAATGAAGTAGAGATAACCTCTCTTATTTTGCTTATCAAATGGGCCATACACATCAAATGTGTATCAAGATAAGTATCCCAGTGGTTCTATCTCCTTATCCCACAAATGACAACTTCATCATTTATCTTTAAAGAGATGATTCACTGACTAGATATGACTCCACAATCAATGAGCTCAAAAGCTCATATTTCTTCAGTCGATAAATCATTTCTTCCCTATATGACCTAGCCTAAGGTACCACATATATATTCTTCAGGTTTATCTGATCTCTGGATCTCTCAAATCCAATGGCATTCACTGTTTGCTCAAATAAGTTCACATATGCATCACCATGCAAATGATAGAGATTGTCTCTAAGAACTAAATCCAAATGATAGTCGTAGAGATAAAGTGCCCACCGGTTACAATGCAACTCTTGTCCTATTGCTGACTCGAAGGGTTACTTCATCTTCTCTCGACCTTTTACCTTCCCTTAGACCTTATACTGAAGTGCATAAACAGACACTAGAGTTTAATACTCAACTAGGAGAAGAAAAAATCATAAGATCAATTTTGAATAATTTTGACATACTTTTCAAAGGTGTGTCCTTGTTTCTATAAGCTTTTCAGGTATGTACCTCTGAACTTTTCAAGATCCCTTAGTTACCAACATATTGATCAATTCAGATAGATACTATAATAATTATTCATATAGTAGTTTCATAAACTATCCATATGAGTCAAAAAGGTATTGTAGGATCAAATCTATCAGTAATTTTTTTGTATGATCATGTCGAGCTTTTCAAGCTCTTTAATATCCTTGATCATTGTTAAACAATGATTATAGACAAACTGCCCATCGCGCATCTCATGCACTGTGCAACTCTGATCATCTCACAATTATTGCAGATGAGTCAGCATGTCATTGACAATCTATATATCCTTATACACATATAGGAGTTCATCAAGCATGGACTCTAATTTACAGCACCTAACCTTATTATCATTGTCCAGCTATTTGTCAAGTATAGCTCGTTGACTATGGATTGAATAGGTTGATGATATAGGAATAATCTGATCAAGAATATGGCTTAATTTTTTAGAAACAAAGAATAATTCTTAAGTTTTTGAGCTAGAGTATGTAATTGATTTTGGTTAAGCGGTTGATATCTAGGATTCGAGCTGTAGGATTGAAAGTTTAGACAATAAATCATAGAAAGTAAAGATTCTAATTAGATGATTGTACTTGTAAATATTTGTTCTAGAGATTTTAAAAATAAACAAAGGCTCCAACTAATTTTTTTAATCTCTCATACTCTAAATCTCTCACTCTTTGGGTGGAGAAATAAAAATTTATACACAACAATTAGGCTTCTAGTAGGTGCTGCAGTCTCACCGATGCTGTGCACCTCACTTAACAGTTATTGATAATACGGACATCAATGTATGGATAATTCTGTTGGAAATAGTGTCCCAAAGTCAATCGTCAGCCTGTTGACGGTTGGACTCTTTTCTGTATTAGTATATGAATTATAAATAAATAAAAATTATTTTGATATTTTTCATCACAAATTATTTCATCTTCTAATGAACTCCTGTGTTGTGGTGAAGTCCTTAGGACTATTTAGATTTAACAAAGGAGAATTTATCATTTAGTCCTTAAACCTGTTCGCGATCAAATGATATGTTGTTACTAAGGATGACAATATTTATCAAGCATAGATCATTGTGTGCCATATGGGTTGGTTGTTCTCTTAATCAAGGAGTGTGAAGACACTGGTATGGCATACAGATGAGATGTAAGGGTACATCTACACTGAACGTGACCGACTCCGGAGCTTTTTCTACTGTCAAGATTTACTCCGATGGGATATGGATATAACTGTCCCTCCGATCTGAGACCGCCACGGTGACTTGCAAGCAACTCACTGCACTTAGGCACTAGACTATCTGAATTTCTAATTCAATGATGGAAGGATGCTGGGTGTAGTCAAGTACTTGACTTGTCGGTGCGTGTGTCAAGATGGGATTGACCACTCCTGTTCAGGAGCTGTGTACAGTCGTATTTCAATTTAGCAAAATCTTGACCAGGGTAGTCCTAGTGAGGAGTCACAGGACTGTTTGAGTTGAGCACGATTCGGATGATCTAATCAGAATTGATAGTTTAACCCTGAGTCGTCCTAAACATAGGGGTCAAAGGAGATGAATTATACAGTAACCATATTCACGTAGATTCTGAATGTTGCGATTGTGACTATTCGATCTATCTGGATGTCGGGTACCATTGCTAGATAGTCACTTCGATTAGTACAGGAATTAGTTCCTGTGCTACCGGCTTAGGTTCGAACATGCGGGGTCACACACATTAGAGGTTCCTATCTGATCTGATGGTTGATGAAGAGTCTTAATGCTCGTGGACTATGAGTCCTATGTGTCTGAGACTCTATGATCAAGAATCAAGATTCTCTGATCATGAGTACCACACATTTTGGATACCGTGGTCAAGAGTCCCATTGGTTTGGGACTCTTCGATCAAAGTTTCATATCGATGGACTTTGATACCCGATTGCCCATCGAATTTAGACTTAGTATTTATGAGAGGTTTAATTAGTGATTTGATCACTGATTAACTCAATTTGATTGAGTAATTATTTTTGGATCAAGTCCAATTAAATTGGATTCAGTTGGGTTTGACCCGATTAGGTTAAGTGTTGACCTAATCGCTAAGGTATTTTGATCCCTGATCTGATCAAGGGTTGGGTTTAGTTAATTCCTGATTTGATTAAAATTTTATTGAGCTTAAATAAGCCTAATTAAGTTAGATTTAACTTAGTCTAATTATGCTTAACCTATTTTGATTAGGTTGGTTCAATTATGATCAAACCACCTTTTGAATTCAACTCCCTGCGCCACCTCACTTCTCTGCGCCCATTTGAATTCACGAGAAGCAACTTCTCGTGAATTTTCTCCCACGCAGAAGGTATCCCATGTCCACCCTTGTGCGCCAATTATCTGGATAAAAATAAGTTAGTTGGCCATTCAAATTCAAAGGATGTTTGAATTTGAATGGGCAACAAACTAATCCATGCGCCACCTACCTTATCATGTGCGCCCCTTGCTTTATACGAGAAAGAGTTTCTCGTGTAAACTTTTCATGCACAAAGAAGCCGCACCTCCTCTCTTCTCACACCCAGAGTGGATAAGGATGAGTTGGTTTGCATTTGAATTCAAATTCGATTTGAATTCAAGTGTGCAACCACTTATCTTTATCCTTTCACGCGGATAAGACACGTCTTGCACTGTTTTAAAAGAGAAAGGAAGGTGGGGCGTGCGTAAAATTTTTTTTTGAGAGAGAATAGTGGGCATGAGGAAGCCTTGTGCATGATTAGAAAGTTCAAAAACTTCTGAGAGAAAAAGAAAGAAAAGAAACAAGAGTGGGCGCAGGGTTTTCAGTGAGTAACCTAGGGTTTTTGCCTGGGGTTCGGGAAGTGAGAAGGTAAGCTACGAGTGTCGTGATCCCACCAAACTTCAGAGAGAGCTTCATCAACCTCTCTACCATCTTTGCTGACAATCTAAAATATTCAAGGAGTCGGCAGATATTGATCGAAGGAGTTCGATCAGCATCGGCCATCGAAAGGACTCTACAATGAACTAGCATTCGTGAGGTGCCGATCAGACCGAGAGCTTCATATGGACGATCTGCAAAGGCCAAACACACTGTATGGCTATATTGCAATGATCAGACCTTCCAGACGGTGATCAGATTACAGCGATCGACTATCTGTACGAAGGTAATATGTTCTGAACACATAATAGTAAATTGTTTACCGTAGAAGTTTGAATTTCAAATTTAAATGCATGCTATATATCATATTTAGGATAAACACATATTAATTAATTAAATTAATTAATATTTTTTACTGTAAAATTATAATTTTGAAAAATTTTTAAAATTACTGTTTTACCCCTGCATTGAAATTCACTTCAAATTCTTTGTCCAGTTGTTTCTCTAGGTATGTTGTAGTGATTTAATTTCTAAGTTATATGGACTCACCTAACAGTTGTTGACCATAATTCTTAGTTAAGCCCGACCCACCGTTCACCAACAGGCGTAAAGCCGTTATTGAGATCCTCACCTAATAGTTATTGGGTCCAACCTCATCTTTACCCCAGGGCATCTAATGCCAATGGAGTGGTTGTTCCTTTTCGATATAATCGAGCCACTATGACCAGTCGAGAATGATCAACACCAGTAAGGCATCCGTATCTCTACAATGATGGAAGACCACTAGACTTAATATTTAATGAAAAAATTTAGGTTTAGGTCTTTACTAAGTCAGTATATCTAATGTCTGACTGATTAGATTCAGGTCAGCATAATCTCATGTCTATCAAACCTAGTCAGCATAGGTGAACACGAATGACTAAGCAACTTTATTCAATATATAATCAACCAAATTAGTCACATAAGTAAGATCGATGGGAGGATATCCTATACTTGCTTTAGACATCATTTTTGGCTAGGTAAACATAGTCCAATTAAAAATCATCGATCGAGCTACCGAACTTATCATAGATACCAATCAGTCAATTAGAACCAAATTGGTCAGCCTAGTTACTCAGGCTCAAACCATTGAGCTAAATTCGATGTTCATTTAATCAATTCACATCACATGTAAATTGATTTAATCAACTATAACTAAACTCAATTTTAAGCTCCTTTGACCTAATCCTAATCAACTTTTGATTATGTTCGATCAACTGCTCAAAATCGAAAAGGATACTAACCTGATCTAATCAATAACTCTAATTGTAGTCAAGTCGCTAGACCTAACTTGTTCAACCCATATCCAAAATCTCATATATTATGCAATGAAATTTAGATCTTAAATTCATAATTTTAGATCTTTTAATTTTAAATCTTAATTCTTAATTAAGTACATTATGAATATTGATTTAGTTTAAATTTCAAAATAATTTCTAATCTAAACTAATTTAGATTGTATCTCATATAATTCTCTGTCTGCAAAATTGAGTCGACTCATCCTGGTACTCGAGTCGACTTGTCACAGTGAGTCGGCTTGACTTTAAAATTGAGTCGACTCACCTATGACAAACAGAAACTTATAGGCTACGGCCTGTAGAATTGAGTCGGCTCATCTACAAATATCCTGACTCATTAGGATCTCGAGTCGACTCCAAAAAAAATGAGTCGATTTGTCAGTAACTCAAGTTGACTCGAATAGAAAATGTATCGACTCGACAGGCGTGCTGGCCATAGTTTCAAGATTTCATTGAAACAGATCCTAGAATTTTTGGAGCTAGAATTTTATGGAAATTAAGTTTCAGATCATATGAAAAAATTATATATCACATATATCATTTTTTATCTAAAATTAATAAAAAAATATATATCTACTACATGCATGATTAGATCTAAAAGATGTATCTAATATATTTTTTTGTTCGTTATTCTTCTTCATGAGATATGATCACAGCGGCACCCCTATACGTCATAAAAGAATACATCGATTGGACAAGAAAGAGATTTTAATCTCTGCTTCCTCTTATGATCGAATGGCCATGGTGATAAACTCAATCCGAATATTAAGCTCGAAGATATTTTAAGCTAATATATCAGCTATGTATAACTGATTAAATATTAGATCTATGAATAAAAATTCAGATCTATACATGTAATCATATATCATATATATGAATTAAATTCAGTAATAAACTTAAATCCAAATCAAATCTTACTTGATATCTTGAGATCTAAAACTAATTTCAGATCTGAAGCAATCATGATTTATTTCAAATCTGAAATAATTTCAAATCCAAAACAACCTTGTAATTAGATTACAACATGCTGAAATTTTCAGATCTAACTATTGTTAACATTCTACATTACTTTATGCAATGGTTTGTCAGAATAATATCTAGCAGCTAACTAATCTTCAAATCTGATTTCTGCAAATCAAATTTTAAATCTGAATCAATTCGTATTTGTATCTGAATCCATGGCTCTGATACTATGTTAGAATGTGTGGTGGTTTCATACGTATAGTTTAAAATTTTTATAAATCAGAATTTATGCACAATGAAAATAAAATAAATTAAAATATTTTTTAATTTAAACACATACTAGATTAGATTTGAAAACTATGCACTGGATCTTCATACGAGCACATCACCATGAATATGAAAATAGAAAGAAAAAAAGAAAAAGTTGAACAGGAGATCGAATCTTCATACCTGATTACTTTCCTTCGGATCCTACGGATGTCTAGGATTTTCGTCTGAGCCGTGTAAACGTCCGACTTCTACTGATATCCATATGGAGATGATCTCGATCAAAACTTCAAAGCCCCCAGAGTGCTAGCTTCCTTACAGACTTCGTTCCTCGACTTGGATCTGGACACCTTTTCTTGAACAGGAAGAAACAGGGTTGTTGCACGAACCCTTCGCACAAAACCTTTTAGGAAACTTGCACAACACCAAGAAAAAGAATAGGAACAATTCCTTTCTTTTTCTTCCCTCTCTAAATTCTCTCTTTCTCAGATCTAATTTGAGAACAAGGTCTGCACAATGAGGAATAAGGGATGGCGATGGGAAGAAGAGGTAGCAGCAAGGCAGAAAAAAGCTTCTGTTAACTCATGCACGCACACCCCTTCCTTTCTCTTATTTTTTTGTCACACAAAAACACTTGCCACCACCCAAACCAAATATGATCAGATCTGGTCTAATTGAAATCAAATTTGAATTTGATCGATCCTTATCTGGAAAGAAGGATGGCATTAAGAAAGAAAAAGGCTTGCGGTATGATGAAAAACCCACAGAAGAACCACCTCATGCATGCCCTCTGTTCTTTTCTTGTTTTTTCGCACAAAACAACTCATCCCAACACCAAACCAACTCCCTTGTCTGATAAGAATTGATCTAATTTGAATCAAAATCAAATTAGAATTCAAATGGCATTGTTTCTTATCCGAAAAGGAAAGGGAAGGTGCCATATCTCTTCACGCACACAAGAGAAGAAATGTGCAGCAATTCTCAACGCCCCACACCCCTCTTGGTTAGCCAGATGGAGAGAGAAGCCTAGGTGAACATGGGCTCAGGTGGTTAGAATTAATTGGGTTCAATCTGGATTCAAATCAAGTCCAATTTGAGCCCAGTTCGAATCAAATTCGAAAGGCTTGATCCAATCAGGATTGAAATTCAAGTCTAACTTAGATAATTAAATATAATTAGTCTTAAATTAAATCAAGATCAATTAAATTAATTTTGATTTAAATTTATTAAAACTTGATTTATAATTTAATTAGATCTAATTAAATTACAATACTTATAATTAAATTCTTCTACTAACAATTAGCAGTTACTAAATCTGAAACACTTACAAATTAGTAGTTTTTAAATTTTAAACCATCAATCCAATTGATAATTCGAATATGATTCAAGTCGTTGATCATGTTAAGCTCTTTTTGTGTGTAACCCTTCAGGTTCTATTCTGTCTAGTGATTAGATATATCATGATCTCCATCACAGTATCATCGAAACACCTTTCAATGAATTGGAATGATTCCAACTCATCCCAACAAAGATCGTTGATCCAAAAATTATCCTAAGAAGTTTTCATAATCCATCAGTGATGTCTAGCAGCATATAATGATAATCTAGCAGAATAAAAGAATGAATCCCTAGGTGAAGTTACCATGTGATACAATCTCTCTATCGTGAGTTTCGACTAGATGACAGTCATAGAGAACTCGTCAAACTTCATCGTCAGTCATATGTCAGATTAGTTCGACTCAAGTTCATATGTGAATCTCATGGAAACTCTTTTTCAGTATTTACATTTACTCTAATCAAAGACTTCCTGAACTCAGTCTCACGAATCGTATAGGACTACTTTTCTATCAAGATCGATAAATTTTATCAAGATGCATCCTATTCTAAACAGCTAATCTGAACCCACTGTAGCCAATATACACAGCAAGAATCCGAATGGCTAGGGATGAAATGAACGTACAGTCAAATTACAACAGCTTCACTGCGAATAGCCAAGGCACCACAGATCAAAGGACCACTCACACCACTACAGCATTAAGAAAATCATTGACGAGTGAGTAGACATCCAAGTAATTTTTCGTATTGGTTATACTCAATGCAAGTTATTCTCTAATAACCACCTACACTCTCACTTCAGTATCTCCACACTGCAAACTCAAGACTCATCTGTCTGAACGGGAGATGATTCATGCATCGATTTTAACTAGATCGATTACCGTCCTCCATGATGATCCTACAATCAAAAGTATTTAGAAATTAACCACTAATAATATATATCTCAAATTCTCAACACCTTGAGAATATATAAAATTATCTTTGTTAATTTCTATGACAAATCATAAATACATACAACATGATTGGTAATAAAAAATATCCGTCAAGTATAAAAATATGTCCTAGGATTATGGTATGCGTCAGCTGATTTATGTCACAAATTGACATAAAAAGTATCAATTAATATCTAAATTATCTAACTTTATTAAGAAATTGATACTTGTTATTATATTTTGCAGAAGAAGAGGTCATCAATAGAAAGAACAAGGAAAGAGGATTCCAACGGCATAAATTTTATGCAAAACGGAGTTAAATTGATCCAGAAATTGAAGAATGAAGAAAGAAGACTCAATTGGGTCAAACCCGAGTCAAATCAGGTCAAAATTGATCAAAAATCAACTGATTTGGTGATCTGATTAGCCGCCTGGTCCACAGCAACAGGCGCATGGACCATGGATCCATCAGCGCATCATAAACCAACCAATCAGCGAGTCTCGGCTCACCGCAATGCATCGCGAGCCCGATCCATGCGCGCGGTCCAGGGCTCATGAGGAGAGAGAAGAAGGTCCGAAGGGCAACCTGATAACTTCACATCACTCAATAGTCCGATCTTCTCTGATCAAGATCCAACGCTCCACATTTTTGCGCCATCGGACGGCCACCATCACAGTCGGTCAAGATCCAACCGCAATCAAGGCAATTGCAAGAATCAATAAACACTAGGACAACACGGGATCCTTCTGCAGCGCGATCCAACGGACAAAATCTTCCAGCACCTTGATCGGATGGTCCGCGATGCATCCGACCTGATCCCATCTCTGCAGCACGATCCAACGACAGGCTTCACCCAGATCGTGATCCGACGGCCCAGAATCGTTCCTGGCTTGATTTATTAGATGAATTGGGTCTTTAGATGAAGATCGGACGGCTGAAACAATTTTTAGGATTTTTTGATGGATTTAAGTGCTTTTTGAGAGATTTGAGCCCCTAACCCCCCTAATAGCCCTCTAAAATCTTTTAGTCCCACATCTAAAGTTTTGAAAACCTTATAACCCCCAAATGCCTATAAAAAGCCCCAAAGGCCCTTGTTTTAGGGAGTCTGATCTTCCGATCAAGCTTGTAACCCTAGATAGTGGGGTTTTTAGCTTTCTTCTCAAGCTTCAAGCTTTGAAGTTTTTGTAATAAATTTTTTTTATATAAAATCTTATTTTTATGTAATTTTATCTCTTTACATTATGCAATTTATTTTTCTTGAATTAGGATAGTTTAATTTATGCAATTTAATTTTATGCAATTAGGTTAGTTTAAATTATGCAGTTTAATTTCTTGCAATTAGGATAGTTTAATTTATGCAATTAGGTTAGTTTAATTTATGAAATTAGGGTATTTATTTTTCTGTATTTAAATTTTGCAAGTAGATTTAGATCATGTCTAGCTAAGCATCCCTTCTAGGGTTTGCGATGAAGCTAGATCATGAGTAGGGATTTTACATAGGGTTCTTTCTTTTTCTTAGGTTTCTTTTTTTTCCTCTTTTGCTAAGAATTTTTGATGAACTACAGTTGGGTCAGAGTCCCTTCATAGTTCATGCTTGATTCAGTGCATAGGAGGAGAAAATCCTAAGGGATCCTAGTTACTACTCCTCTGTAAAAAATCTTGATGGGTTATCGTTGGGCTTAGTCCCTTCATAATCTATGCTTGGGAAAGACAAGAGGAGTAGTCGTTAGGATCAATAAGAATAATTCTAGGTAGAATTTTTAATCTAGATCTAGTGGATTCAAAAATCCTAGATCCTTAGTCTTATTGTCTTTAGCAAACAACTTCCGACTTTTGATTTTCGTTAAAGCTCGCTTGAGCATAGATTTGAAAATTATTTTTAAACCAAGTCTCTGTGGGATCGACCCGTACTCGCTGGTCATGCTACTCTGCACATTGTGCGCTTGCGTTTTATTTACAAATTTTAAGATTTGCACATCAAGTTTTTGACGCCATTGCGGGGATTTGGCATTTTAAATTATTTTCAAATATTTATTCTTCGTGCTTTATAACTCTCTTTCTTTTTCCTTTAGGTTTCTATATTTAGTTGGTGATTGCTGGAAAACTCAGGTACGCTTCTAATTTCTCTTTTATTATTTTGAGTTAATTACTTTTGCTTTTAGACCTAATCATTTGAAATTACTTAATCAAAAAAATATATATATAAAACAAAACAAAAGATATTTCATAATCGTGAAGTAAAATATCAAAATAAAAAAAAAATTCTAAATTAAAATCTTTTACATTCTTGGTCATCTTGTTTATTTGCATTTGCATTTTCATAATTAATCTAAGGGCATCAACCCATTAACAAGATAAGGTGGGGATTTCATTACCCTTCCTTAGCCCAAAAACCATCTCCATCATATTGCATTACCTAGACCTTTAATCTTAAAATCAATTAGACGTCAACATTAAGGAATTCGAGCTCAATAGGACAAGGAACCCTAAGAGTTCTACCAAGTTTGAGTTGTTTGATTAGTTGGTGTCTAGGCAAGTCCCTGAGGGTGGTTTGTTAAATTGGTTCAGTTGCTGGCCTGGCCAACTCGTTTGGTGTCTAGAAAGGCAACGATGAGTGAACCTCCCACCTCTTATACTTACCTAGCTAACTAGTTGATCAATCTCCACTTGGAAGGCTTGAAGGGTCATCTTGGAACAGTTAGGAGCTGTCTAGATTTAGGTTAACCCTAGGATAGATTGAGTTTAATTTATTGTTTCACTTGTTTGAAAAAAAAATTATTAAAATTTAAATTAATTTGGTTACTTTTCTTTAGATTTAGACTCCTTAGGATCTTCTCTTTAAAATTTTTTCTCTTTCTTTTTTTTATACATAAAAAATTTTATAAAAAAAAATTATATAAACATCGAGAACCGTACACCTCGTGTGTGGAGAAGAGTGTCGGTCGTCTAGTTAGAATTGAGTCAATTTCTGTTGTTCCAATGGCTGAACCAATCCAACCATGACCCTTAAGGATTTGTGTTATCCAGTTGGCTCCATCCAACCATCTTGTATCAGGTTGCCACAACCCACAGCTAACAATTTTGAAATCAAACCTCAAATCATAAATATGCTTCCAAAATTCACAGGATTAGAGGATGCTTATATATTTATTAGAGAATTTGAGGAGGTATGTGCAACCATGAAACTGCAATTAACAGAGGATGAGGTCAAACTTAGATTAATCAACTTTGCCCTTAAGGACAATGCTAAGAAGTGGCTTTATAGTCTGCCAAACTATTCTGTCACTACTGAGAGGGCTTTGTGAGAATATTTTTAAAAAAGTATTTTCTCCATCATAAAACAGCTAGGATTAGGAATGAAATAAATCAATTTTATCAACTAGCTGGTGAATCATTTTGGAAGTACTTTGATCGTTTCAAGAATCTTTTGACCCAATGCCCACACCATGGAATAGAAACTTGGAGACTATGTCAGATCATCTATGAGGGGTTAGATTCAAACTCAAGAATCATGCTAGAGTCAATGTGCCAAGGCCAATTTATGGACAAAGAAACTACTGAAGCTTGGCAATTCTTAGAAGACCTAGCCGAAAAAATTTACAGTGGGAAACAACTAGGGAACCTGATAAAGCTACACCTTCAAGAGGAGGAATGCATCAAATTCAACCAACCTAGCATCAGAGGCCAAGATTGCAACCTTAACACGTAGATTGGAAGCCTTAGAATTACAGAGACCAGCCAATGTAAATCAAATATCTGCATCCATGTGTAAAGGGTGCAATGCACCAGACCATGTCTTAGAAGAATGTTCCTACTCGAATGAGTGTGCACAGGTGAATGCCACCTATCAAGACCATTGAACAATCCTTATGCACCCACATATAACCCAGGTTGGAGGAATCACCTGAATTTCTCATGGTCCCAGAATCCTAATGTAGGCAATCCAAATTTCAATCAGCAAAATCTAAGGTCCAACCCAGTGATGAACAACCCGCCAGGCTTTCATGATAATGACAAGAAAATTATCTCTTTAGAGAAAAGCCTAGAAGCCATGATGAAGACACATACCAGCTTTATGCAAACCACGGATCAACTCATAAATAATAACACCCAAGCTATAGCCCGTCTGAAAATGCAAGTAAGTTAGCTGGCTTCGACCATTAGTGAACGAGAACATGGTAGGTTACCTAGCCAACCTGAGCCAAATCCTAGGAACCAAAATGGTCCACGACCCCAACAAGGAAACCAAGTTAATGGTGTAAATGCCATTCATACCTTAAGATCAGGAAAACAAATAGATAATAAGGTAGTTGCACTTGATGATATAGATGACTCATCTGCCGAGTCACTTCTAAAACTACTACCTTTCAACCTCAAGCACCAGAAACTGAAAATTCACCTAGTCCAGTACTTAAAAGTCCTAGAGCTCCTTTTCCAAACAGACTGAAATCTAATAAATCTGAACATTTAGATAAAATTTTAGAGGTATTTAAACAAGTCCAAGTTAATATTCCTCTTTTAGATATAATCCATCAGGTTCCAACTTATGCCAAATTTTTAAAAGATCTCTGCACTAGGAAAAGGACCACTAATGTACCAAAGAAAGCATTTTTAGCTGCAAGTGTCAGTTCATACCTATCTAACCATGTGCCAATTAAATATAAGGACCCTGAAGCTCCAACAATTTCTTGTGTTATTGGAGAAACCAATATAAAAAAGGCCTTGCTAGATCTAGGAGCTAGTGTGAATATCCTTCCATATTCGGTGTATGAACAACTAGGATTAGAAAAACTTCAACCTACTGGGATCACATTACAGTTAGCCGATAGATCTCTCAGGATCCCTAAGGAATGGTCGAGGATGTTCTGATAAAGGTTAAAATTTTATTTTTCCTATAGATTTTATTGTTTTAGAGACTGAGCCAGTTGCGAATCCTAAAGGACATATACCTGTCATTTTAGGAAGACCATTCTTAGCTACAGCCAATGCTGAAATCAATTGTCGAAATGGTCTAATGAAGTTATCCTTTGGGAATATGACCATTGAGCTTAATGTTTTTAACTTAGAACAGGAATCATCTTCTCATGCTGAAGTCAATGTAGTCCAAGATGGTATTTATGAATCCATTGACATTAGTGATGATGAAGTCGACCTAGAGTCTAACCCCTGGTTAATCCATGAGTCTGAGGATGTCAATGAAATACTTAAAGAAAATCAGATTAATCAGAAATCGACACTTCCTACTGAATCAATCATTGAGATGGTGAAATCATCACCTAAACCATCGATAGAGGAAGCACCCATTTTAGAACTGAAACCCCTCCCAGAACATCTCAAGTATGCATATCTAGGACCCAAAAAACTTTGCCTGTAATTATTGCATCAGACCTAGATCCCAAGCAAGAGGAAGAGTTAGTATCAGTTCTAAAAGCAAATCAAGAAACAATAGGTTGGACCATAGCAGATATCAAAGGAATAAGCCCTTCTATAGTTCAACATAGAATATACTTAGAGGAAGAGGCTAAACCAACAAGAGAAGCCCAAAGAAGGCTTAATCCAGCTATGAATGATGTAGTTAAAAAGGAGATTCTGAAACTCCTAGATAGTGGAATAATTTATCCTATTTCTGATAGCTCTTGGGTAAGCCCAGTTCAAGTAGTACCCAAGAAATCTGGGGTAACAGTGGTCCAAAATAATGCAAACGAACTTATCCCAACTAGGATCCAAACGGGATGGAGGGTCTGTATAGACTATAGAAAGTTGAATGCTGCGACAAGGAAAGATCACTTTTCTTTGTCATTTATTGATCAAATGTTGGAAAGACTAGCCGGACAAGAGTTTTACTATTTTCTTGATGGATACTCCGGTTACAATCAGATCCCCATAGCCGCTAAAGATCAAGAAAAGACTACATTCACCTGTCCATTTGGTACTTTTGCCTATAGACGAATGCCCTTTGGACTATGTAATGCACCGGCAACCTTCCAGAGATGCATGATCAGCATGTTTTCAGATATGATAGAACGATTTCTAGAAATTTTTATGGATGACTTTTCTGTTTTTGACCTAACCTTCTCCGAGTGTCTGAATCACCTGCAATTAGTTCTAGAACGATGTAAGGAGAAGCACTTAGTTCTCAACTGAGAAAAATGCCGGTTTATGGTCAAATAGGGAATAGTTCTTGGCCATGTCATTTCTAAAAAGGGGATTGAAGTGGACAAGGCCAAAATAGATCTAATTGCAAGTCTTCCACCACCTAAATCTGTGAAAGAAATATGTTCATTTTTAGGTCATGCTGGATTCTATAGAATTTATTGCCAACTTTAGCAAAGTAGCACGTCCACTGACTAATCTTTTGGCAAAGGATACCAAATTTGAATTTACTCATGAGTGCTTGGAATCTTTTGAATTTCTAAAAAAAGCACTTGTATCAGCTCCAATCATTCATCCTCCTGTCTGGTCTGAACCATTTGAATTAATGTGTGATGCATCCAATCATGTGGTGGGCGCAATCTTAGGTCAACGGATAAATAAGCTGCCTAGAGTGATATATTATGCAAGTAAAACCTTAAATGATGCGCAGCTTAACTACACCACAACTGAGAAGGAGTTCCTTGCCGTTGTCTTTGCTTTAGAGAAATTTAGATCTTATTTGGTTGGGACCCACACCATTGTTTACATCGATCACTCAGCCATTAGACATCTCCTAGCAAAGAAGGATGCCAAGGCACGCTTAATCAGATGGATTTTGCTCCTTCAAGAATTTGACCTAGAAATTAGGGACAAGAAAGGCACTGAGAACATTGTAGCAGATCATTTATCCCGAATTCCAGTCGCACCATCTAGTGAACCACCCATCAATGAATCTTTCCCAGATGAGCAACTCATGTCTGTGTCTACTGAACCTTGGTTTGCTGATATTGTAAATTATTTAGTCATAGGTAAGATACCTTCTCATTGGACTAAGCAGGATAAATATAAATTCTTTGCCCAAGTGAAGTATTTCATTTGGATGATCCTTATCTTTTTAAACAATGTCCTGATCAAATTATTAGAAGGTGTATCCCAGATAACGAAGTCATGAATATTTTATCTTTTTGTCATGATCAAGCATGTGGGGGTCACTTCGCGTCTAAGAAAACTGCTGCTAAGGTTCTCCAATGTGGTTTTTATTGGCCCAATTTGTTTAAGGATGCTCATGAATATTGTAAAAGTTGTGCTCAATGTCAGAAAATAGGTCGAATCACCAAGCGACACATGATGCCACTCAACCCAATCTTGGTAGTTGAAGTTTTTGATGTTTGAGAGATCGATTTCATGGGACCATTTCCAAATTCCTTTGGAAATGAATATATTCTAGTAGCAGTTGATTATGTTTCAAAATGGGTAGAAGCAATTGCATGTAGAACATCCGATAGCAAAATGGTCATGAAGTTTCTTAAAGAAAATATTCTCTCCCGTTTCGGTATTCCTAAGACAATCATTAGTGATCGGAGAACCCATTTTTGTAACCGACCTTTTACAATATTGATGAAAAAGTATAATGTCACCCACAAATTGGCCACACCATATCATCCTCAAACTAGTGGGCAAGTTGAAGTGTCAAACCGACAAATCAAACAGATTCTGGAAAAAACTGTTAGTGCCAATAGAAAAGATTGGTCTTTGAAATTAATTGATGCACTTTGGGCATACCGAACCGCTTTTAAGACCAATCTAGGAATGTCTCCTTATATGATTGTGTTTGGTAAACCATGTCACTTGCCTATTGAGATAGAACACAAAGCCATGTGGGCCATCAAACAACTAAATACAAATTTGAACGACGCTGGAAACCATAGGAAGCTTCAGTTGAATGAATTAGAAGAACTTAGAAATGAAGCCTATGAAAATGCAAAGATATACAAGGAACGAACCAAAGCATTTCATGATCAATCAATTATGAGAAAAACTTTCAATATCGGACAAAAGGTGCTCTTATATAACTCTAGATTACATCTGTTTCCAGGAAAGCTTAGGTCTAGATGGACAGGATCATTTTTAGTAAAGGAAGTCTTTTCACACGGAGCTGTTGAGATAGAAAACCCAAGTAATGGTGTTATCTTTAAAGTTAATGGTCAACGATTAAAACCATTCTTGAAATTACCTGTCGAGACTGTTGAAGATGCCATGGTTCTTTATGAACCAACTTATTCTGATTAAATTACTTCGAGATTTGGTCTGACTGAAGACATTAAACTTAGCGCTTCTGGGAGGCAACCCAGCTTATTTAATTTCTAATGCTTTCTTTGTTTTCAGTTTGCTTAGGACAAATAAATTAGATAAACTCCATTGGGGACAATGTCGGTCAAGTTGGGGGGAGAGCTTGAACAAAATCAGGTGTTATCATTTCTTTTCCTTCCACTATGAGTTATTTCTTGCATTTAATATATATATATATATATATATATTTTTTTTTATAAAATCTTATTTTTATGTAAAAAAAAATTTGAAATAAATTAATCTAGAAAAGAAATAAGAGTAAGTTAGAAAGTATTTGCTAATAAATGTAGTGAGTCACGAAGAAGATTAGCTGGTTAGACTCTTGGTGGCCTAGGTCATTTAAAGACTATTAGCACTTCCAATTGCACATGCACACTAACAAGGTAAAGTAGGTGTTAATTGTAAGGCCAATTAAGGATTTGAGTATTATTTAAATTAGATAATTTTCTCTACACCCCAATTGAAAAATTTGAATTTAAGGAAAGAGCTACCTGCCTGAAATAAAATACAAAACACAGAGTAAATGTGGATTGCCCTAAGCCTAGTAACCGGGTCTCTTCACCTAAGTCAAGTGTTGAGATTCGCGTCAAACGGTGGTGGGAAGGCCAGGATGCTCAAAAAAAAAAAAAAAAAACAGTGTGAAAGCTACCTTAGTTCTTTGTTTAATCTGGGGTGTATAGAAAATTAATCGAACTAAGTTATGAAAAATGATACAATTGGTCTGTACAAGTTAATATTGAAATACTAAGTTAGTTATCACTCACACAAGTGCTATAAAACTTTAAGTGTACTCTAAGAAAGCTCATAAGTAGACTGACTACCGATTCTAATTCGAAGCTCATTACTTAGTAATACTAGAAAACTTCTTGAATTTCGATCTTAAATTAATTTGCAAAGGAAGGATCTTTTTGGAATATGATCTTATTTTGGTACATTGCTAAGGGACTAGCAAAGATTAAGTTGGGGGGTGTGATTTATGTCACAAATTGATATAAAAAGTATCAATTAATATCTAAATTATCTAACTTTATTAAGAAATTGATACTTGTTATTATATTTTGAGAAGAAGAGGTCATCAATAGAAAGAACAAGAAAAGAGAATTCCAACGACATAAATTTTACGCAAAACGGAGTTAAATTGACCCAGGAATTGAAGAATGAAGAAAGAAGACTCAATTGGGTCAAACCCGAGTCAAATCAGGTCAAAATTGGTCAAAAATCAACTGATTTGGTGATCTGGTTAGCCGCCTGGTCCACAGCAACAGGCACATGGACCATGGACCCATCGGCGCATCATAAACCAACCAATCAGTGAGTCTCGACTCACCGCAATGCATCACGAGCCCGATCCATGCGCGCGGTCCAGGGCTCATGAGGAGAGAGAAGAAGGTCCGAAGGGCAACCTGGTAACTTCACATCACTCAATGGTCCGATCTTCTGATCAAGATCCAACGCTCCATATTTTTGCGTCATCGGACGGCCACCATCGCAGCCAGTCAAGATCCAACCGTAATCAAGGCAATTGCAAGAATCAAAAAACACTAGGACAACACGGGATCCTTCTGCAGCGCGATCCAACGGACAAAATCTTCCAGCGCCTTGATCGGACGGTCCGCGACGCATCCGACCTGATCCCATCTCTGCAGCGCGATCCAACGGCAGCGCTTCACCCAGATCGTGATCCGACGGCCCAGAATCATTCCTGGCTTGATTTATTAGATGAATTGGGTCCTTTAGATGAAGATCGGACGGCTGAAATAATTTCTAGAATTTTTTGATGGATTTAAGTGCTTTTTGAGCGAGATTTGAGCCCCTAAACCCCCCTAACAGCCCTCTAAAACCTCTTAGTCCCACATCTAAAGTTTTGAAAACCTTATAACCCCCAAATGCCTATAAAAAGCCCCAAAGGCCCTTGTTTTAGAGAGTCTGGTCTTTCGATCAAGCTTGTAACCCTAGATAGTGGGTTTTTAGCTTTCTTCTCAAGCTTCAAGCTTTGAGATTTTTGTAATAAATTTTTTTTATATAAAATCTTATTTTTATGTAATTTTATCTCTTTACATTATGCAATTTATTTTTCTTGCAATTAGGATAGTTTAATTTATGCAATTTAATTTTATGCAATTAGGTTAGTTTAAATTATGCAGTTTAATTTCTTGCAATTAGGATAGTTTAATTTATGCAATTAGGTTAGTTTAATTTATGAAATTAGGGTAGTTTATTTTTCTGTATTTAAATTTTGCAAGTAGATTTAGATCATGTCTAGCTAAGCATCCCTTCTAGGGTTTGCGATGAAGCTAGATCATGAGTAGGGATTTTACATAGGGTTCTTTCTTTTTCTTAGGGTTTCTTTTTCTTCCTTTTTTGCCAAGAATTTTTGATGAACTACAGTTGGGTCAGAGTCCCTTCATAGTTCATGCTTGATTCAGTGCATAGGAGGAGAAAATCCTAAGAGATCCTAGTTACTACTCCCCTGTAAAGAATCTTGATGGGTTATCGTTAGGCCTTAGTCCCTTCATAATCTATGCTTGGGAAAGACAAGAGTAGTCGTTAGGATCAATAAAAAAAATTCTAGGTAGAATTCCCTAATCTAGATCTAGTGGATTCAAAAATCTTATATCCTTAGTCTTATTGTCTTTAGCAAACAACTTCCGACTTTTGATTTTCGTTAAAGCTCGCTTGAGCATAGATTTGAAAATTATTTTTAAACCAAGTCTCTGTGGGATCGACCCGTACTCGCTGGTCGTGCTACTCTGCACACTGTGCGCTTGCGGTTTTATTTACAAATTTTAAGATTTGCACATCATCAGCCAACATTGACTTTTAGGGCGTACATCTAACACGCATCGTATGAGGGATAAACACATATCTGCATGAGTCCTCATATATTCTCTTATCTAAACTCTGACATTCTCGCAAGGCTTGAAATCCAAATTTATTCAAATCTAATGATAAATATTATAAATTCAAGTTTAATCACAAATATTAGAATTAAACTAAGGTCAATCCAAATGGGCCGTATTGCTATATTCCTAGTCTATATGGGCCATGGTCCATGTGTATGATTGGTAGCAATCCAAGATTCCACCTAAAAAGGCTATGAGAAGGAGGTATTGTTTGGACTCTTTTATCTTATATAATAGATTTTTTATATTATATAAGTATTCAAGGTTTGCCAACGTATAATACTGCGAGAAATGTATATATGCATGCCACATAGATCTCGCAAATGAATACTATGATAGATAAGTAGACTGAATTTTATCACCATTTTATGTTTATTCTTTTGAATTTATATTAGTGTGATGTATATTTTACTTGATATACAATATTAAGAAGATATACCCTGAAAAGGTAATGCCATTTTGGTAAATTAGAGGTTTTACTGACTCTTTAGGATTTGTTGCAACTTTCGGGTGTTATCCTTTTGTTGTCTATGACGTCTTTCTGTTACAACAGTAAGAATGATTTGGTCACTGGGATTAAACTTCAAAGATCAACATATAAATTGAAAGTAAATTGGATTAGAGAATCCTTCAAACAATGAAGAAAGGTTTTTGAGAGAATTTTTATTAATATCTGAAAATATCAGCTTCTTTCATAAAATGTATCAGAAGCATATGCATTAAACTTGTTATAAATCTTAGTCAAAATAAGATCTAATGATAAGAAAATATGCTAGAATATTCTACTATAACTATAGAAATCCGACTAAAATAGATAGTCTAATATGGAAAATTTATAGAAAATTTGGTGAAAATCTCTAGAAATAAATTTATAGAAAAGTTCTGCCAAGTGCATAGCATGTTGAAGCAATACAAGATTATCCAAGTCCTCAGCTATTTTAGAGATAATCAAATGCAAATAGTGGCGACAAATTTATAACAGTAACCTTTAACATCATATGTGTTCATGATTAATAAGTATGGAGTTGATTTAATATTGTAAATTAAACAATTATTCAATATTCTATAAATCAATAAAAAAAAAAGCTCCATCACTGACGGAGTTGTACAATTCATATTAAATCGTTAAACAGCCATAGAACTATTCACAAACTCTGCGATTTAATCCTTTTTTTTTTTTAACAACTGTAGTCAGGAAAGACTTGTTCCTTCCTCGACACCAACATTGTCCTTTACTAATAAGATTTCGATTTTTGTCAAGGTGGTAACATGCTTGAAGAAATATATGCATGCGATGACCATCGGGCCATGCATGCCGTTGATGGACGTGGACAGGCACAGCGGAAGCGACACCTACGGCATGAGCATCTTGGAAGCCGAGAAGGATACCTGCATCAAGTGGCTCGATGCGAAGCCACCTGGCTCCGTGGTCTACGTGTCCTTCGGCAGCTTCGCATCACTAGGAGTCGAGGAGATGGAGGAATTGGCCTGTGGCCTCAAGGCGAGCGACAAGTACTTCCTGTGGGTGGTGAGGGCCCCCGAGAAGAAGACCCTCCCCCGCGAATTTATCGAAGAGCCACCGGAGAAGGGACTGGTGGTGAAGTGGAGCCCGCAGCTGGTCGTCTTGGCCCATGAGGCCGTTGGATGCTTTGCGACGCACTGCGGCTGGAACTCGACATTGGAAACGCTGAGCTTGGGGGTGCCGGTGGTTGCGATGCCGCTTTGGACCGACCAGCCGACGAATGCCAAGTATGTGGAGGATATCTGGGGGGTTGGCAGGAGGGTGAGAGCAGGGAAGAAGCGGATCTTTATGAGGGATGAGGTCGAGATGTGCATAAGGGAGGTGATGGATGGAGAAAAGAGTGAGGAGATTAGAAAGAATTCAAGGAGATTGAGGGATTTGGCCAAGAAAGCATTGAGGGAGGGTGGGAGTTCCGATCAGAACCTAAATGAGCTTGTGGGGTATCTGAATGCCAAGGCTAAGGAACGCAGTTCCTTGCAGTTGAACTGAATACAGGAGAAGGATCTTACCAAAATAATAATAATAATAATAAAGGAGAAGGATCTAGTTTGGAGCCAGAAGTAATCCACCTTGGAATAAGTGCTTAATTTGTGTCTAGTTGGGTTTTGTTGCTGTAAGAACAGTGTTATCGAATGATTTAATTGCAATGAGTTAGAACTGTTCTATCAGAAGCGAATCCAAGTAGTGTCAGTGAAAAAATATAGAACATAATTAGATGAAATGTGGTATGTCAGAGAATGCTCAAAAGGCTAATATAGATCTAAAGAAACGCAAGCATTTAATTTGCAGTCAGCTTAAGCAACCTGTGATTCCTCCACATTTTTGTTTCCATCAACTCTGAAACCGTCTGGAAACGACCGTACAGGGATCCTAATGAACGAATAAAATCTGAAACAAAAGAATACAAGAAATGTCGAAAACTTCAAGCATTCTCATAGAAATTTATAGCCGCCCACAAGTTTTATATGTGCTCATAATCGTTTGAGAATTTTCTCTTTGTTTTTGGAGATAAAGTTGCTACTGGATCTTAGTTGGAGTCAACAAGGAGTTTTTGAGATAATTTGTTCTGAATTGACCACAAATGTTCATGATCAAACATGTTTTATCTGTCACTAAAGAGGGCTACAGGCTTTATAGTGGTTGCAACCACCGGCCTCAACCTTACAAGGTGTTTCCAGCATTTGATATAATTAATCCTAGAAAAGCTTCCTTAGAATGACAAAATTAGCCTATTTTGTGATTGTAGCTTACAGGGCTATGCACAGCTGTACATGTTAATCCTAATGAAAAATGTCTTCCCCGGTCACAAGAATGTGCTCTTACTGTTATCTCTCTCTCTCTTCCTTTCGTTTATTTTTTCTGATAAGAAAGGAGGCAAAGCCACCCTTTATTTTATTGAGAGGGATGGCTCTTGCTGTTAACTTTGAAACTTCGCTGCATTTCTCACTCTCATAAAAAAAACTCATATAAATTGAAAACTTGAATTTATCAGGATAATTTATGTACATATTATAATGTAAGCGCTAAATTAAGCATGAAGGTATTTCTCCTCATAAATATTTTGACGAAACCTGACAGCAGGTATCGCAGTCCTACATGATACTCCCCTAAACTGCTCTAATTTTCTATATTTCCTCCACAGTAGTGTGTGGTTGCAGCTCTTGGTTGCACTTTGATACATGCATGTGGTTCCTCCAGGACCAAAACTTCATGGGAGTCATATTTTATCAGTTGATACAAGTCTTTTAAAACATGTACATGAGAAGTAAAAGGGGAAGTCTTTATAAACACGTGCTCATATAGTAGATTTTCTAAATTTACATTTATTCCTGGAGTAATTTACATTTTCCAAATGGTTTTTAATACTCTTGAAGAAATATTGGAATCTTTGCTTCAATCTAGAATAACTTTTCAGCTCTTTAAAATGATAAGACCTAGAGATAAGCCTCACCAATATAAACTACAAAACTTTTTCCTCAATTACCTACCTTATTCCTGGTTCAGTGACCAATTCAACAGTTGATGCTTATAACCAGCCACGACACAATACCATAGACATGGGTCAGTTACGGCATGCATATCAAGTCGACCTAGTAGACTAATAGATATACTATCAAAAATGATGAGAAATCAGACAGCAATGCAACACAAAGCTATAATCCTGACTATAAAATGTAATAAATAAGCAGCTTTACCATCATCTATAACATTCCCGTACTTGAAATAGGAATCAGAGATTGGTCCCTCAAAACACATTCCGCACAGAAGGTAACTCTCACTTCCTTGCAAGCCTCCTTGCAGCTCCAAATAACAGAGCCTTACCAATTAGACCGGTCTGAAGCCCACAGACAACAGCCACCGTGCCACCAATAACAACCCATTTCCAGTCAATTCCCTGATGCACCTCATGAGCATCATCATTGTTACCTGCTTCTGATGCATTGGACGGTTCTGGTTCTGGGTCTAAGAGTCCAACTGTTCCATCGATCGGGATCTTTGTGGTGATGCATGCCATGAGTGCACTCCTGGACGGGGTTATGTCTGTTTTTCTCATCACTTGATACGCTCTCATACCAGATTGAAGTTTCTTAACAGCTCCCCACATCCCATGACGAACTCCAACTTTTGCAACATCCTTTGGAATGCCCATATCCTCGTAATGAATAAGAGTTACTTCACATGCAGAAAGCTGTGCATCTTGTCTTCGCGACTCCACTGCATTCATGTGAATGAAAACAAGAAAGATGTATTAACAATGTTATAAGATCCATCATGATACGTGCAATAAAATAGTTGATCCGTAGAATCCAAACACCAAATGAAAGAAAACCGTGGTGATCAGAATTATCCATCCAAATGATCTGCATGAGATTTCATCTGCTGGATGATTGCAAATCTATCATCAGTACAAAGGTTTTTGGCATAACTCATTTCAAGCCATGGTTTCCAACAAAAGTCCACAATAGCTCACTAAATGGGAAGTAAAGTTTCAAACATAACTAGCATATTGTGAAGAGTTCAGTCAAATCATATTTGTTGGTCTAAAATATAGTCGTAGTAGCATCCCATGGAAATATCTGATTCAACAGGAAACACAAAATTAATTTTGGTCAGTCAGAATTCTTGAGATACGTTGATAAGCATATATTTTATATACCTGCTCTAATGCGCCAACTTGAGAAAAACAGTTCCACACGCCTTGGCTTTTCGTTCTTGCATAGAGCTGGGTAAGGAACACCCTGTAGAATAAGATGTTATTATAAATTAATTAGAGAAACAACAAAGGCAGTTAGGATACAACGTACCAATACCTGATGGTGCAAACTCTGCCAGATAACAGCAATGGTATATATCTCAAACTAAAGATGCAGAATGTGATGAAATACAATCATCCTCCTAAGTTTACGTAGTTCAAAACAGAGTGAAAAATATTCATGGATGGCTGCTGTTCACATTAACATTATGGTGTAAGGATCATTATAACTGCTGGATTTCAGATGCCAGTAAGACAAGTTAGGAACAGGTCAGGCAGACCTTTCCAAAACCCAAATGCATCAATCATATAACATATGTGCTGACTAAAAGCTCAGTCATATAACCACAACTAGTCTAGAAAGTTGTCATACAATACCTTTGTCACACAATAGTAAGTCTTTCCAGACTCCCATATGCGTCGACCAATTATATATTCTCGATCACTGCAGAAGAATGGGAACTGGAAATGACAGATAAGCAATCAAGTCAAACTTTTGGTATGTGCAATTATAAGTTTGAGAACCAACACTTGCATAAGTGATGCTTGCTGAAAACCTTTTTTATCCAGTGAACAATTGTTGTTCCACTCTGAGGGAATTCCTCCAAAGTTTTAAAGTATACAAGCATGGGATCCCATTTAGGTCGAAAATCATCATCCCAGAAGAAATCTCTGACCAATTCAGGAGTTGCATCCTCAAATACAGTTCTGCTCCGCAAAATTATGGGGCCCGCCTGATGAACAAAAGAGAACAACAGAATCTTGAATTTATTGACAAATTATACTAGTGCTTATGATATGGTCAAACACACAGACTATGTGAGAAAGAAATAAAGCAAAGGAACTTCATGGCATTTTTTTTCTAAATGAGTAGAGGAAAAAATAATAAACTAGAAAAGTCTGTCCGAATGAGGAAAATAAAATGGACTAATGAAGAAAACATTCCAAAATAGTAAAAGAAAAGACAGACCACCAACACAATGCAGGAAAGACAAAAGCACATGCATGCGACACAAAAATGTTAGAGACACAGTTGCACACAAAAATGTTCTCAAAAGTGATGTAGTTACTGAAACCATTTTGTAGCAGTAATTGTTCAAAGTGTGAAAATACCATATTTTACCTCAGGTTCATGACGCCAAGCTTGGTATATCATGTTTGGTGTGGTGCGTTCCATCTGATTCTGCCATACAGCAACTCCTGCCTTACCATCCAAAAGATACAATAGATGCTCCAAATCTTTCTCAGCAACAACATCATGCCCACCCTTGAAAGCTCCACTAGTAGATCCAGAGAAACATGGTACAAAGAAAGTTAGGGCATGTTGAATGTCAAAGACATGCAATAGTTCACTCAAAAATAAGAAAACAAAAAAATAGAGGTGAAGGTGCCATGATGCGCCATACAAATCCTCAAGTTTTAACCCAAAAAAAGGAAGTTGCATACCAGTCAATCCTTTCCCAGTCCAAAATGGTCCTGGAAAGAGTCACAGCTTATTCTAATCGACAACATTTCCCAGAAAAATACATCGTGAACGTAGCAACAAGGACAATTTTATGAGACATAAGCGAACACTATGTTGCAGAAAACATTGTGAAATGAAGCTTATACAACATGACGCATATAGCTTAGTCCAGCAATGCAACTAATTCATATCCTGAGCACCAAGTGATCTCATCAAGAACTAAATCTCATGGCAACACCATCTCAGTCCTACTTTTCTTAGGTCAGTAATGATTCTGTAGACTTACGGTTTAAGTAACAACAAAGATATGCATTGAGTTCATAAGCATTCTGATGTGCTTATGATCGTTCTTACTCCTTTCATATAGCTGGATCTAGCATTCTCACGATTTAAAATAGGGATTCTTAGCTTAATCCTACTGAATTCTGCACCAATCACACTCATAACGGTGTATTATTTTTTTATGACTGATCCCAGTCTCAAGTCCAGGTTCGGGAAAGTGGGTCTCCTAAAATTTTTAATAAGAGAACACTTTATAAGGCGAGCACAGGAACAAGTTTTCAAGGAGATTCAAAAGGTAGGCTCACCACCCTAAATAGAAAATTCTTGCTACCAGGTACATGTTGATGTCTTAAATGGAAGTCTGCAATTCATGGGTAAGTGAACCATTACAATGAAGGCAGACCGCATTGAAAGCACTTTTATGTACTGCAAACACATGAAACAATAGTTCTAGGCAAATTCAGAGGCCTAGCTTGGAAATAGGAATGCATTTCTAGGAAGACTTTTTTATTCTCAAACACTAGTTGATTTCAGGTTTAAAGAGAATAATTCTTTTAACAGTAACATAGTAACACAGTACAATTGAAAGTTCTTTAGTAACACTTTGGTTAAAAAAGAGAAGTACGCCACTGCTTTTTCTCTTATAGCTCATGGAGGGATTTTTTGGTCATTTCAAAAGTTAGATGGAATAAAAATGCTGGATAGCTTTGTTCCAATCCAACTAAGGAACACATTATCCCATGACAAAGACTATCGACAAGAACAGTCAAGTACAACAATCCAGCCCTTTGTTTAGCTGTTTGGCAGACATTCCAGGTATAACTGCAGTTCATCCCCTTTCCAGATTAGATAAATGAACTAATGCACCATGATGGTGGTCAGAATATATTATGAATGATCTGAACACTACTATTAGATATATCAATCTTGAAGGCCAAGAGTGTCGAAACTGAAAGCCCTGGGATACAGTCATACTAAACCATCAATCAGTGTTAAATTCGAATGAAATACGCATGGGTTCCATCAGAGAATGACTAGTTCAAATGTAAAGCTCATCAACATAACTATACATCAAGCAGGATTCATAATTATGGAGGCAGAATGCTTAAGTCAATTCAATGTTAAACTAACCAAAAGGTATCAGTTGTTGGAAAGCATATGCATAGACATCTTTTTATCAAAAAGCTAAGGAAAAACAATGCATTCTGTCCAACACTGATAGTGAAGTCGATTGATGGTTTGTGAGGATATCCTTGGAATTTTATAAGAACACTGCTCCCACATTAAGACAAGAGAATTACATTGAGAATATGGATATCTTCAACTAAACATTTTTGATGGAGGTTGAGATATGCAGGTTGCCTGGAGATAGCTCATCACTATGGCAACCACTTAAACTTGTTGTACTTAAAAATAGGAATTAAAAATCCACAATACTAAGTTGCTATAGAATTAAATTAAGTCAACAAACTAAAAGAACAAGATAAATTATAGAATTTTTAACATTTATTTAAGAACCTATTGTAGTGTAACATGATATGTTTACTGTTATGCAACAATGATAATTGATCTTAACAGAAACATGATAAATACTTCAAATAAGTTGGTGCGTAGTTCAACATTAATGATATTGGTTATTTAATCCATTTAATAACCATGCCCAATACCTTGCCAACTCCACAGTATTGTTCAAACCAGTTGTGCTCGGGTTGCTTGTGTTTAGGCTGGCCATGGAGGCTCTTTCAAAGTGGTTGGCCAACATGAGAAGCTGCCAAAGTGGTTGGGTACTGAGTGACCAAGCTTGGGTGGCTGCATCTGCAGTCCAAGTGGCTACTTTTCAAAACAGTGACGGGAAAGGTAATCAACTAGTGGACTAATTTTAATTATTTGAAGCATATGCCCCTCAAGAAATATATGATTCCCCCAATCACTTTGCTCCCAGTTTGAAGCCTGAGCTTTGATCCAGAAATATGTAATTAGCATCAAAAGTACCATCATCAATATCAATGAAATCATTTTTATCTTTTTCCTACAAATGAGTTCAGCCTCAGAGAAAAAAATTGAAGTTGAGAAGCCTCCACTAAAGAACTAAACAAAGTCTTACGACAGGCTATCCTATCAACGCACATTTCCCGTACATCCTCCAATAAAAAATCTGTCAAATTTCGTTTGCGTTGCATACTCTTCAATACTTAGTAAATTGCATCAGCCATTCATTATAAGTTCATACTGGCCACTGAAGCAAAGAAGGATAGCATGAAGTTCTAATCTCTCAATCAACTTTCTAGGCCCATGCATCTCAATGTAAATAAAGACATCACGGTAGTGACCAGTTGCTTCTCCCTCTAACTTGCTCTCTCTTGTCCACTGCTTGTGTTATTAATCTTCAAGATTTTATAAGAAGTCCCCATGCTCCTCAAGAGAAACACTGAAAGTGCAATGGTAACCTTCTTGTTTCAGGAGACAAGGCCCATTTGAAACTCTCATACAATTGTGAGCCACTGCATATGATTGCTGGCTCTACTCAATATGCATGAAGCCCGAGTAGTCTCAGAACACAACCAGCTACTTCTATTATCTCTATACTCCCGGAAATCACCTTGCACCAACAGTCCTTGATCTCACCTTTATAATTTGACATAGACAAATTGTGACTTTAAGCATATTAAAGTGAACCCATTTCAGAAGATAGGGTTCACAATTAAAACCTCTGCTCTTCAGACAGAAAGTTGAGATGGGAAAAATATTATATACACACATAAATTCTTGTATTGTAACATAGTTTTTCTACAATTCAAATTTTCTCAGACTTCAAAAGATTAAGTTTAATTTTTCATTTTTTTTCTATACACATATACACACACACGAAAAAAGTAAAAACAAGATGCATCTTTCAATTACACAGTCACATAAATAGACATACACCAAGAAGAAACAAGATGTTCCTGAAAATTAATCAATTACCAATCTTTATCTTTCTTTCAGAACGAAAGAACCCTCTATCTTGCACAACATTCACTTTCCTAATTTCCATAAATGCGTAAATTAAATAATTTTATCAAAGAAAACAACCAAAAAAACAAGAAACCAATAGGAATTCACACTCACCTGAAGCTACCACCACCGTCCTCCTCGGCGGACGACACGGAAACCGCCGGCCGGGAGGCCGAGTCCTCCGCAGCCGGTGAGCCCTCACCCTTCCCCTTGAAGCTGGACCAGAGCTTCCGGCACACGGAGAAGACTGAGAGGGCGGTGAACGCCAGCCAGAGACGGCGGGCCCCGAGGCCCGGCGGAGCCGTCCACAGGAACCTGAATCTGCTCCTCATCCCCAGGAACAGCAGCCCCGTCCACCGCGGCCGCCACGACCACCCGATCACCAGCCCGATCATCACCGCCAACCAGATCGGCACGGCGCACAGCAAAATATCGATCAGCATCTCCACCACTTCCGGCCGCCGCATAAAATCCACGAAACTGGTGTAAACGTCCCCCATTTGTCCGGCCCAAACCGATCGAATCCTCAAAAAGACCCAAAAAAGAAGAGCAGAAACCCTAGGACCAGATCGATCTACATGGATCGCTGGTGGAGAGGGAGAGCGATAGGGAGGATTCGTGCTTTCTCGGTGGATTTGATTAAGGAGGTAAATTGGGGAAATCCGGAGGGAGTGGGTGGAAATTACTACGAGATTAATCTATGGCGAGATTACATTGTGGATATCTTCCGGCGGATTTGTCGGAGAAATCCGTATCGTGTCGTCACGCGGTTGGGCGGGTATTCTGGTCGGCCAGTTGACGAGGTGGTGATGGAATTTCGTGAGTCGGGACCAGCACAAAGCTTTGAAGGGCGCTCTGGGAATATTATTCCGATACCTGTCAAAATGTCCAGGATGGATGCTTATTCCATGACTAGAACTTGGCCGGCCGTCTCCATCAAATCCTGTTTGAATCCAGAAAAAGTTTTTAGGCACCATGGACGGTCTAAAAAATTTAAAATAAAATATATTATTTTATATGATTGATATAATTATTATTTTTTAATATATATTTAATATTTATAATTTTTTATTTATAAATTTTATATAATAAAAATATATTTATTTTTAAAAAATTATAAAATTTTATAATATATTATAATTTTTTTTATATAATATTTATAATATAATTTAAAAAATTATGGTATCTTTTACGTCAAATTATATTTTTTTTATGTACAGAATATCATAATATGATCTAAAATAACATAATATAATTTAAAATATTATAATATAAAAAAATATTTTTTTAATTATTTTTTAATATATTTTTAATATTTATAGTTTAATTTTTTTATTTAAAAATTTTAAATGATAAAAATATTTTATTTTAAAAAAAATTATGATATTTTTAAATCAAAATTATTATTTTTTGTATATAAGATGTTATAATATGGACATAAAATTTTTAATTTTTTTAAAAATAAAAATATTTTTATTATTTAAAATTTTTAAATAAAAAAATAAATTATAAATATTAAATATATATTAAAAAATAATAATTATGTAAATCAATCATATAAAATAATATATTTTATATTAAATTTTTTATATGACCCATCGTGTACAAAGAATTTCTGTTGATTCAATTATGGATGGACTCAGTTTGGTGATGCTGAAGGGACCCCAGAGCCATGTAATTACGTGCATGGTTATTTCTCGTTAGGCCCAACTAGCGTGGATGCGATGGGTCTTAAATTCACGAGCCACGACCGTTAGCCGCAACCATGACCCACACTGTTGAAAATTCTAAATTTTTTATTTTAAACGGATTCATATTTTCAAAAAAAAAATTAATTTTTTTCTCTTTTTAATGATTGAAAAAATTTTAAATTCTGATTTTAGTAGTTGAATATGTAAATGCAAGTACTTTTGCACTTCAAAACTAAATTGGACTTTAAGAATAGTGCGCTAGCGATCACACGTTTGCGCTCGACTTGGCCAGGCACGTGCACATGGCCGGACATAGAAGGCTCTTTGGCAATAACAGAGCCCATAAAAAGCTCCAGACCCAGGATCATAGTACACCATACCCAAAATCTTTAACGCCCTATGCAACTTAGTCCGATGTAGAGAAAGCCCTACGTAATATCCTTTTCCCTTTCTTTTTAATCTTATTTTTTTTGCTATTCTCTTTTTCAACATTTCTAATTTTTTTTATATGAATAATTGAAAAAGTTAATCAAATCAAATGTTTCATACGATCATGCTTGTAAAGGATGATTGGATCAAGCTGGATTGTTGTATTTTGAGGATGGATTTGCTGTAAATCTGCAAAAGGGACAAATTTCATTCTTAGCACAATATTCTCAACATATCTCAATCCAAACAAACTTTCAACTTTTTGATTTTTAAATTTTTTTTCATTATAAAGTTTTTAAAAAAATTACTTTTATAACATTAGCAATTTCTACATGCTAGATCTCCAACACATAGGACTTTGGAGTTTGGTTAGGTGATTGTTGCACTAGTGAAACATGATTGTATTGGGTGAAACTTGAGTGAATCATGTCATATTCTAAAGATTATGACAGCATGTTAGTTTGGACAAGGACGAGATGCCAATTCATGTAATACCTTTGTAGTGTAATTTGTTGCCATTACTAGCACCCTAAAGTCTGCGTGTGTCTATTTACACAATTGCTACCAACCTATAACATAAATTTTATAGTTATTCTGATTTTATCTGTTCTAAAAATTTGTTATGATAGAGAATAACCAATAATTGCTAGCTCAATTGGTTGGTGCCTCCCTCCCAAAGATCTGTTTTTGTGTAAGATCTAGGCTTTATACCTAATGATCCCACATGCTAGCACCATATTGCTTGAGGCAAAAGAAAAAGAAACCATAGAGAATGAATTGTAGGAATCTTTTGATTATTCACATATTCATCAAACATTTTTAGAGCATGTGCAAATTCATCAAAGTATATCAAGTGTAGATATTTTAGCACTGATCTTAGCCGGCTGGGCAATGTTGCAATTCGAGATCACATGAATATATAGTATAACAATGATTTTCTTACCTAATGTGTGTTGAAGAGTGGATGCTTGCTATCATGGCCATCAATAAAATGCGACAGCTTTTGTTAAATTAGCACAAGAAACACCCCTGTAAATTACATCAATCTATGAAAATTATCATAACATTTTAATCCACACGAGGTTATTAGATGTCAACCCATACAAAAACAAGTCTCATGTGTTGATGGTGCCTATCATCGTAGACCCCATCGATCAATATGAATCCATTTATACCACGATCAGACTATTACATATAGATTGGCTCTACATTTTTCTCAATTTTATTTACAATTTTGGAGTGATTAAGAGTTAATTCTTCAAAAACTAATATTTTTTAGCTTTCACTGCAAAATAGCCTAATAATAGTGGAGCATAATGAAGTAAAGTGTTTATTTTGTCATATTATGTATATTTCTAATGTCATGATTCTAAATCATTGCCACCTATTACCTGAAGAAGATGAAATTGTTTTGTATTAATAGAAACTCTTTCAATAGAGGTATATATGTTTTGTTTCAAGGGAATAATGAAAAATTAATAGGAAAAAAAGGACCTTCGATCCATGGAAAAATGGAAAAGTTTTATAAGAAAATCAGTTATAAAACTTTCAATTTATTAATTTTTAATAGAAAGTAAATAAAAAAATAGAGTTTTTAAAGAACACACTTTCAAGCAGTTTCCGTTGCAACCAAGCATAATATCTTAAGTCGTTTGCATCTATAAGACCAGTTGATAATAACTACAATAAATTCTTTGCCAAAAAAAAAAAACTACAGTAAATTCATATATGTAGTGAGGATATTAACTACACATGTCAATTTATGTAAAGTTTCAGCCGAGGAAAAATGAATATGCATCCAAATAATTTACAAGTTATGGAGCTGGAAATACGTACGTGTAAAATGCTCCATGAGCTCCATGGCTAGAACTTTGGTGATTAAATTAAACGGTACAATATCGTATACAACATACAACCTCATGTTTTTTTTTTTCTTTTTTTTTTGGAAAAGGAGGATATAAGTTAGCTGCAAGTCAGCGTGGAATGTCCTAACGGTCACAATTTTTTTATGTTTGTGTAAGGAAAGAAATGGCAGGATGTTTAACTATGAAGCCAATGCAAGGTCGATAGTTCTCAAGGGAGCTCTGCACTCCCTGAAGTGTTGGATGATCGATGCTGGCGAGCAACGACTTACAACCAAAGATCATGAAGGCTATTCATAACATCAGAGGAACGGAAGAAGTGTGTAGATTAGCGTCACGGCCGGCGACGATCTAAGAGATAGTGACGAAAAAATGTGAAGGACGAGATTCAAAGGTTTAAGAAGGCACGGCCAGCCAAGACAGAATCTTTGGGACCCTGTTAGGGCCATAGAGGTGAAGTGTAACGGAACGGAGGGTAAACAACTGAGAAACTGCAAAACCTTGGATTTCTAGGAAGGGTGTTCGTCGAAACGGTTGTAACCACCAACACGCCTCGATGCTCAAACAACAGCCCTCTGGCTTTATGTCAGTGGATTTTCCTCTAACCAATTAACGTAGAGTCACTTGTCACTTCTTTTTAAGATTCTCACTCTTTCTCAGCTATGTACGTTCCTCTTGTACATAAATAAACGGGTGGTTTCATCCTCCCATTTATATAAAAAAAAAAAAACCAAAGAAAAGGAGGATTATATATACATACACAAACCCATACTTAAAAGATTTATTAGCGCAAATACGCCATTCACAGGTCAAGAAAAATATTGAAGAGCAAATGAGAAGGTTGCATATAGGAAATAAGTCAACTAGTACATGGGAAAAAAAGTCAAGATAGAACCACGCCACACACACAGGCTAAATTTTGTGCAAATACAGCAAACAGAAGGGAGAACACAATCCTAACATCAGAAGCTACGTACAATATGAGCTAGCTTTCCTATCGTAGACCCACACCCATCTGCAGACCCTCATATCTCCCAACCACCCGGTAGAAGTTGAGACGAGTGGTTAAGGTGCATAAGGTGGTGGGCAAATGCCTCCATGAATGCCAGGGCTCCCGGTGCAATTCGAAGGCCCTGACCCGAGGGACCGTTTGATGAAGGCCTTGGATAACAGGAGACCGGCATACCCTTCCGGCCACCAATGCCGTCCTAACAGAGGCCTTGCCGCCAGGAGAGGCTGCATGGTAGAGACCACCAGCACCAGAAGAAAGAGCTGCTTTGCCCCAAGACCCATGATCGCACCAAGAAAAGAGAGCCAAGCTTAGGGTACGTATGCCTTTCCTTCTATAACGAGAGGGATATATCTAACGATCTTAGAGGATGGTGGAAGGCAGACAAGGGGGGAACGAGGATTTATAGAGCAGCACTGCCCAATTCCCAGGGACTTGGTCGTCCCATGGAAACATGAATTCCAACCTGCGTGTTCGGTTCGTATCTTTCGGATGGATCTCCTTTCGCGAGGTAAGACAGTTGGATCGCGCGTTGCACGTATCCGAACGCAACCTGCACGGATCTGAAAGCGGCTATCGCTCGATCCGACGGTGGATTCATGCGAAGGAGGATGAATTCTTCTTTTGCGTGAAAGATACAACCGCTGTCCCTAACTAGCGTGTCACACAACGTCATGGACTTGGTCCGAGCAACCATTGGTCCCACTGCCGACCTTGGAGCGTCAAAAACTATTACTACTTTCTGCAATTGACATCAAAAGAAGCTACTTAAACTTTTACCAGAAAAAAACGAAGCTGCTCAAACCGTGTTTGAAGCTCCAAACCCCGGCACCGTATATTGCGGCACTTTGAATTTTGATGCCTGCGGATCCGTATACCCTCCATCATCCCCCTCGCTGGTCCCAAAAAATCACCTTTGCTTTTAAATGAACATTAATTTAACGACCATCTTTTGCACTCCAAGAAAAGAAAAATAGGAAAAAAAATTCCATCTGCTTGTACTAACGCGGACTTGTTTGATTAGCGGATAGATAGAATTTTTCCATATCAATTTTTTTTTATAAAAAATTGATGCCCAGATACATGTTGCTCAAAAAATGATGCTTAAAAATATATTATTTTTGAATGACTTATATTTTATTAAATAATATTTTTTTAAATAATTATATAAAATATTTATTATATCTTCAATAATAATAAAAAAAATTTATCCCATTGTATATATCTAAAACATAAAGGCAATTCAGGATTGAACTTTTTCATTACTCATATGAATTTTTTTTATAAATATATAAATTTTATTTTTATAAAATATTATTTTTTAATTTTTTATAAAATTTCAATCAAATATAATATATTTTTAATTTTTTTATTGATCGCTGTAATGAAAATAGATTGGACAATATCCATCCAAATTTATTTTTATATTCAAATCTATCAAAATATGAATAGAAATTTGGACATCCGACTAATATTTATATTCATATTTATATTTAAATATTTAATTATATATATAATATTAATAAATTTTAAAAAAAATATAACCATCTTAACATATTATTAATATGATATACATCCATTGGTCATACACTTTGCCATGACAATGTGTATTATTATAGATGCAAGAATGACTATGATTATGTTATGTTGTGTCCATAGAAATGAATGAGGACCGCATCGATTAAAGCAACACAACTAACGTGCAAGTCCCATGCAGATCACATGGGTCACCGGTCTCATCTTATGTATGCACCAGAAACTGCTCGAGACATAATTGAGCGTAATAAATTTGTTCTAGTTATTCTACCAAAAAAATTTGTTCTAGTTAAATCAAAGTTTGAAAAGGAAATGCACAAAAAAAAAAAAAAAAAAAACCTGTACGGGTGCCGGTTGAGTCGGTAGTCTCTACAAGAGACATGAGTTTCGTTGGGTCCTCGATTTGCTATTTATCTTAGCTCCACGTACCCATTAAAGCTTAGCAAAAATTATTATTTATTGTGATGATGGAGTTTAACTAAGCAAAATAGCTCGATTGATCATCGTAATCAAGTAGTTAATAGGTGCTTAATATCTAATATTCTGCCTAATAAGTAATAAGCAACTTCAAAAGAACTCTTCATACTGAGGTACATGATTGAGCTTAATGCTAATACCACAGTAAAAAGAAATTAACAATTTTGTAAAATTTTATCCATATTATGGTCTAAATATTTTATCTTGAATTATAATCTATAATGTGTATTGGAGGTTATACTAGGTTTAGCTTATTTAGATCTAATTTTACGAGTCTATAATTCAGCCACTAGCCTTTTAACTCCTAAAGAGAAATTAAAGCATTGAAGGGATGAAATCAACATGGTAATGCAAAGGTTTAGACCATGATGGGATCTCAAGAACTTGATGGCATACATATTACTAGCAAGTTTAGTTCTCCAGAATGGCTCGTTCCAAGATATAGAACATGATGTGTCCCACATTCAGAAAGAAGAAAATGACGCGGCAGTATTGTTTAACCATTCAACAGAAGTATGGCATTGATATGATGTCAATTTAACCATCCACATGATGTGATGTGATGGTTTAGAGTGTATATATAATGTAATTTATAGTACTCTTACAGCTCACTTATATCCGAATAAAGAACGGGACATTTCATTAAAAAAATCCTTAAATATACTCTGACTCACCTTCGTCGTTGGTGATGGTGTAGATCGAGGAGGCAAGAGGAGAGAGTTTGCATGGACCACCATCTTCAAAAGGGAAATTACGGCGTAATTTGTTTGGGGGTTTGAACTGGGAAGTCAAAAAGGCTCATTCCTCACGGAACGAGACTTGGACCGTTGGACGGAAATGGGAACAACTACTTCGGCGCATGTCGTCTGAACTAACGATGTGAATCGTGATGCAATGGATCTTAACGTCTTCTAGACTAGGAGTCTTCCAGGTCTGGTAGTCTTTGCGGCTCCACCAACCGTTTCTCTTCTCCTGCGATGCCCACCACCTTCCTTTAGGTTGTTCCTCACTGCACAACGTATGAAGATTTGATCTCCGGTACTCGTTACGGCCAGGTCGCGCACGTTCTTTTTCTTTTGCTCATTTATCGTTTTATGATATTTTCTTCTAATGCTGGACATAATCATTTCCCGCGTTCACGGGGAGTAGTACCGCTCAGATTATGAGTTTGGATCTTTGAACTGAAGAGGTCCCTTGCCTTTGCGTAAGAAAGCTGAGTACGTACATGTACATCCAGCTACCATATATGTACAATCACCATTCGTTTCAGCGATACGCGGATACCTGGTTTATTGCACATGGCCTCTTCAACGACTGTAGAGGATTTGGAGTCCCGGTCCTCCTGGATCATGTCAGTCAATCAAAATCGTCTGCTTGAATTCCATTTTTATTAGCATGACGCCACTTTTGTCATGACACATGGTGGTATTTTGTGACCGAACCCTACTTTTGTTTTGGGGGAGAATTTTCCTACCATGTGCACGTGGAAGAAGACTAATTAGGTTATTACAACCACCAGCAAAAGATGACAACCACTGTATTTGTCAAAACTTAAAGCAATTGTGTCACCTTACACTACAAGGAGAAGGTATTTTTGCGATGGATTTATTTGTGATGATTTATTTATCATCATAAAAAAATTATTTATGATGGTAAAAAATTTTCGTAAATAAGATATACATTTTAATTACTATTTGCAATGGTAATTAAATTTTATAGTAAAAAATAGAGTTTTTACGACGGCAATACACCATGATAAATAATCTACGATTTTTACCACGACAGTAGACCGTGGTAAATAATTTATAATTTATTTATATATATATATATATATATATATTTTTTTTTTTTTTTTTTTTTTTTTTTTTTTTTTTTTTTTTTTTTTTTGAGATGGTATTTTGCAGTAGCAAAAAATCGAATAATAATTTTTATATTTTTTTTGCGACAGCATTGTGTCGTGATAAAAAACCTCCCGCCTATACTTTTTAACATCGCGCCTAATTTTCTTTTTGCGATGGCATTGTACCGTGGTAAAAAAAAAAATAAAACCCCATCCCACCGCCCGCGCTCAACTCTCAGTTTCCCCTCTCCTACCGCAGTCTCCTCTTCTCCTCTCCAAACCCTACTGCGCCTCCTCCCCCTCTTCCGCTCCAAACCTCGGCGTGCCCCCCGATCTCTCCATCGTGCCGCTCCAAACCTCGGCGTGCCCCCCGATCTCTCCATCGTGCCGCTCCAAACCTCGGCGTGCCCCCCGATCTCTCCATCGTGCCCCTCCCCACAGCGTGCCCCCCAATCTCTTTGGCGTGCTCCAGCCCGGTCAGGTACGATCCCTCCTTCTCCTTCTCCATCTCTCCCTCTTCGATGTCAACCGAATAGAGAGAACAAATTAATGGGGAATATATAGTTTGTTCTATCTTTCAGTCTTGGTCTCCGTTTAACCCTTAATTTTTCTATATATGGGTTATCCAGCACCTGTGGTTGCGGCATCTGTGTTGGATAAACAGATTTCCAATCTACCATTGATATCGTTGAAGAGGCTTTACCAAGCAATTTAGAATAGGACCTTATGAAGGAGTCTTCAATTTTTCTTGGCTCTGTAGTTGTAGATCCTCCACAGTCGATGCTGGTAATGAGATTTTTCCTCCTTTATCCACTGGTATAGGCATGGAAAAACTTCGTGTTGTGATCTCCTTGCAACAGCCAAGTAACATGTGATCTTTGCTTTCACGGAGTTTCCTCTGCTTGCAGAATATTTTCCAGTTGATCCTTAAGTGCTTTTCTTCTACCATGTTCCGTAGAGGACAAGTTTCTGCTCTCTTCTTGAGCATCGAGGGCAAGAATTTGCTCTTTTATTTGAGTTTTTTCTCAAAATATTTTCATTGGTTGCTCCAAACCTTGAGCCTCCTTCTTAAGTATCCTAATTTCATAACCAAAGTGGTAGATGCATCAGGGCAGGTGGGTGCAATTTTCCATCAGGCTGTGATCAAATTAATCTTTAAGTTCAAAATTCTGGACCCAAAAAAGTTCAAACCGAAAAGGTTTTCTAAGAGGAGGGCTATAGAAGTTCAGTTTAATAAGGAAGTGGTCGGAGGTTGTTTTAAGAAAGGCATGAGCACAGCCAATGGGTGGTGCTCAATCCATTCCGGAGATACGAGGCATTTGTCTAGCATTGACATTGAAGGAGATTCACGGTGATTTGACCAAGTGAATAACAGTTGATTCATCCCCAGCTCTACCAACTCAAGGTTATCCACAAAGGAATTGAAAGCCTCCGAGATAGAGGCGCAATTGCTGTTTCCTTTCCTTTCATTTGGAAATCTAATTGTGTTAATTGTTCAGGTAGTTGAGCCATCTCAGCCTGCAACTCTTCCCGCATCTCTTTAGCCCTGTCAACAATCAAACCAGCCAAATTACCATCATCCACATAATGACACCAAATCTCTCTCTCCTATTAAAAGAAGATCATGTCTGTTCCATCTTAAACAGGTAGCCAGAAGAAAGGTATAGAAAAGAAAAAAAGATAAGGACCTCAATCACTCTCTTACCAGCCTTGTGAGGGAGGGCAATCCAATTGCCACCAGTCCCATATTTCTCTATGAACTCTTTAAGCTTGGAGTCCTCCTCAGGAGACCAAGGACCCTTCTTCACGTTGGCCTTGTCACAGCATGGAGCCCTCCCCATCTCTCTCGACTACCCACTCCAACAAATTAATCTCTCTTCACTCCTCTCCTTTTGTCAAGGTTCTTTTATTATGCTAGTATGTCATGTCATATATGTGAAAGAGATTTGCTAGTATATTTTTTTTTCTTTTGAAAGGTCTAAAATTAGATCCTTCTGCTTAAAGGTTACTTAGTATTTTATTCTTCTTTTATTTTAAGAGATCATCTTCATATTACTAAGAAGTTTGTATCTATTTCGATATTTATCCTTGTAAATTTTATTTTTTTATAAATTTTATTTTTTTTGATATTTATAAAAAAATTATTGTATATGGTTTTCAGGGAATACAAAACGATAACAGTATCAGTGGATAGTAGTTATGGATAAAAGTTGGATTGATTTGCGAGAAAGGACTTCACCTACATACATTGAGGGGGTCAATAAATTTTTAGACTTTGCATATGTTAATCAGATAGACGATGCAAAGATTTATTGTCCGTGTAAGAAGTGTAAAAATCATTTTCTTGAGGACCGACATGTAGTGAAACAACATATTATTACAAAAGGTTTCTTGATGACATATAAGATTTGGACTTATCATGGAGAGACGTACTATTCTACTAGGTCTAACCAAGACTGTGAAAGTAGAGATTTTTTTGATACGGAAGATGATATGGTTGGAATGATACAAGAGGCAATTGGAATCTTAATGTCAAATGACAATATAAAATTTAATCATTTAATGGAGAATGAGGGTCACGAGGGGTCTAATCAAGAAATAAAAGATTTTTTTAGACTTCTTGAAGATGCAGAATATCCACTTTATCCAAATTGTATGAAATTACCTCACTGTCATTTATTGTTCGATTACTACATTTGAAAGTGCTAAGTGGATGGACATATAAGTCATTTATATTGTTACTAGAATTGTTGAATGATGCATTTCCAGAAGGAGTATGTTTGCCAAATTCATATTATCAAGCAAACAAAATCACAACGGATTTGGGTTTCACTTATGAGACATGGGATGTATGTCCCAATAATTGCATGTTGTTTAGAGGCAAAGATGAAGGACATGATAAATGTCAAATATGTCAGAGCTCTAGATACAAATAATTTACAGAAGATTCAAATGATGATACTACTAAGAATAATCAGATTGCTGCAAAACAAGTACGATACTTTTCATTGAAGCCGAGGTTGCAGAAGTTCTTTATGTCATCAAAAACTGCAGAGTTAATGAGATGGCATGAGGAGGAACGAACAAAAGATGGTGTTCAAAGACATCTTGCAGACTCAATTGCTTGGAGAACTTTGGATGAACGGAATCCATCTTTTGCTGCAGATTGTCGAAATATTAGACTTGGTTTAGCAGCTGATGGATTTAATCTATTTAGATCAATGTCTATAACTCATAGCACTTGGCCTGTTGTTCTAATACCATATAATTACCACCGTGGATGTCTATGAAACAACCTTTCTTTATTTTTTCTGTGCTTATTGATGGATCAAAAGGATCGGACAATAAGATTGATGTTTATCTACAACCATTGATTGAAGAACTAAATGAATTATGGGAGAGAGGGGTACTTACGTATGATGCATCAAAAAAAGAGATGTTTCAACTTCATGCTGCATTATTATGGACAATCAGTGATTTTTCTGCATATGCAAATTTGTCTGAATGGAGTACAAAAGGTGAACTTGCATGTCTTTCTTGTTACAATCAAACAAAATCAACATGGTTGTCACATGGTAGAAAATTTTGTTATAGAGGGCATCGACGTTCTTATCGAATACCCATAGATTTTGAAGAGATAGAATATCTTTTAATGGTCAAGGAGAATACAGAAGGAAGCCTGTTAAATTATCAGGTTGTAATATACTAAATCAATTGAATGGAGTGCTCACAGAATATAAAAAGAATGACCTCGTAAAGAGAAAAATTGAAGAAAATCAAAAAGGCACTTCAGGTAGAAAAAAGTCTGGATAGAAAAAGAGGAGTATATTTTTTGATTTACCATATTGGGAGCATAATTTGATTCGGCATAATCTTGATGTCATGCACATTGAGAAGAATGTATGTGACAATATACTTTGGACAATATTGGGGGTTACGGGAAAATCCAAGGATAATTTAAATTCTCGATATGATATGCAAGAAATGGGTATAAGAAAAGCATTACATCCATAACAACGAGTGTCTGGTAAGGTTTATTTGCCTCCAGCTTGTTTTACAATGTCCAAAGATGATAAAGATATCTTCCTAAAAGTGCTAAAAAATGTCAGTCCCTAATGGTTATGCATCTAATATCAGTCGCTGCGTACATTTAAAGGAACGTAGTATTTGGGGATTAAAAAGTCATGACAATCATATTTTGATGCACAGTTACTTCCTGTAGCTGTACGCAAAGCATTAGCTAAGGATGTGGTTGAGGCATTGATTGAGTTAACAAATTTCTTTAAACAATTATGCTCAAAGGTGAACAAGATGGCTGACCTAGAGTATATTCAAGGTGTATTGCTTTAACACTTTGCCAGCTTGAGAAGATCTTTCCACCTTCATTTTTTGATATAATAGAGCATTTACCTATACATTTAGCAGAAGAGGCACTCATTGCTAGAGCAGTGCAATTTAGGTGGATGTATCCTATTGAAAGGTAATATTATTTATATAAAATGAAGCACGTCATACTCTTTCGATTTCAATTTATTGTTATGTAAATTTTATTTAATTTACATCTATATAAGTATCTACTTACGCTCAAACTTTATGTGCGTAATCGAGCTCATCCAAAAGGCTCAATTGCCAAAGGATACCTGATGGAAGAGTGTATAAATTTTTGTTCAAGATATTTACAGGATGTTGAAACTAGATCAAATCGATCGATTGAAATAATGATGGTGGAAATAATTCAGGTCGTCCCATTGGAAAGGGAGCCAAAATATATATTGATGAAGTCACATGGGAGCAAGCTCATCATTATGTGCTGCAAAATATTGATGCTATAACTCCTATTCGAATGTAAGTTTTATAATCAACTTGTAAGATATACTAACAAATTTATACTTATTCAAGGTATTGTTTATAATATTTATAGGAAGCACATTGAATATTTAAGAAGACAAATGCCTCGTTCATCAGATGATCAAATTGAAAAGATCCATGTATCAACTTTTCACACATGATTGATGGAGCATGTAAGTAATCATATTTAATTTTTCTAACAATTCAAATTTAAAACTTTTATTTATCATTTAATTTTTATATAATTTGAAAGTTTAAAATATTATATTGAATATAGGTAAGAACATCTGAAATTCAGTACTCAGATGAAATTCAGTATTTTGCTAGAGGTCCAGACCAATTTGTACGACGTTATGATGGATATATCATCAATGACTTTTGATTTCGCAAACTTGATAAGGATAACAAGAGAACCACTCAAAGCCATGGAATTGTTGTCAAGGCGCATACAAGTATTGGAGATATAACCTATTATGGAAGATTGATAGATATTATCAAGATTCGATATACCAATGATATGCAATTTGTGCTATTTAAATGTGATTGGATTGATGATATCAAAGGGAAGAAGATAGATGAGTTTAAGATGACACTCGTCAATTTTAGTCATCTTTTATATAATGACAGTGATGTTTCAAATGAACCATTCATTCTAGCAAGTCAAGCAGAACAAGTATGCTATATTCCAGATCCTGTAGAATCAGGATGGAGTGTTGTTCTCAAGATGACAGTTAGAGATTTGTTTGATATGTATTCAAAAGATGGTTCAAATAATGTTAAATCAGTACCTCAAGCAGAGCTTTTAACGAGCAACATTTAGATGAGACAATATATACTCGTGATGATGATGTTCATTGGGTGAGAGAAGGTGTAGATGGAACAACTGTAGATGATATGAGATCCATCGAAGATGATGTTGAGATGGATGAAGACGAATGACCATTGCTAATTATGAAAATTTGTATGTAAGTTATTATTATTCATTTGTTAGTTAAATTCTGTATATTTACTTTTTGTTAGTTATTATTGTTCATTTGTTAGTTAAGATGAAGATGATGCTTACTTTTTATATTTTACATATAGGATGGCTTCAAAGAGGAGACGTGGTGTATCCATGTTGGATAGATTACAGGCTTATTCATCATCTCAGTCCAATCATGATGAGTCACAGCAACAATCATTTTCAGCATATAATACTCAGCCACATAGACAGCGATCAGAGACCACATTATCTCAGCCACAGTCATCAGATGTTGCAGGTAAAATCACTTATTCTACTTATGTAAAGTTAAAATTATTGTACTATCTTATCTGATTATTGTATTTGGATACTAATTAGATATTCGAGTCAGTCAACTTCTAGACGAAGAGGTCGAGGCACGGCTCACGGTATTGAGTTTTGGGGCACGGATCAGAAAGTTTCTTTGGTATTTGATGCTCATATGCAACCTTGTGGGTCCAATGCAAGTAAGTTCAAGAGTCAATTAGGGGTAATAGCGAAAAATGGGACATATGTCCCATTGACATATGCATCTTGGACAGAAATACCCCAGTATATTCTAGACCACATTTGGAAAGAGGTGCAGGTAAAATATATTTATAAGTTTTATTTTATAATTATGTATTTAATTATAGATTATATTTGAAAGGAGATGTGAAATAAGTACTCTTGTCCTTTATATTCATACATTTTATATGATTACTAATTTTGTTAAATTTTAATTTTGTAGGATAACACAGATGCCCCTAGTGAATATAGAGAAAATTGTTTAAGGTCGGTTGGTGAGATGTGGAGGAATTGGAAGTCTTATATCAAGCGTCATTACTATGATGAGCACCAGAGGGAAGAAAATCTTATCTCTAGACCTCCTCCGCGTGTGAAAACTGATCAGTGGGAGATACTTGTTCGTTATTGGGGACAAGAAGATGTCCAGGTACTTATTCTTTTGTGATTAGTTTTTTTTATATAATAAAATTATATATTATATTTTTAATTACATTAATAACTTTTGTAGGCACAGTGTGCACGAAACAAAAATAACAGGAAGATGTTGGGAGGCTTGCATAAGATAGGGAGAACTTCATTTTCTGTTATTAAAGCAAATGTATATTTAAAATATTATAAGTTTATACTAAATATAACTTTAGTATAAATTCTTATATATATTTGGATTATTTATGTTAATAGATGGAAGCAGAGGGATTAGAAACAGATCGACTAAGCGTGTTTATTAGAACACATACTTCAAAGCAAGGTGTCATCGATGCGAATGCACAAGAGTGTATAGTAAGTACATAATTTAAATTCTCGTTACATATAGTATATTTTATATATTAATGTCAATATTATAATTTTTTATTACAGGAGGAGATGAAACGACGACTTGAGAGGTACCTGAGGATGAGCGCACACCAGAACTAAAAGATCGTATCTTTGTGGAGGTGATGGGAGAAGATGGACATGGACGGATACGTACTTGGAGTTCGAGCATGACAAAGCGACGTTTGTATCAGCAATCTAATCAGGCACCATCAGAGGAGACCATTAGGAGGATTCGAGATGAGCTTCGGACTGAGTTTGATGACAAGATTTTCTACTTGGAGGCACAGCTCCATCAGATGCGTGCTCAGAAGGCGAGTGATCTTTTGCGCATAGCCCAGTAGGTACTCCTCGTTCGGTGCCATCCAGTAGTGGGCAGGTATGATTTATTTATTTAGTTAGATTTATATTATATATTAATTGATTATTATTTATAATTAATTTTATATCTTTCAACTTTTTATAATATATAGGTTCCAGATGCATCTAGTGCTCACCAAACACATGCATCAGAAAATGAGAGATTCACTCAGGTGCCTGATGAGTTTGTGATGATATTCTTGTTGTCGAATTCTCTTTTCTTTTAGTGTGACAGGCTGCATCATTTTAGTTGTTTAGAGGATCCTCGATCCTGTGAAATAAAGGTCACAAGCAGACCCCACTTGGTTTTTTTGATGAATTATATTATTGTTGGCACATGTTCATATTGTTGGCACAATGATCATATTACATTGCTAAAATTGTTCTATTAATTTAGACTCACTGGCAGATGATGGACAAACGAAACCTTTCATCATTGCACCAAGCTATATATACAAAAGAGTATATACATCAAAGCATGCATCATGCATATGTGGGTTTAGTCGCATGTATATCGCATGCATAATATTTTTTTTCCCCCTCTCCTCTAAAGTTCCCATTTTGTTGGGAAAAAAGAGAGATTTTGAAGGGTTTGCTTGGTTTTTGGGTCCTAAGAGGACTCACGAATAGCTGTTCCTGGGGTTTTAGTCTCTTAGAGGTGAATGGAGTAAGGACTAAGAAATTTGATTGGAGTTATGCAAATCTTTCAATTTAGAATCATTAGTCCGGCTTTTCTTCTTGTTTATTTTTTGTCTGGAATTTGCAGAAGTTAGGGATTTAATGATTCCTTATTTTTTCACCAATAAGTTTGCTTTGTAAGGTGTCTGTCTCCTGATTCTGTTAGTTTGTTTTCCCTGTAGCAAATCTCTCTAATCAATCTTGCAGCCAAAGAAGTGCAACTATATATATAGGCTTTTTTTTTAATAAGTAAATGACTCACATCAATTTAGGAACAAACTATAGAATACTACTTTCCATTTGGCAGAGACCAAAATTGAATCTGTGATGCAATTTTTGCATGCTGTTTACTTGCATTAGAGTCAAGCTGGTTGCTAGTTTTAAAGTAAATCTGACCATTGTGTAGTATAAAAAATAATAATTTCTTGCATTAGACCTTTGTGCCAACAATGTGAACATGTTCATATTGTTGGCACATCCTTTGGTACAGGAAGTCGGAAATTATAAGTGGATTCATTGTAACCTTTGTTCTAAAAAATTTATTTTTGTTGGTGATCTCATTTTATATTTTTTTGTAATAATTTATTAAATTAATATATATTGTTTATTTATTTTCAGATTTAGGTACAAGTCCATGAAGACGAAGCAAGCAAATTTCTTGTTCTGTTTTGCTTTTTATTGTATTTTGGATAATGGATATGTACTTGAATACTTATGTTATGTTTGAGTAAAATCTGGATGAATTTTTAATATTGGGTAATGCATTTCAAGTTATTTTTGGTTGAATGGATTTATTTTCAATATTTGAGTATTATGCTTTATTTTCTCTCTAATTGATAAGCAGGTGTATCAATAATGGTTACAAGTTCATAGGCACATTTATATAAAAAAAATAAAAAAATAAATATAATTAATAAAAATATAATTTATATTTTTTGTGATGGTATTTGCTATCGTAAATAATGTATCGAAGACAATAAAAAAAGTTTTTTGCTATCACTATTTGCGACAGTAAAGTGCTGTAAAGAAAAAAAAAATTTTGCTACCATTATTTGTGACGGTAAAATGCTGTAAAAAATAATTTTTTTTTGCTACCACTATTTGCGACAGTAGATTGCTATAATAAAAAAATTTTACTACCACTATTTGCGATGGCTATAGTTGTCGTAAAAATAAAATATTTATTTACGATGGTAAAATATGGTGGCAAAAAGTTATTTGCAACGGTATCTTCTATCGCAAATAAATGTCACAAATACATCTTATATGATGCTTTTTTATGACGCAAGTATTTACGTCGTAAAAAGTTGTCGCAAAAATTTTTTACGATGGTATTTCATCGTCGCGAAGTTTTTACTGCGGTCGAAACGACGACAGTTAAAATGCCGTTGCAAGACCGTCGCAAATATATTTTTGCGACGGTAAGTCATTATTAGCGATAGCAAAATACCATCGCAAAAAATATATTTTCCTGTAGTGTTACAAAAATTGCTCCAACTTGCTAAGCTTAAGATGCAGTTTTTGTAATTTAAATGGTTATTACCATCATATATAGCCCCTTCTTACTGATATCAGGCTCAATTCTAATCCCGGCAAAGTATCTTGGAAGTTAGACACCTTGACTAACTTTTGTAGATCCACTTCTCTTTACAGGTTTTTGATTTGCCGAGGTGCTAATGCCCATCGCAAGTGTTGGTAATAGCGGAAGTGTAATAGAACATCAGATCACTCAATTCTATAATTGAGATGAAAATAAGAGATAATAAAAAAAATATTTGTTAATATTTTTCATTCAACTCTTGCCATATCAAAATGATAGAGTACAAGTATTTATATACACACATAATCATATAAGCTTTAAATATCTTACATGAGTTACATGTGATCTAGCAATATTTTTTTTATTATTTTCATCATAAAATATAAAGTTATGTCAATTTTATTTAGGATCTAAGAATAAATCTGAAAATTAACTGCAATATATTTTTTTGGGACTTGACTCCTGTATATTTATTTCATTTCATTATGACATAATTCTCCATAAAATGTAATCTATGAAATTAAGTTTAAATATTTGATAGACAGCAAGGATTGTTTGGTCCTTATGTGTACCATCAAAGGTTCGATGTTTTCTGAGCTTGCATTATTAAACAAACTCAATACCAGGGAAATCCTTTCAAAAAAGCTCGGAAGATATGTTGGTGGCTACCATTTTTGTGATGAGAATGTGGAACCGGCTGACCATATCTTTATATGTTGCTCACTGGCCTCTCAAATTTGGTCACTCGTATGCTACTTTTTGGGGTTTTTTGATCCACCAGAGAGGCTAACTGAGCTATATTCTTCTTGGGTGAAGCTCTCATTTTCCTCTATGATGCAATATTCTGCAGCTCGTATGCCCGTTGCAGCGATTTGCTGGTCCTTCTGGGCAAAGAGGAACACATGTATATTTCTCAACAAACAATCTTCAGTAGAAGGAATGGCTAGAAAGGCTATTCTACTGATTTCAGACTGGTCCATTCTGTGCAAGGGGAAAGAGGTTTCTGGGTTGATTGAACTGGGTGATAAACTGAGTAGACTATTTCCTTTCCTCGATTCTTAGACGATTTCCCAACCGTTTCACAATTACTGAACCTAGTTGGGTATCCTTTAATGATTCATTGATGCTCTAATCCATCTTTCTAGTTAGTTGACTCAAGTTTTGTATTTTGAGTTGAGGAGAAGCAGAGGTGGTCTTGCTGTAATGCCTCTTTGTTAATACCTCAAATTCCTGCTGAATTGGATGATGGCCATGGAATTATACTCAAGTTCCAACAATCACAAACCACTAACTCGCTTAGGCTCTCGAAATTTCCTGAGACCGTAGTTGCAGAGGGGTTGCACCCCATAAATTCCCTTGTAGTATTAATACATGCAAGCAACTGCGCGCATAAGCTCCATTCCAAGAGCTATCATGTAAATTAGAGAGAACTGTATACAATCGACAAGCCCACACTGAAAATATCTATTAATGCAAATGCTGGAAATAGATCTGACTCGTCTACACCAAAACAATGAAGCAAGCAAGCAAGAGAGGGATTTTGTCAATTGGGTACACAGGGAACGAACCAAGGCAACAATTTCACGGATGCTGAATCCCATGCAAGTTTACACAAAACAAAGTAAAAGAACACGTCGACACAAAAACCCAAAAAAAAGGGAAAAGAAAAAAGAACACAATTCTAATAGAATCAACATGATCTCGGGTTCTTGCATTAGTTGAAATATCGTATCCTCTCACTCCCACCACCAAACTCCCGTGTCTCCTGACCGACCTCTCGAGTGAACGTGCATGTGGTGGGCAAACGCCTCCATGGATTTGGGAACTAGTGCAACCTGAATGCCCTGAGGACGCTGGGGACCCTTCCGTTAGGGCCTCCGACAACATGAGACCGACATACTCTTCCAGCCTCCAATGAGGCCCTAACAGAGGCCTTCCTGCCGAAAGAGGTTGCATGGTAGAGATCACCAGCACCAGAAGAAGAAGCTGCTTAATTCGCGCCTAGAGCCATGATCTCACGAAGAAAAGAGTTCGTGTAGCCTGAAATCCTATGAATGATATCTGAAGGTTTTCGAGGGTGATGGATATCGAGGAAGGGGGATAAGGATTTATATGGCAGCACTTGCGATTCCAAGAGGACGTGGATCGTTGTATGGGGGATTTGAGTTGTAACAAGCGTGTCTCACAACGTTATAGACTTAGACGTGAACCGTCCACTCTTGGCCAATGTTTGAACGTCTAGTTAGACCGCGATAAAGTTCCATACGATGGGGATGGGGGTGCTCTACATCCTCTATGGAATAGGATACCCTGATCTCGTTTCTTCTCCGTACATACCCTCCATCTCTCTCTCCTTCTTTCTTTCCTCTTTTTTTTTTTTTTTCCTCCTCCTTTTTCTTCCCTCATTTATTTCTATTTCTCTTTCCTTTCTTCCTTTTTTTTTTTTTTTTTTTCTTTCTTTAATTTCTTCCATCTTTTCTTCTTCTTTTTCCTTTCTCTTTTTCTTTCCTCCTTTTCTTTCTTTTTCTCCTTCCTTTTTTTCCTTTCCTTTAAATTTTAATCTTTTGTTTTTCCTTTTCTTTTTCTTTCATTGTTTTTTTATTTCTCCTGTAGATTGGTTTCTTAGTTTTGCCTCCGTCCCTTCTCCATTTTCTCATAACAACGAGACCGGATAGCCGATTGAGGTGATCTCTTGTCCCACTAAGACTTGGAACCTGGTTAAACTACATCTTTGTTATCAAAAGAAGCTAATCAATTTATCAAAAAAAAAAAGGTGATCCATGTTGGTGGCTCCACCAACCGTCGGCCCATTTCCCATATGAGAGAGTATAACTGAATTTTTCTTGTATATTCGAACTTCGGCTTTCTTGCGGTCCTATGACCGTCATTTGTACAATGCAAGAAAAGCTACAGTGGCAATTCCCACCTGTCTTCTCCACGTTGATCGATAAGTTTTTTTTTTCCCTTTTTCTGCATCTTTTCATTTAATTTAGAAGAAGCTTACTGGTGTATTAGACCTATCAAATTTGGATGTGTAGGGATTGAACTATCACATTGATGTGATGTTGCACATTTCAACAAAAAAATCAATTAGAATTGCATCAAAACCACCCACGCAACGAGTCCGAACGCAGATTACATGCATCATCAGTTGCCCTTGCACGGTTGTGTACTTGTAGCATGACCAATCAGAAAACCGAGTGTAACAATTTTGTAATTTCAATCAAAGTCAGAAATAGAGGATACTAGACAAATTTAGGCGGGTTTCAACTGCCCAAGTTTCTAAAACTTTCTTAAAAATTAGTGAAATTTGCAATTTAATGTTTTTAAACTCGAACAAGTCGGTTAATTAACCTAAACACCAGAGAGTCCACTGACTAGAACCTGACTTCAGAGAACCCCTAACTTCATACTTACATGATTTAAAGAAAAAATATATACATAATAATAAAGAAATAATGTATATCGAGAATTATCATAAAATTTTTATATATACGGTAAACATTTTATCTTGAATCATAACATGATTTACATTTAGCTGAAATTAGGTCCAACTTATTTAAATTACTCTTAAGCTCTATTTTTTTATAGGTAAATATTATGAAAAAGTTGTTCAACTTTTTCATTGACTAACTTACTCATATTCTTATGCTTTTGAAGATGGACGGTTATACTTTTCCATGAATAACATTTATCTATCAACTAGAAGAAAATTTTATCCACCTAGGCGGTAGCTAAATTATTTTTCGATCAACCGAAAAAATAACTTTTTTGATTCATTCCTAATATATCTTAACTTAATAATAATAATAATAATAATAATAAATATTTTACGGCCCTTGAGAGTCCACGCTCCACATAGTTAGAAATTGGCATATATTTGAAGCACAACAATGTCCCACACCTTCTATCAAGGATCGATTTATATACATCAAAATATTGGGAAATGTCCTAGTCATGTCCACAGGACTCAAGTTTTGAATCACACGATGAACACGTCCAATTGACATTTTTTTTAGTTGTGTACAGGAAAAAAATCGCAAAGCCAGTTTCACAACGACGTCTTCCTGATCTACAAAAAATCACTATTTTGGCAAGAAACTTAGGTTATAAGTTTTTCTTTGTAGATGCTCCAGGCAGCCTGATACTTTTAACAAGAGTATTACAGAACAACGAGACTAGCACACAACTCTAAGCATATAGATAGCTACAACATAACAAAAGGAGTACATAGACATGAGGCTCCACTTCTACGAAATCCCATCCTTAGCAACATCCGGAGCAGGAGGTCCAGAAGCACTTTGGATACGGAGTTACGATCATCAGCCAGCAATACATAGGCCACGTCCAGACTCAACTTATCAAATTGATGCAATAAGAGTCACCCTTTGAGTTGTATTTGGTAGCTAGCAATCTATCCAGATTGTTGACATTTTAAAGTAGGCCAACTGGATTATTATATTTGATATACTTTTTGAATAGTAATCTAAGTTGAATTATCTTGAGGAGGGATGGCTATTCAAATTATCATTTTTTGATAATATTATAATAAAAATTTTAAATAAAATTATCTCTTAAAAAAATCACATAAAATTCATTGTCCAACCTTCCCCCCTTTCCCCCACCACCCTCTGTGGCTCCTCCATCTCTCTCTACCTGCCCACGGCTCTTCCACCCTTATCCCCCACCTTCCCCCCAGGGCTCCGCACGCACCCCGAGTGCCCGCGATTCCCCATATCCTCAGGCTTACCACTTCTTCATGCCTCCACTACATCCACACCACTCCTGCCACTTTTCACTAGAGAAAAAGAAGAGCACCATGATAAAATTATTGAAGGTATTTTGAAAATTTGATTTCACATTACCGATAATCTGATTGTCATACCAAACATATCAATCAAGATTTTCAGTAATTTTACTGCAGCATTACTTATGTGTACTGAACATAATAATAAATATTATTGATAATTTAATGGTGACAATCTATCTTGAAGGTAATCCACATTATCCTTCAAGATTACCTGGCGATGCACTAAATACAACCTTAGAGTAAAAGCTACTAGCTGCAAAAATCCGCTTGCGCCGGAGAAGCTGGAGTCGGGGAAGTCGCGGTCGCCGCCGGGACCTGCAAAGGAAGTCTAAACCGGAGGTGGGGTTGCTCCGACAAGACCCTCCGACGCTCAAGTCAGTTCTCTGCCTCAACAAGAATGGAGTGCTCGAACGGAGAATTTAGCAGAGTTTTTAGATGAAAGATGAAAGCTTATAGAATAACGTATCTGGAGCCCCCTTTTATAGGCGGAGGGGGCAGTAGCCTGACAGCGACATCTGTAACCGTCTGGCAGTGGGCTGCCCAGGGTCAGGCGGAGTTTGCTGCGAAGAGTAGTGGAGTGGACCCGTGGCTATCACCGGGGTGTGCCACGTGGAGTCTGTCGCGGGGAGTGGAGCGGCATCTGTTGTCACGACTTGCCAGCGGATGGGAGAATCGCGTGGTATCCGTCGCAGGAAGTGGAGCAGGATCATGGCCGTTATTGTGGCCTGCCAGGGAGTAGTGGAGCTGCACGAAATCCGTCATAGGAAGTGGAGCAGAGCTGCGACCGTTACTGCGGCCTGTCGGGGAGTGATGGAGCTGCGCGGAATCCACCGCAGGAAGTGGAGCAGGATCGTGGCCGTTATGGTGGCCTGCCAAGGAGTGCAGATCCGTCGGCTGAAGTTCGGCAGCGGTCGGAGTCCGGCTCCCGTAGGGGTCCGGACGGAGTCCTCCTTGCGGTTGGGGTCGTGGGTGGAGCCCGACTCCCGTAGGAGTCCGGACGAAGTCTGTCTGCAGCCGTTGGAGTCGAGGACGAAGTCCGGCTCTCGTAGAAGTCCGAGCGGAGTCTTCCTACAATTAAAGTTAAAGGCGAAGTCCGGCTCCCGTAGGAGTCCGGACAAGGCTTACCGACAGCTGATGTTGAGGACGGAGCCCGGCCCCTGTAGGAGTCCGGGCGGAGTCTACTTGCGGTTGAGGTTGTTGGCGGAGTCCGGCTCCCGTAGGAGTCCGGACGAAGTCTGCCTGCAGCCGTTGGAGTCGAGGATGAAGCCCGGCTCCCGTAGGAGTCCGGACGGAGTCTTCTTGCAATTAAAGTTAAAGGCGAAGTCCGGCTCCCGTAGGAGTCCGGACAAGGCTTACCGGCAGCTGATGTTGAGGACGGAGCCCGACTCCTGTAGGAGTCCGGGTGGAGTCTACTTGCGGTTGAGGTTGTTGGCGGAGTCCGGCTCCCGTAGGAGTCCGGACGAAGTCTGTCTGCAGCCGTTGGAGTCGAGAACGAAGCCCGGCTCCCGTAGGAGTCCGGGCGGAGTCTTCCTGCGATTAAAGTTAAAGGCGAAGTCCGGCTTCCGTAGGAGTCCGGACAAGACTTACCGACAGCTGATGTTGAGGACGGAGCCCGGCTCCTATAGGAGTCCGGGCGGACCTCCTGGAGCAGATTCTGCTGAGGACTTCGGCTGTGGGTATTTTATACCCAACACCAGTCCCCCTACTTCCGAGTTTGAATTTCGAACGAAGGAAGTACAGAGAGAGATGGGCACAGCCGAAACCGTCCCCTCGAATCCTGCGCACTGCCGCCCCCAGATATTTTGGCATTAAATGTGCGCGTGCTGGAGTCTTTTCGGATCGGGGCGATACGAAGCTACCCTTCGAAATTCTCGCCGGTACACTGGCCCAAGTACGGCGCCATAATGGCCCTGCTGATTCATCAGCCACTTTTAGCCGCCTGCCGAGGGGAGTGGGACACGTGCCGGGTGTGGATTGGCTTGGGGGGATTCGTGATCATTATGGCGCCGGATCCCAGGGTATATTTAAACCCGTCCTCCCACCTTTAGGTGCCCTATTCCATCCCAGAGTTTCTATCAGTGTCTGCCTTCTCTTCGAGAGCCCTGTTTCAGTGGGCATCTTCTCGAGCCGTAGGTGTCTTCCAAATCGTCTCTGTCTTCGTCCCTCAGGTCCCTCAGAGCGATATAGGTTAGTTCCAGCACCTTCAACCTTCTTTCCACCGCCTAGGGACTTCTTCTCTGTAGTTATTTTTTTGCATCCCTCCGAGTTAGCTTCCTGTGGCCTCTCGTCCTCCATTCTGTCCGTCTTCTTAGGGACCTTTAGAGCCCTCCTTCGAAACTACTCGAAATGTCGTCCGGCTCTTCCGCTCCCTGCAGTTCCGGGAGCTCTTCCGCCTCAAACCCCCAGGTCCCCTGCTCTGTAGACGAACCCGCGTCTGGGGCTGGGCTCCGCCCGATTTTTGCACCGGGCGCCATTCCATGTTTCCTGACCTCGGAGGAACTCTTTCTGATAAGGGTTCAGTATGGAGTTCCTCCGGAGTATGACCTGGAGCTGCCTGGCCCTTCTGACCGGGCCAGCACCCCCCCATCTGGTCGTTTTTGTCTGTACCAGGAAGCGTTCCGTGCCGGACTCTGGCTTCCGCTTCCTTCCTTTGTTGTTGCCCTCTTCCGCTTCTTAGACATCTCCTTGGCTTCCGTGGTCCCGAATTCTTTTAGGTTTTTGATAGGATTTCTCTCCCTTTGCCACGTAGTCGAGGTCCAACCGTCCCTCTCCCTGTTTAGGCACTTCTATACTTTCAAGCGCCATCCTTCGGCGAAGGACTGGTGGTACTTCTCCCCCCAGTTCGGCAAGAAGGGGTTGCTAAAAGGCGCCCCTTCTTCGATCCACAATTGGAAGGGGAAATATCTCTTCGTTCACTGCCCGACCTTAAGACTGGGCCTGCCCCCTTGGGGCTCTCTGAGGGATTCTGTCCGCCGGGCCCCCAGCCTGGGGGAGGATGACCTCCAGGCTGCCCGGAAGCTTCTAGCTTACTCCGCTCCTTCCCTTCCCAATCTTCTGAGGGAGCAATTTCTTTTCAACATCGGCCTGAGTCCCCAGGATCCAGCAGTTTGGTTTCTTTTACCATAGATATGCGATGCAACAAAAGAGTTAAGGGGTGTTTGGTTGAGGGGAGTTGAGATCTACAATAGAAATGGATGACTCATCTTCCATTCATTTGGTTGGATGAAGTCCTATTTCGATTTCAATTCCAAGGTAGAATGGAAATAGGCCAATCCTCTTAAAACCCAATTGCCACTCCTCTACAAGGATACAAAATTTCATTCTAATTCTCATTTCAATTTTGATTTCGGCTACTAATCAAATGCTTTGAGGGATATAGTCATTTCGATTTCCATTCCAATCCAATCCGATTTTGATTCCGATCGTAAACCAATTACCCCCTAAAATGTTTCTGATCCATAGTATTATTGTCCTGAAATATAGGAGAATGGTTAAGCTGGGAAGTGGATTGGGAATCAATCCAAGCCAAATCAACCTACAGATAAATATCTTTAGCATTATAACCTAAGTTGCTGATTGGTCAGCAACCTAGGTTATAAGTTGGAGAAGGGAAGGATGATTGTTAAATCTGGATATATACGTGTCAAATATTCAACGGGGTGGCCGCCATGCAAAGAGAATTTGATGGCCTGCCCACAGAAGTTTAATTATCAGAGAAACTGATCCTAATTCTCTTTCTCTAGCTAACATAGCCTTAAAGATAATCTAAACAGGCATTGTTCATTCTCGTCTCTAGAATCGCTGTTATATATTACTACAATCAATAGGGGCTCGAGCAATGCTATGGTAACCCTCAAAAAAGTCGCTCAACCATCTTGCACCGTTCATTGTGCTTCATTTATAACAGAATTCATGAAGCCAATTAAAAGGGAGAAATGGGAATACAACACACTCTATATCTTAAGTGATTTTTTAATATTTTTAAGTTCCTCAAGCATTTTTATAAGGGCTACGCTACTTCAAGTTTAGTTGGCACAATATCATTTTCTAATAATACAGGATTTCAATGTAATCAGTTAGCTGGATATGACCAAAATTAGAAACATTGCACTAGAGATGATGAAAGTAGTTATTAGAGGCCCCGGAAAGTTTCTTGCTCTTGGATTGTATATATAAATAATGTAATATCTACCCTCATCACTCAATGATATATGGAAGCCAAAAACAGAAAAGAAAAGATACTTTACCCAAATTAAAGGTTTTATTAACCAAAGAGAGACATTGAATCAGCAAAGTCACGTGGTAGATCAAAAAGAACAACAATGTGCCCAAAAACAGATAAAAAAGAACAAGACAAGCCAGTGCTTGAAGAATTATCAATAGTAAAATCATTGAACCGATCACACACACCATATCCCATGTCAACAACATATGAAAAGAGTAGCTATACGAGGAGAACTTATTAGTTAGAAAAGTTTTACAATGTGTATCTTGCACCATCCAATAACAAATCAGTACACCATCTAAGAAAATCAATTTTTTCCCATTCAAAATAGTAAAAATTGTCAGCTAGTCAATTATAATTAATAAGAAAATTTTTTTCACGTTAAATTTTTAATCAAGCATGAATAATAGTGCATTTTTTTCAATAAGATGATTGTGTTTGTTTGTTATTTGATAGTGAAAAATATATCTGGTAGAATTATTCTAACCCATAACTTCTCTTCTAACAAGAGTTTTGACCTAGTTTTAGCCCAGCTACATTCACTTCAGTGAATCGGGCAAATGCCACCTTTATGGTTAGGATCACAATGGATGCAGTCCGAAGACCTCAACGGTGGAGAAGGGCCTTTAGGGAGGCACTCCAATGCAGAAAAAAAAGGCTACTGTCTGGCCCCTTTCGTCATTGTGGCCCTCCCAACTGCCTTGACCCAGGAGACGATTGAGAGCTCAAGATCAGGAGGATGAGTAGCACCTGCAAGCCTTAAACCAAAGGCTAGAGGTGTTCACTAAATGGTTCAAATTATTAAATTAAATCAAACAAAATAATTTTTATCAATATGGCCGGGTTTGAAAACTAATATGGTTTAATTTGATTTATGATTTTCATATAAAATAGTCTAATGGTCTTGTCTAGTTTTATAAAAATATTAGACCAGAAATCAAGCCATAAACTGTAATATGTGGATATATATACTAACACATGAATTCTAGAATAGAGTCTAGCTTTTGGTTGGCTATAGGTGTAATCTTCACTTTAATGGTTTCAGAAATCAGAACTATATATTAGTCCGAAAGCTATCTTGATAATTTCAGTCTTTATTTGGCTAGAATTTTTTTTTTTTCTCAAGATTTTTTATTTTTTATCATAATTCACCGGTTTGGTCTAGTCAAGTTCGAATGACAATATGGTCTGATTTGATTTGTAAAATTGATAAATTATAATTTATTAGTTTGGTTTACTAATATCCCCAGATCAGATCAAATCAGGCTGTATACACCCCTACCAAAGGCCATAGTGGAGTAGTGTCCCTAAGTTTGTGTCTATATGTACGTTTATCCATAGAAAGGTTGATCCATTGAACTTTCTAAGGTTGGTAGGGAGAGATTCAGAGATTGGAGATTGCATGAAGAGGCTGTTAGAGGATTGTATGAAGAAAGCGGACCAATCTCCGGCCTGATAGTCAGCAAAAACTTTCAATTATATCAGCGAGGAATAGTTTGGTTAGGTTAGCTTGTGTGACATGCCACTTATAAATTTATGCTATTTCAGTATGTGAGAAAAAACTCAATTATAAGCCTAGCACCCTTCGCTCAATTGGAATTAGTACACTTTCTTCGTTTAAGAGAGGACCAGGATTGGTCACTCCAATATTGGATCACCAATCAAGATTTTATATAGAAGTTGAACAAATAAATGAGATTATAGCATCAAGAATTCAAAAAAAATAAGAAATTATATTCTACACCATGTATTCCATATGATCGTGGACCGTGCCAATTATAAGTACTCATCCTTATGACCCCCCCATCCATCAAGCATTTATCTTGATAATTTGCCCACACAAAAGCAAGCACCTGTAACTGACGTGGTGCATTGCCATCTGATGCACTTCATGCCGGATATATAATTTCGCAAAAAAATAGCTGCTTTGAGTGAGTAACAAAGGGCACCCACACGAGTACTTATTGAATTACCGTCAATAAATTGGAAAATTTCTCATCAGCTACTTTAAGGTCCATCTCGAGGGGAGAAATCAACAACCGATTGTCCTGTGATGCAATGGGGAGCGCATGTGGCATCCTAGTTGGCTCGAGTGAGGCAAAATTCCATCTTCTTAGAAGTGAGATCAAAAGGTTCTCAATAAGCATTCAGTGGTCGGACCATATGCCCAACACTAGCTGGACTTTCATATCTGTCTATGGTCCAAGAGGTCGCAATCTCAAAGCATTATTTTGGCGAGAGTTGAGACATATTCATTCTTCCTTTCTGGGGCCATGGATCGTAGGAGGGGATTTCAATGCAACTTATAAAGATCTAGAGAGAAATGGATCTTAGCAACCAAGAACAACACATAGGATTAATGTTCCGCTCAAAGGCCGGAGCTACACTTGGAGCAATCCAAAAGAACACCCAACAATAGCTAAGCGGAACAGATTTCCAGTCTCCTTAGAGATGGATGATTTGTGTACCGACTCCTTTCAAGGGGCACTGCCGAACCACCATTTTGATCATGTGTCGATCTAGCTATCTCTAAATGGATTGTAGAAACCGAAAGAAATTTTTAGATTTGATAGAAGCTGTCTCAGATTCAAGATGTCGTGGCACAGGCTTGGTCCTCGGTAGGTTTCTCGGAAGATGCAACGGTTAATCTCGTGCTCAAGTTGAATCTACCAGAATTGCACTCAAAGGCTGGTCAGCCAAAGTGACGGTCATAGCTAGAGCAGAGAAGATCAAGCTCATGAATTCCATTCAAGATATAGACCGAAAGGAAGAACTAAATCCCCTATCTGAAGTTTAGAGATCATAGGGAATCATGCAGGAGACAGCTTCTACATAGGTATCAGGTTGAAGAAATCTATCAGAAGCAAAGGGCAAAGATTAAGTGGCTCAGAGAGAGAGAGAGAGAAACACCGCCTTCTTTCACAAATCTACAAATTTCATAATAAAATTAAACGGATACCATATATTGAATGGCGTGGTGCACAATAGTCGAATAAGAAGGACATGAGCAGGATCTTCAGTGATTTCCTCTGAGATATTTTTGATGACCTAGGGAATCCGATGTTTGATCTAGATTGAGATCGGCTCTATTCCTCCTTCCCCACCCATTTGGATGCAATAAGTGTTCCTTTTTCTATTGAAGAAGTGAAGGAGGCAATGTTCAGAATTAAGGGTCGTTCTTTTGTGCGTAAATATCATAGGAAGATTAGTTAATTTTTTCATTGATCAATTTATTTATATTCTCACATTTTTCAAGATGAATAAATTATTTTATTGTAAACAATATTTATTTATAAAATAAGAAAAAAATTTATCCGTTCAGGAGGTGGCTAAATCATTTTTTCATCAGCCAGTAAAGTAAGTATTTAATACTGTACCAAAAATATCCATCTTCATTTTCAATATCTCGATCATTCAATATTTAATAACTTGATCAAATCTAAAAAACATAAGGGATATTATGAAAAATATGAATAAATTTTACCAACATATCCAGAAAAGTAGTAATGTAAAAGAACATGAGTAACAAATTTCGAAGCTACTTTCCTATGTATAAAAGAATATAGATAAATTATTTTTCAATCTACATATTATCTGAAAAATATTTATCTAAAAAAATATGAATTCTTAAGCAAATTTTTTACCTGCAAAAGAACGGACCCTTAAGGAAACAAGAGTCCAGGGCCGCATGGTTTTATATCATATTTTTTTTAGAGATTTTGGAATTTGATTAAAGGGATATATTTATTCTTTTTTAGCAGCTGTGCAACAAAAACTTGGACCTTGCAATACTGAATTATGCTATTCTTACCCTCATCCTAAAGAAAGAAGCGGCGAAAGCTCCTGGTTTTAGGCCTATAAGCTTGGTTCACAGCTATATCAAGGTCATTTGGAAAGTGCTTGCCAACCACTTTGGTCCACTTATAACCTTTTCTTAGTGACTTAATTGATCCAGCGTAGACTGCCTATAATAAAACAAGCACTACAAGAAAATTGACTATTAGTGACGGTAAACAGTCATTGCTAAAAGTCAGTTTACCGTCGTTAATGCTATTACCAACGGCTTACCGTCACTAAAAAATCGATAGAAATATCTCCATCGCTAATTACTATTATTAGCGACAGTAATTTTATTATCGCTAATAATACTAATTAGCGATGGTATTAGCATCGCGAATTATTTTTTTAATTTTTATAATTAAAATTTTAAAAAAACTATTAGCGATAGTTTTGTTGTCGCTAATGCCAGCGCTAATAATTTTTTATTTTTTAAATTAATTTTTTTAAAAAAGCTATTAACCTTCACATCTACCATCTCTAATAGATTTTTATTTTTTAATTAAAATTCAAAAACTATTAGCGACAGTATTTTTACTTTTTTAATTCATAATTAAATATTTTAAAATCTACTTTAATCATGATAACAAGCAATAATATTTTTTAAATTCTGTTATAAATAAGATAATAATTATTTAATATAATCATAAATATAAATTAATTATATTATATTAAAAATATAAATTATATAATTTTACATACAGATACTGTAGCGAAAATTTTGTGCAGGGGCAAAATAGTAATTTTAAAACTTTTTCAAAATTACTATTTTACAGCGAAATTATTAATTAATCTCATTAATTAATACTAATTAACCCTACACTAGGATCTAAATATGATACAACAGCATGCATTTAAATTTGAAATTTAAATTTGAATCAGTAAACCTTTTACAGTACTGTGTTCAGAACACATCACCTTTTGCGGGTAGTCGATCACCGCAATCTGATCACCGTCGGAGGGCTCTGATCATCACGTCGCAGCCACACAAATGTCTGACCTCTACGGATCGTCCACACGAAGCTTCCGTCTGATCAGCTCCTCACGAATGCTAGTTCGTGATTTCACCCTTTTGATGGCAGATGTTGATCGAACTCCTTCGATCGATGTGTGCCGACTTCTCGGATGCTCCAGATCATCTGCACAGTTGCTTGAGAGGCTGATGGATCTCTCTCTGAAATTTGGTGGACTCACGACACTCGTGGCACACCAATCTCACTTCCCGATCCCTAGGTAGAAACCCTAGGGTACACACCAAAAACCCTACGCACAATGTTCTCTCTTTTCTTTCTTTTTCTCTCGGAAGGTTTTGGAATTTCACCTCACACACAAGCCTTCCTCACGCCCTACTTTCTTTTTCTTAATTTTTCTGCGCATGCCCCACCTTTCTGTCTTTTTTAAAACAACATCGAACGTGTCTTATCCGCGTGAGAGGATAAAGACAAGTGGTTACACATTTGAATTCAAATCAAATTTGAATTCAAACGAAAATCAACTTATCCCTATCCTTTTGGGCGTGAGAAGAGAAGGGGCGTGGCTCTTTGTGCGTGGAAAATATTTCACGAGAAACCTTTTCTCGTGTAAGTAACGTGGCGCACAAAATGGATAAGGATGAAGGGGCAAGTGATAAGTTATCCATTCAAATTCAAACATGCTTTGAATTTAAATGGCTAACTAATTATTTTATCCATCCATATGGCGCACAAATGAGGGCGTGGGGAAGGGTTTTTCGTGAGAAAAATTTCACGAGAAGTTTCTTCTCGTGAATTCAAATGGGTGCAAGGAAGTTGGGTGTCGCAGAAAATTTAAAACAAGGTGGTTTGATTCAAATTGAGCCAACCTAATCTAAATAGGTTAAGCACAATTAGAATAGATTAAATCTAATATAATTAGGCTTAATTAGGCTCAATAAAATCCTAATTAAATCAAAAATTAACTAAGCCTAACCCCTGATCAAATCAGGGACTAAACCACCTTAGCGATTAGGTCAACATTTAACCTAATCGGGTCAATCCAAACTGAATCCAATTCAATTGGACTTGATCCAAAAATAATTATTCAATCAAATTGAGTTAATTAGTGATCAAATCACTAATTAAACCTCTCATAAATATTGAGTCCAAATTCGATGGGCAATCAGGCATCAGAGACCATCGATATGAAATCCTGATCAAAGAATTCAAATTTTAAATTGAAAATTTGAAATTCAAAATTTTGACTCCGGTATCCAAAATATGTGAAACTCATGATCAGAGAATCCTAATTCTCAATCATAGAGTCCCAGACAGATAAGACTCATAATCAGCCATCAGATCAGAAAGGAACCTCTAATGTGTGTGACCCCGCAGGTTCGAACCTAAGCTGGTAGCACAGGAACCAATTCCTGTACTAATCGAAGTAACCATCTAGCAATGGTACCCGACGATTGGATAGGTCGAATAATCGCAATCGCAACATTCAGAACCTACGTGAATATGGTTATCGTATAATTCATCCCTTTTGACCCCTGTGTTTAGGACGACTCAGGGTTAAACTGTCAACCCTGATGATATCATCCGAATCGTGCTCAACTCAATTAGTCCTGTGACTCCTCACTAGGACTACCCTGGCCAAGGTTTTGCTAAATTGAAACATGACTGTACACAGCTCCTAAACTGGAGTGGTCAATCCCATCTTGACACACGCACCGACAAGTCAAGTACTTGACTACACCCAGCAGCCTTCCATCACTGAATTAGAAATTCAGGTAGTCCAGTGCCTAAGTGCAGTGAGTTGCTTGCAAGTCACCGTGGCGGTCTCAGGTCGGAGGGACATTTATACCCATATCCCATCGGAGCAAATCTTGACAGCAGAAATAGCTCCGGAGTTGGTCACGTTCAGTGCAGATGTACCATTACATCTCACCTGTATGCCATAGGAGTGTCTCCACACTCTTTGGTTATAAAGACAACCAACCCATATGGCACACAATGACCTATGCTCGATAAACGTTGTCGTCCTTGGTAACAACGTATCATTTGGTCGCGAACATGTTTAAGGACTAAGCGACAAATCCTCCTTTGTCGAGTCTAAATAGTCCTAAGGACTTCACCACAACACAGGAGTTCATTAGAAGATGAAACATTTGTGATGAAAAAATATCAAAATAACTTTTATTTATTTATAATTCATGTACTAATACAAAAGAAGCACAACCGTCAACAGGCTGACGATTGGCTTTGGGACACTATTCCCAACAGATACTACTTTACAAGTATCAAAATTATATACATATCAAAAAAATAAAAAGTCATATAAGATCCTACTCATCATCCTCCTCATCCTCCTTCTGCTCCTGTAAGTCTTTTCCAGCAACTGGTGGATGAGAGCCGGATGTCCTAGCTGTTAGATATATACCTTAAATATCAATCGGACCAATACATTAATTCTTTTTAGAATATAATTTTGTACTTAATCAAATTAGTTAGGATAATTAATTCTATTTATATAGTATACATGTCTACGAATTATCTAGAGAATTAATAAGATGATGATACATATTCTCAGAAGTTGAGAATTTAATGCATATGTCATTGATGGCTAATTCTCAAATTACTTTCGATCGTAGGATCATCATGAAAATGATGATTGATCCGATAAGATTGATGCACGGATCGCTTCCCTTAGGATAGACGAGTTTCAAGTCTATAATATGGAGATACTAGAATGAGAGTGCAGGTGGTTGTTAAAAAATATCGATACTGAGCATGACTAACATGAAAAGTCATTTAGATATCTACTCACTTATCAGTAACTTTTTCGATGCAATAGTAGTATAACTAATTCTTTAATTTGCAGTGCTTTGACTATTCACAATGAGGTTGCTGTAGTTTGACTGCACCAGAATTGATCTTCTAGCCATATGAAGTTTTGAGGTGTATGTTGGCTGCAGTATGTTCATTATAGGAATAAGATGTGTACCTAGATGGAACTATCGATCTTAGTAATAAAGGAGTAGTCCTATGTGATTTATGAGATTGAGTTCAGAAGATCTTGGCCAGAGCAGTGTGAATGATAGAAAAGAGTTTTCATCAGATTTCACCAATGACTCAAGTCGAATAAATCTTATATATGATAGATGATAGAGTTTAATGAGTTTTTTATGATATTTATCTTATCAAAACTCATGATAGAAGAACTGAATCACATGATAACTACACCTAGAGGTTCATCCTTCTGTTCTGCTGGATTACCACTACATACTGTTATGCGTCATTGATAGATTGTGGGATCAATGAGAATTATTTTGATGGTTAATAATTCTCAATTGATGAGTTGAAATTATTTTAATTTATTGAAAGAAGTTTTAATAATATTTTAATGGAGATCAAAATATTTTTTACTACCAGACAGAATAAAATCTATGGGGTCATACATAAAAGAGGTCTTGATTGATCGAACTGTTGAATAATAATTTTGAATTACAAATCATAAGTGATCTTAATCATCAATTTGATTGATGATTAACTTAAATATAAAAGTTACATTGAGGACTTACTAAGAGTTAGTAAGTTATAGGAGGACTAAATTATAATTATTATAAATTATTTGATTTGATCAAATATTAGGGTTGGATCTTAATAAAATTAAATCAGATTTAATTTGATTAGTTTTAGTTTGAGTTTGACTCAAATTAGTTTTATAAGTCTAATGAGATTAGACCTAATGAATACTTGACCCAAACCTATCTAGATTAGGTTTGACCTAATCTATAATCATGTTTGATTTGGATAGGGTCTTAGTCAATTTTAATTAGATTTAATTTTGATGAGATTAGATTTTAATTTGATTTAGATTGGATTTCATTAGTCTAATGGGATTGGACTTAACCTAATCTAAATTAGACTCCATGTTTGACTTGGACTTGATCCAACCCTTGACCCAATCTAAAGAGAAGATTAACTCCTTAATTCCCCATGCCCTAAAGGCTTTCACGCTTTGTGTCTTCACATGGAAAGGTGTTTTCATGTTGAGAGATAGCGTGGCTTTTTGGTTTGGCACACAAGAAGAGGAGGGGCAGCATGATAGTGGAGTCCTTCTCTAATAGGACTCCTAACAAACCCTAACCTTCTTGGTTTAAATAGAGAGATAAGTGTAGGGTGGCAACTTAGTGATAAGATCAGATTTGTGGGATGTCCAAGAGAGAGAGAAAGGTGTGGAGATTGGTTGGAGTGAAGTTTTCTACGAGAAGAAAAAGAGGTATGATGCCCGCTCTTATATCTCTTCTTTCTTACATTCAAACGTTGATTGTTAGAAAACTTCGTCCCTATCTCCCTTGTCCAAGAGTTGGACACTCCTTCTTTCTCTCTTATATAGATGTTCAAAAGTTGGACATAGAAAATAGATTTGATCTGATTTTTTTCTCCCTCTTGGTCCATGAGATGGACACAAATATTTCTTCTCTCTTCCTTGTCCAAGAGTTGGACATTAGAATCAGATTTGATCTGATTTTAACCTCTTCCTCTCTCCTAAAGATGTCCAAGACCTGAACATGATTAAAATCAGATTTGATCTGATTTATTTTTTATCCATGAGATGGACGGTTCTCCTCTACCTTTCCTAGATCTAGTCCAAGGATTGGACAAGGAAGGAAGAAGAAAGAGATTTGATCTTTTATCTTCTTCAAAAGATCTTTGATTTTCTCTTAAGAAGAGAAAAGTAGTAAAGAAATCAGATATACTCTGATTTCTTCTTCCTCCTATTGATCTCATTGATTCTCTTGAGAAGATGATCAAAAGATCAATCCAATTCGATAATCTAGGAAGTAATCTCTGTAAAGGAGCTAGCACCCCAGTGAGATCGAGTCCTCCTGATCAGATCAGTCTCGATAGATATTCATAGAGGTCGGATGCGTATGTAGCTCTGTAGGAACATCAACAGATTATCACAGACTATCGGATCGCAGTGAAAGTCTACCTGCGCAAAGATAAAAGTCTAAATCTGATTTTTATTTTTCAGCATCTTAATTTTAGCATGTTAACTTTTCTGGTATGTATAGATTAGATCTATAATTTTTATACATGATAGATTTAAAATAATCGTTAATCTAGGTCAGTTTTAATTTTCACTGTGTTCATGATTTTTAAAAGTTAAAAATCAGTATGTTCTGATCTTTGCATGCATATCTCGAAAATCAGACTTCCTTCAAGTGGTATCGAGCCATGATTTTATTTCATAAGCATGTTATTAAGATCTGAAAATCAAATCTTTAGATCTAGTAAATTAGATTAGATCTACTTTAAATATACATGAGATATATTAGATCTAGATTATACAAGAGATATATCTGCATATGTGATATGTATAGATCTGAAAATTGAATCTTTAGATCTGAAAATCAGATTTAGTAAATTAGATTAGATCTAATTTAAATATATGTGATGTATTACATTTTGTTTATACATGAGATATATAATTGATATGTATATGTGATATGTATAGATGTAGTTATGTATGAGATACATAATCTAATTAAACATTGCATGAGATGCAAGTTATTAGATCCAAATATATATGAGATGAATAAATGATCAAACCTATTTTAGATTAGATCTAAATCGGTTGGGTTAATCAAATCATTTTGATATAAGATTGTCCTAATATAATGGAGATTATGCTGAATGATTGTCCTAGGATGATGTGCAATGAGATCTTTTAATTTAAAATTTTAGATTTATATATGAGATATATAATTAAATATTTAGATATGAAAGTAGTTTTGATATCTAAACTACCTCATGTTCATAATGCACTAATTAAGGATTTGAAATTGAAAATTTAAGATCTTAATTTTTAGCATAAAGCATGAGGGTTTGGACTTGGGTAGTTTAATTAGGTCTAGTAATTTGATTATTTCAGAGTAATCAATTTGTACATGGTAGGGCTCAATCAAGATGAGTGGTTGATCCAATTCGATCAAGAGTTCATTAGGATTAGTTCAAGAGAGCTCAAGATCAACTGAATAGTTATAAATTGATCACATCGATTAATAGTCTCATATTGGATCGATTAACTCAAAGACCTGATTTGCCTTAGTGACTCGAGCTTGAGTTACACAAGCTAATCTATTCGAAATTGATTGACCTATTGATATCTAAGAAAAGTGATTTAAAAAAAGATGATTATTTAATTGGTTTCGTTCGCTGAATCTGGTTAATTTATTAGTACCTAAAGAAAGCAATGAGAGGACCCCCACCGATCTTACACTTACCTAATCAATTTGGTTGATTAGTCTTGATGTGGTTGCTTAGTGATTTAAGCTAGTCCATGCCCTTAGCCCTTAGGGTTAGTCATAATAGTTATGACTAATTAGGATTAGATCCATTGTAATTATGGATTTACATGAGATATAAATTAACAATTAAAGGATTAAAGAAACCTAAATTAAAATCTCCTCAATAATATTAAGTTGAAAGATCTTCCATCATTGTAGAGTGCCGTGCCCTCTCCGATGTTGATTGTTCTCAGCTGGATATAGTGGTTCAGTTGCATCAGGTGAGAAGTAATCACTCTATATGTGGGATAGAGATGGGTTTGGACCCAAGATCTGTTAGGTGAGGATCCAATGATGGCTTCACTCATATTCAATTATGGATCTAACTTAACTAAAGAATGAGGTCAAGATCTGTCAGGTAAGATCTCAAGACTTAGAGATCAAGTCCATTATAATTTGCTGGAGAAACATTAGGTAAGAATTGTTCACTCATTGATTAACATATTTATCAAGATTTGTCAGATGAAGTGGTATGGCAATTAGTGGGACTGCAGTACCCGCTAAAAATCCTAACTTACGAAGGGATTTTTGCTTCTCAACCCGAGAAATATTGGAATCTAAAAAAATTAATGGGAGCATATTTGTTTTAAAAGTCTCTAAAATAAATGTAAGATCAAGTATAAATATTTAACTAAAATCTCTACTCTCTGATAGAATTAAAAATCGATTTTCAATCCTTATAAACTTAGAACCAATTGACTAACTGATCAAGTTATAAAGATTAGCTCAGAAACCTAAAATAATTTTTAGTTTCGAGAAGTTGAGCTAACCAGATATTCGTAAGTCATCAAACCATCCAACATTAACCAAAGGGCAATCAATTCATTGTTTAACAATGATTAAAGATTTGGATGAGCTTAAGAAGCTCAGTATATCTTAGCATAAGGAATTGTAAATAGATTTGATCCTAATTCCTTACCAATTCATATGGAAGTTTATTGTAAACTACTACATAAATAAAATCGATTGCACCTTGGTTGAGTTGGTGACTACCGATGGGATCTTGAAGAGTTCAAGAGAAAGGGTTCCAGCATACTTGAAGAATCTAGAGAAAAAAGATAAGGGACATACCTTCAGAAGGTATGAGAAGATAGTGAGTGCCATAGGATCTGAGAGATTTATAGATGAGATAAACATAAAATATATGTGGTACCTCAGGCTTGACCATATTGGAGAGGACAGAATAAATATATTGGAAAGGTATGAGCTTCCAGGCTCATCGACTATTGAGTTATTTTCAACTTATGGATTCTGCCTTCAAGGATAGATGGCCAAATCATCCTTTGTGAGACATGGGGTGAGAACTACTGATATACTTGTCCTAATACATACTGATGTATACAGTTCATTTGATGAGCTGGTTAGGATTGACTCTCTTTACTTCATTACTCATGTTGGTGACTATGGATATATGTGTGAGACAAAATCTAAAATCTTAAAAAATTCATAATATTCAGATATAAAGTAAAAAAATAAATTAAAAAATACTTAAAATTCTTTGATGAGATCGAAAGGTGTATATCTTAATGAAAGTTTCTAACCCATCTCAAAAAAATGGCATAGTCTCATAATGGACTCTTCTTGGTGCACCTCAACTCGATGGAGTGTCGATGAGGAAGAATTGGACTCTATTCAATATAATCTGATCCATGATGAGTATCACTGTTCTTCTCTTATTTTCTTTAGGAATATGCTTCACTTAATGAATAGAGTTTCTTCTAAATCTTATCTATCACGCCATATGAGATGTGGCATGTATAGGATGTTTGGCCTATGTTAAGTGTTGACGTGTGGACCAAGTTAAAGGTTAGATCTATGAGACTCATTTAAAGATATCCTAAAGATTTTAGGAATACTATTTTTTTTTCTAAGGATCACAATGTGATTATGGCCCGATATGCTATGTTCTTGGAGAAATAGTTTGTCCATGATAAGATAGTGGGAAGAAAACTGAGCTCAAAAAGAAAATCTCTAATGAGCAATGAGCCATAGAATCTATTCACTTGAGCCAGTACATGTAGTCCCTCATTTATCTTATAATCTCTGGTCCTACTCAAAGATACTTAGGTATTTTGATGGAGAATATAGAGGAAGTATTCTTTGTGGGAGATAAGGAACATGAATTTGATGTGATCAAATTATTTGATCTAATCATATATTTTTTGAGAAAAATATATATTTATAAGAAGGTCAGTGAGAGTATTATCACAATCCTCGTATTGTACGTGGATGACATCTTTCTGATTAGAAAAGTTGTTCTTGTACTGACATCGGTTTAAAATTTGATTGTGTAAACAAATTCTCCATGAAGGACCTCCAGAAGCATCCAATAAGGATTTATGAGATAAATCTTGGTCTATGAGATAGACCTAAGGGGATGCTTAATTTTTCATAGAAAATATGCATAGAGAAGGTGCTGAAAGGGTTCAGTATAGATAACTCCTAAAAAGATTTTTATCCTTTTGGCATGAGACTGATCTCTTTAAAAAAATATATTTTGACACATTTGAGAAAATTTAGCACATGAACCAGACCACTTGTGCCTCGGCCAGAGAGAACCTCATGTATTCATACTATGCATACAAACCAATATAGATCTTACTTTGAGTGTCATGAGCAGATATCGGTTGAATTCAAACTAAGAATACTAGATAGCTGTGAAGAATATTTCTAAGTGCTTGAGAAGCACTTAAGATGTGCTCATGGTCTTTGGGAGGAGAAAAAAATATTGAGAATAAAAAGACTCACAATTCAGATATTAAGTCGGATGTTGATGGTAAGAGTCTACATGAGGATGTATTTTCTTGTGCAATAAGATCACTAAATTAGAAGAATTTCAAATAATTGATTATTAAGATTTTAGAAGCTGAGTATATCGCTGCTTATGAGGTAGCTAAGAAAGTATCTTGTTTATTACAGAACTAAGTATAATGTCATGAGATGACACAACATGTTCTTAGGCAACAATAGCGCTATAGCTTTAGCTAAGGAGCCAAGATCTCACCAGAGCTCTTAGTATATAAGGGCGATGATTCGTGATTATTTGAGAAGTAAGACTTCAAGGATCAGCGTAGACTCCATGGAGACGTGGTGGGCCCACTAACTAAATGATTTAGCCAGTTAGGACTAAAGCACATCTTGAGAAGATGAGGCTTAGGTTTATGATAGATGCTTTAGTGTAAGTGAAAGATTATTAGATATATGCCCTAGAAGTCAATTGGACCGATATATTAATTCTTTCTATGACATAATTTTATACTTGATCAAATTAATTAGGATAATTAATTTCATTCATGTAGTGTATGTGTCCATAAATCGTCTAGAGAATTAATAAGATGATGAGACATATTCTTAAGAGTTAAAAATTTGAGATATGTGTCATTGATAGATAATTTCAAATTAGTTTCGATCATAGGATCATCATGAGGATGGTGATTGATCCGATAAGATTGGTGCATAGATTGCTTCGCTTAAGATAGACGAGTCTCAAGTCTACAATGTGAGAATACTAGAACGAGAGTATAGATGGTTGTTAGAGAATAATAGTACAGAGCGTGACCAACACAAGAAGTCACTTGGATATCTACTTACTCATCAGTGATTTTTTTGATACTGTAGTAGCATGATTAGTTCTTTGATTTATGGTACCTCAACTTGAGGTTGCTATATTTGATTACACTATAACTCAATCTTCTAGCCATATAGAGTTTTGAGGTGTATGTTAGCTGCAATAGATTCATTGTAGAAATAGAGTGTGCACCTAAATGGATCTATCGATCTTAGTAGTAAAGAAGTAGTCCTATGTGATTTATGAGATTGAGTTTGAAAGATCTTGGTCAGAGCAGTGTGAATGATGTAAAATAGTTTCTATAGGTTTTATAAATAAACTCAAGTCGAATAAATCTTACATATGATAGATGATGGGTTTGATAAATTTTTTATGACCTCCATCTTATCGAAACTCACGATAGAAAAACTAAATCATATGATAACTAAGAGGTTCATCCTTCTATTCTGCTAGCTTGCCACTACATATTGCTAGACATCACTAGTAGATTGTAGGATTAATAAAAATTATTTTGAGGATCAATAATTTTTAATTGATGAGTTAGAATTATTCTGATTCATTAAAAATATTTTAATAATTTTTTTATAGAGAATAAAATATTTTTCACTATCAGATAAAATAAAACTTACGAAATCACATATAAAATAGATCTTGATTGATCGAACTATCGAATCATGATTTTGAATCATAAATCATAAATAACCTTAATTATCAATTTGATTGATGATTAACTTAAATATAAAAGTTACATTAAGGAATTACTAAGAGTTAGTAAGTTATAGGAGAACTAAATTATAATTATTATAAATTATTTAATTTAATCAAATATTAAGATTGAATCCTGATCAAATTAAATCAGATTTAATTTGATTAGTTTTGATTTGAGTTTGACTCAAATTGAATTACATAAGTCTAATAAGATTAGACCTAATGAACACTTGATCCAAATCTATCTAGATAGGTTTGACCTAATCTATAACCATGTTTGATTTGGATAAGGTCTTAGTCAATTTAAATCAGATTTAATTTTGATTAGGTCAAATTTTAATTTGACTTGGATTGAGTTTTATTAGTCTAATGGGATTGAACTTAACCTAATCTAAATTGGACTCCATGTTTGATTTGGATTTGATCCAACCCTTGACCCAATCCAAAAGGAGATTAACCCCTTAATTCCCCACGCCCTAAAGGCTTTCACGCTTTATGTCTTCATGTGGAAAGGTGTTTTCATGTTGAAAGATAGTGTGGGCTTTTGGTTTGGCGCATAAGAAAAGGAGGGGCGGCATGAGAGTAGAGTCCTTCTCTAATAGGACTTCTAACAAACCCTAACCTTCTTCGTTTAAATAAAGAGATAAGTGTGGGGTGGCAACTTAGTGATAAGATCAGATTTTGGGATGCCTAAGAGAGAGAGAGAAAGGTATGGAGATTGGTTGGCGTGAAGTTTTCTACAAGAAAAAAAAAGAGGTTTGGTGCCCTCTCTCATATCTTTTCTTTCTTACATTCAAACATTGATTGTTAGAAAACTTCCTCCCTCTCTCCCTTATCCAAGAGTTGGATACTCCTTCTTCCTCTCTTACATAGATATCCAAAAGTTGGACATAGAAATCAAATTTGATCTGATTTTAGTCTCTTCCTCTCTTACTCCTTCTTTCTCTCCCTCTTGGTCTATGAGATGGACACAAATATTTCCTCTCTCTTCCATGTCCAAGAGTTGGGCATTAAAATCAAATTTGATCTGATTTTAGTCTCTTCCTCTCTCCTAAAGATGTCCAAAAATTGGATATGATTAAAATTAGATTTGATCAGATTTATTTTTAATCTACGAGATGGATGATTCTTCTCTATCTTTTCTAGATCTAATCCAAGGTTGGACAAGGAAAAGAAAAAAAAAATTTGATCTCTTAGCTTCCTCAAAAGATCTTTGATTTTTTTTTTGAGAAGAGAAAAGTAGAAAAGAAATTAGATATGATTTGATTTCATCTTTCTCCTATTGATCTGATTGATTCACTTAAGAAGAGTATCAAAAGATCAATCCAATTCGACAATCCAAAGAGCGATCTCTATAAGGGAGCTAATATTCTGATGAGATCGAGTCCTCTTGATCAGATCAGTCTCGATGGATATCCATAGAAATCGGATGCATATGTGGCTCTGTAAAAACTTCACCAGATTATTATGGACCATCAAATCATGGTGAAGATCTACCTGCACAAAAATAAAGATCTAAATCTGATTTTTATTTTTCAACATCTTAATTTGAGCATGTGAACTTTCGTGACATGTGTAGATTAGATCTATAATTTTTATACATGTTAAATTTAAAATAGTTGTTAATCTAGGTCAATTTTAATTTTTGCTGCATTCATGATTTTTAAAAGTTAAAAATCTGTATGTTCTGATCTCCGATGCATATCTCGAAAGTCAGACTTCCTTCACTAGCATCTTATAACGAAAAAAAATAAAATATTATTAATAAGTTTCGATACAAAAATGGATGTATCGATATGAAGATGTATATTTTGATATACTACTCTGATTCTCAAACAGACACCCCCGACCCATCATTTGGATGGTTAGATTGAATTTTTACTCTCTAAATTTATTCTTAAGTTATTAATAAGTTTCGATATGAAAGCGTATATATCGATACGGAGGCGTATATTTTGATATACTACTCTGATTCTTGAATAAATTATTTTTACATTTTATTCAATGATACAGAGCTATAGACACCTCCGACCCATCATTTGGATGGTTAGATTGAATTTTTACCTCTTAGATTTCATTCTCGAATTATTAATAAGTTTCGATACAAAAGCGTATATATCGATATGGAGGTATATATTTCGATATACTATTCAAATTCTTGAACAGATTATTTTTATATATTTTATTCAATAATATAGAGCTATAAATACCTTCGGTCCATTATTTGGATGGTTAGATTGAGTTTTTACCTCCTAGATCTCTTTTTCGGACTTAAGTTTCGATATGAAAGTATATCTTTCGATGTGGAGGTGTATCTATCGATACACTCCTCTGATTCTTGAACAGATTACTTTTATATATTTATTCAATGATACAGAGTTATAGATACCCCCGACCTATCAATTGGATGGTCATATTAAATTTTTAACTTCTAGATTCCTTTTCTGACTCAAACCTAAATATGTGAAGCTTATAAATATAAAAATTTAAAATAAATAAAAGAATTTAATAATAAAATTATCTGATTTGATAGTTGGGATAATGAGTCTAGCTGATCGTACAGCTATAGGTCTCGAAGAATCTCACGATCGTATATCTAACAGCATTCTGGAAGCTCTAAGGTTGCTGGCTTAGAAGCCTCTGCACAACTTCCTCCATATGCACATCGCTCTAAGTTTGGGATGTCGAGGTCTGTGATGACATCGAAGAGTATCGAGCTACTGAAAGGTCAAAGCTATGGTCGACTCCTATGACTCAGCTCCTACTCACCCCTCCGGTGACCCCGAGCCATCCCTCAAGGTCAAGAAGGGGCTGAGTGGACGGATTATCACCGTATCGCCCAATGACGTACTCTACGTAATTCGCCTATATAGTTCAAAAATAAATTAGTTCTAATATACATATGAGATTCTATAACAACTTAATAAATACAGTTTGAAATTTTTACCACGATCTGTCGTGATCTAAAATCTAAGTAATCATTAGTCCTCCTAGACTGGTGTGTGGCCTCCCACAACCGTAGCTGGCCTATTAGATGATCCAGCTGCCATGTCTATAAAAAGTAAATAATGAAATTAAATTAATTAAAGCATACATATAAAAATTTTTACAGTTCTAGTTAAGAATTTTGGTATAGATTTCTTACCAATCTATCAAACACAACATGTGTGTCGATGGAGCCGCCCGTGTGCCTGATTGGATCCTGTTGGACAATCCGATTCTGTTGGGCCCACTGCCACCTACTGGAGTACTCTTCGCTACTCCATTGATCACAGAGAGCCTCCCAAACTCCGTTCGCATCCAGTGATCTCTATATGACCTCCAATCTAATGATGATGAGAATCGAAATACTCAATGGTGGACTGCCTAAGACTGTGTAGTCCATCTCAAACCAAAATCGAGTCGGCTTGTCAGGCATGTCAGCCATAGAAATTTTAAAGTTTTAGATCATATGAGCCTTCTTTTTGTGATTCTTTCTCTCAATTCATGCAGACACCCCTTCTACTATAGTCCTCTATGGCAAGATGACTTTTACCATGGATTTTGAAAAGTACTAGGCTATTCAAAAAATAAACTACACTACACATATCGTATATACATGTAAATAAAATCAGATCTTGATAGTATTACATGAAACATCAATAGATCAAATCAATTTTATTTCTGATTTATTAGATATCAGATTCATGCATTTATGTTCATGTCAACAACTTGGCTCTGATACCACTGAAAGTTTGCAGGTAGTTTCATGCATGTAATTCAATTTTTTTTTGAATCTTAATGCAGTGAAATGAATCTAGATTAAACACTTCAATTTAGTATGCATTAGATCTAATCTAAAAGCTATCTAAGCAAGGATCTTATGGCTTTACATAACATGCATAATCTAAAATCTAAAATATAGATCGTATCTACAATGTAGATCATATCTACTATGAAGTTGAGATCAGATCTCTATATCTGAGTGTGGGTTGATATACACCGCAACTGATAACCGTGGATTTGTCAGGTTCTTCAAGATGCACAACAGCCGCACAGATGGGATGCTGACTCGAGAACAAGATGCCGACTTGGGAACGCGGCCGCAAAGATGAGGGCATAGGGATGAGCCGTGGGAAGGCAGCATATGTTGGTCTCGAGGGATCGAGTCGGTGGGGTAGGGGCCGCAGGGTTTGGGCCACGAGGTCAGGCTGGCGGGGCAAGGGCCGTGGGGTCGTGCCAGCGAGCTAGCGGGGTCGGGGCGGCGGGGCTGGGGATGGCAGGGCCGAGAGGCTGGGGGCGGCAGGGTAGGGCTGTCGGGTCGAACCGGCAAGCTTGAGGAGTTGGGAGGCGACTGGGGGCTCGAGGAGGTGGGAGGTGGCCGAAGGCTCGCGGTCGGGGGCTCGAGGAGGAGGGAGGCGGTCGAGGGTTCAGGGAGGAGGTCGGGGACTCGATGGGAGGCAGGAGGCAGCCAGGGGCTTGTGGTTGGGAGCTTTGGGAGGTGAGAGGCAGTCGAGGGCTCACGATCGAGGGCTCGGTGAGGCGAGGGCAGTCAGGGTCTTGGGGAGGCAGCCGAAGGCTCGGGGATGCGGGAGGTGGCTGGGGGCTTGGGGAGGCGAGAGGCGACCGGGGGCTCGAGAGGCAAGAGGCAATCGGGTGCTCGCGATAGGGGGCTCAGGGAGGCGAGAGGCAATCGGGGGCTCGAGGGGGCAGGTCGGGGTCGGGGAGGTGAGAGGTGGTCGGGGGCTTGCAGTCAGGAGCTCGAGGAGGTGGGAGGCAATCGAAGGCTCGAAGAGGCGGGTTAGGGGCTCAAGGAGGCGGCTGGGGGCTCAGAGAGACGAGAGTGGGCTCGAAGAGTTGGAAGGCAGCTTAGGGCTCTAGGAGGCGGTCGGATGCTTGCGGTCGGGGGCTTGAGGAGGCAGGAGACAGTCGAGTGCTCGCGGCTAGGGGCTCGGGGAGGCGGAGGTGGGGGAAAGAGGGGGTGGGGGAAAATAAGGGGGGGTGGGAGGGCATGCAGGAAAAAATGAGGGTGCACAGGAGAAAAAAATTTTTTTATTTTTTTGGATAGACTATTAGTGACAGCATTTTCTGTCACTAATGCCATCGCTAATACTATTAGCGACGGTGTTCCTGTCTCTAATGCCATCGCTAATTACTTTTAATTTTTTTTTAAAAAATTTATAATTAAATTTTTTAAAATCTATTTTAATCATAGTAATACATAAATCACTGCTATACAATATATGATAGTGGTTGCGCAACCGCTGCTATAGAGGTAGAATATAATTTTTTTTATGTTTTTGAATATAATATAATTTTAAAATTTAAAATTGATCTTCATCATTCATTATCTAAATAATTATTATTAGAGTATCATTACAAAAAATCACCTCGATCTAGTAGCCTAGCTATGTCGATCAATAAAATTTAATTTCGATGGTCATAAATGACTGCATGATGATCTGATAAATAGAGACTACCAATGAGTCTGAAAATTTACAACGATAATTTCAGTGATATTTGTAGTATACTATCAAAATTTTACTTTAATTGAACATCATTATCATATTCTATTTAGCATAAAATAATTTCGATCGTTAAATAAAAAATGAGTGATCAAAAGGTCAAACGATATCCCATTAAGATAATTTTTTAGATAAATAATCTTTGCTACTACTTTAATTATTTGTACGGTAGTGATCATAAAATTTAAATCATGTATATATAAACCATCCACATTAAATAGATCTTACAAAAGTACAAGTATAATTACTTAAGAATTTTGAGAATGAATATCAAGAGACATATAGTTTTAGATCGTTCGTATACACATGGTTTAAATTTTATGATCATCACTGTACAAATGATCAAAATAGTAACAAAGATAATTTATCTAAAAAATTATCTTATAATCAAATACCATTTGGCCTTTTGATCACTTATTTTTTATTTAACGGTCCAAATCATCCTGTGCTAAATTGACCATGATAATGATGTCCAATTGAAATAAAATTTTGATAGTATGCTACAAATATCATTGAGATTATCATTGTAAGTTTTCAGACCCATCGGTAGTCTCTATCTATCAAATCATCATACGATCGTTTGCGACTATCGAAATCAAATTTTTTTGATTGACATAGCTAGGGCTATTGGATCGAGATGATCTTGTGTGATGATACTCTAACGATAATTATTTAGATAATGAATGGTGAAGATGAACTTTAAATTTTAAAGTTATATCATATTCAAAGAAAATAGAAAAAATTATATTCTGCGTTCAATATTAGCGACAGTATATGCCGTCGTTAATACTTTTTCTGCCGTCGCTAATAATTTCAATAAATTAAAAAAAAATATTTTTAGAATGGTAGATGCCATCGTTAATGATTATTAGATGCGGCAATACCGTCGCTAATACTCTTTCTATTGTTGTTAATAATTTTATAAATATAAAAAAAAAATTACAATGGTGAATTCCATCACTAATAGCGCTATCGCTAATAATTATTAGCAACGGCTACCATTTCTGCCATCACTAAAGCTACTATTAGTGACGGCAAAAATATCGTCGCTAACAGCCATCGATAAAATAATTATTTATGATGAAAAAATTATCGTCGGTAATGCCGTCGCTAATGACCATCGCTAATACTTTAATTTTTTATAGTAAAAATATATAATTAGAGGTGAAAGTGGTATGGATATTATCCATCCAGATCCATTTTCATATTTGAATCACTCCGGATATAAATAAAAATTTAAAGATTCGACTAATATTCATATCCGTATCTATATCCATCAAAGAAAAATAGATATAAATATGGATAGATAACTATCCAATCCGTATCCGAATATTCGAATCTATATATAATTCTATATAATTTTATATATTACGTATTAATTTTTAAAAAATATATATAATATATAAACATATTATTAACTTGATTTATCATCTATTTAATAATATTTTTGATTCTGTAGTCATAAAGTTTAATTATCTAAGTAATATCTTAAATTATATCCATACTTTCAATATCCGAATTGTATCTTATCCATTTAAAACAAATATGGATATAAATTTTTTTATCTGAATAATATTCATATCCATATTTATATTCGTCAGATAAAATAAATATGGATATGATGGTATGTGATCGGATTTCAGCCTTAATATAATGGATAATATTTTGTGTTCCAACGAGATCCTATACGACTCAAGAAGATCAGGTATTGAATGAGGCAATATGCAAACTTGACTTTATAAAGGTTTTGATAGATTTAGTCATTTTTATTTCATTAGACTTCTCCTAAGAGGCAATTTCCTTCGAGATGGACTGTTTGGATTGCCAATCCACGTTTTTCCTCCAAAACTTCGGTCAATGTGAATGGTGAAGTTGGTAATTGTATTTTTGGTAGACGGAGGCTACCTCAAGCAAGGAGACCAACTCTCACCTTTCTTGTTCGTACTTGCAATGGGTCCTTTTTGTAAAATGCTGTGTGCAGCGACATCTGAAAGATTTTTTGAAGGCTTTGGGAATTTTTGGATCTATGGTGGCACCAAGATACTGCAATATACAAATGATACATCGGTGTTTTTTAAGACAGAAAAAGAGAACTGTACAGTTGCGAAAATTATCCATCGGTGTTTCTTAAGACGGAGGAAGAGAACTGTATAGTTGTGAAAATTATCCTCTTCTGTTGAGCTTATCTCGAGCTTGTGCATTAATTTTTGTAAAAGCTAATTTTTTTATATTGGACATAGATCTGAGAATGGGTCAAGGTGGGGTAAATGGCTCCATTGCCGATTTCTACTCTTCTTAAATACTTGGGCATTGCTGTTGAATGGTGCTAAACCTATCAAGTTGGACTAGCAAATTCTGTTGCAAAGAATTGAGAATAGATTGGCATCTTGGAGAAGTATCCCTTATTTGGAGGTAGACTTACTCAAATTAATTCAATTCTAATCTTATTGCTTTGGAGGTAGACTTAAATTAATTCAATTCTAATCTTATTGCCATGTCTTATGTGCTGTTGCCTCAGGTGCCAAATTCACATGGACTTGATCCACTCGCCAGCATTGGCCCTCTGTGGTGGAAGAAAACTTTGATTTGCTTGGCCAACATCATGTTATTGATATGCCCACCACAAACTCTAGCATGCACCTTACGCATCACTTGCTGGACTTCCTCCTTTGTTAAGCAGCGCAATAAAACATGGTTTAATAATTTTTTATAGAGTTGTTCTCTACACAACACAGCGGGTGGCTAGTCTTCAGACAATCTGATGGCCATCACAAACTCTGGATATGATTGGGGTACTTCACTACATGTCGATGTTCAAATTACCAATTTAGATCATCAAAAGGATCGACAAATGTAGACGTTCATTCCTTTGGATGAGTACCTCCAATGCTTATAGCTGCTCCTGCGAGATAAATTGGGAAGAGTGTGTGTTTGCAAAATGAAGAGGGGGTTGGGTTTCCAAGACATTTAGCATATATACCAAAAAAAAAAAACATTTAGCATATTAATAACGCATTGTTAGTAAAATGGGGATCGAGGTATCTTAGGTAAGACTTTGACATTTGCAGAATGAAAGATGAGTTGGATATTTTTAATGATAAGATTGTGTTATGAAAATTCAAATCATTTCTCAACCAATTAACCGAGATATCTCAATAGCAAAATCAATTGCTCTCTCTCTCTTGATACAGTCAGATAATCACACCAATCTAATGTCAGTACAGTTCAAAAAATCAACATACAAAATATCATGCAAGACCTCTAAATATCTTTTGTCTTGACGCCAAATCTAGTCTCTGATATAATTGGCAACAAAGGAGGCAACTCAATCTATGACGTTGTTTGCCTTCCAAAATACATGTCGAACAGTCATCACAATGAAGTAATTTAGAGACCTCCAGATGTCTCAGAGCAGAGGATAAACTTTCAGATGCTTTATCTCAATTTAGATCCATCCAATAACAGTAGCAAAATCATCCTCAATGAATATTCTCTCTGTCCAAAATACTTGTCGTACGCAGATGATATCTGTCCAGACGGCACAAAGCTTCACTCTGAGAACCAACGACTCGAAAAGGAGTGAATTCCAGCAGCCAGCAGTCTAATATCTGAGTCCTAGATGATGTAGCATACATCACTTCTGTCGTTCCTGATACTATCATCGAAATTGATCTTGACAAACTTCAAATATGGAAGCTCTCAGGATATGAAAAGAACCTCTTACTTGCTGTCTGCGCAGCAAGAAAATCTCAAGATCTTGGGATAGCAAGGGACTAGCCAGTATAGATGAAGACATCCCCCTCATCGGCATCTTATTATTGGTTCATTAATTCTAGAGGGGCGAAGTGCACGCTTGCATCCTCGCTTTAGAATGCCGCTGTGTCACTCACGGTAAAATGTTTTTCATGGCTTTACTAGGAAAAACGGCTCAATACTGGAGACACATTGGAAGGAAGCATGGAAGGAACGTGGGAGGTTGTGTATTGTGCCAGCACTTAGTGGAATCAGTGGACCTCCTATTCTTAGATTGCATCTTCTTTGCTACAATATGAAAACTTTCTGTCAAATGTCAGGAGTGCTGCAATCTCACAGCGAATTTGAGGGCCTTTGTTTGGGTTGAACGAAGCGGAATTTTACGAAAGCTGCACAGCCGATGGCCCTGATGCTCATGCTGCGATCATGCTAGAGAGAAAGGAACAATAAAATTTTCTTGAACAAACAATCTTCTATAGGCTCAGTTGCAACTCAAAGCCCTCACCTCTTCCCCTAATGGTCCAGTCTCTTTAATATGAAGTTGTTGAATAAGCATGCAAAGACTTGGCACCAGATTAAGAGAACACATGCTCTATTAAATAGGCTTCATAAAAATGTAGGTCTAGAGTTCCAGAACATCTTCTTATGATGTTTTCGGTATTTTTATTAAAATATTTCTTAAGCTCGGTGTTGGGATATACCGACTGACCCCTATACGCCGACTTATCCTCAGAATGGTGCGATCGACGTCCAACTCTACCCACCGGATGGACGGACGACTCCGACAATGACTGCCGACAATATCCGACCAAAGGTATGCCAGCCAAACAGGCCAATACTGTTTCCAACCGGCCGAACGGTCGAATCCAAATCACCAACTCACTGTCGGAGGTGGCAGCCGACGTCTGACTTCCACAAGGCACCAGATCAGCCGACGGTGTTTTCGAGTCATCACCCGATGTCCCAGCAACCAAATACCGACATATAGTCGGCCAGTCTGTCCAAACGCCGTACAACCGCTATGGGCTGTTGTCCTGTCAAGGACATGCTGCACAACTGCCATGGGGCATTATCCTGCCAAGGACATGGGTTAATTCCAATGACTTGACAACCCATGACGAATTGATAGCCTCCGACGATTTGACAACTCTCCAGTTGTCTACATCATTAATGGCGGGACCATAGGACTTTCCTTGCAGGTGTGCGTCCCCAGCGATCGGGCGATGAGGGGATTGGCCGCAACAGATTTGGCACGTCAAGAAGGGGTTCGACGGAGGTAAGACAGCGAGCTCCATAGAGCTTGAAAAATCTCTCGAGATGATAAAAATCAGGGCTCAGGATCGAGAGCTATCGGATCGGCGAGGCACTCTTCCCGCCAGGAAGAGGCCCCTCTTTTACCCTCTATGGCAGAATCCAGCTCTCCGCATCCGGTGGTGACCATGGAGGCACAGATTGCGGCGATCGTGCGGCAAATGACTGTTCTGACGGACGCGGTCAAAAACCTCCAGCAACAACCGACCCAGTTGCCGCAACCGCCGGCGGAACAACCGGCGGCGCACCCAATGCCGTCCAGAAGCAGCCGCCGACGCCCGCGTCAACTTCCGCCTCCTCCTCAAGAGCAGCCATCCCAGCACTCCCATCGAGAAGGGGAGAGGCCGCTACGGTGCGACACCCACCGGTCTCGGCATCCCTCTCCTTCCCAGCTGGAGCGAGCGAGGAGGAGAAGCGACCGCGGACACCGTCCGCCTCACTCTCAAATTCGTTAGGAGGTTTGACCCCTGAGATTTCTCAACACCGACGGTTGGACGACTACGAATGTAAGATCGAAGAAATCGACTGTTGGCTTGCCCAGTTCCAGATGGATGGTCAGAAGTCTTCAAACGACATCGACTTTCGGACAACCCAATCTCTCTCTCAATTTATCCTCGATGAATCGATCCCTAGTCGGTTCAAGATGCCTCATGTGGAGCCTTACGATGGCTCCACCGACCCAGTTGACCATCTGGAGAGCTACAAGACTCTCATGACAATTCAAGGGGCAATCGATGCCCTCCTCTACATCGGCTTTCCCGCCACACTATGTAAAGCTGCCAAGGCCTGGTACTCCGGCCTTCACTCAGGAGGTATCCAATCCTTCGGACAGCTCGAGCATTCTTTCGTGATCCATTTCAGCACCAGTCAGAAACCATCACGAACCTTGGACAGTCTTTTCTCCCTCAAGCAGGGAGAAAATGAGATGCTCCGACACTTTATGGCCTGATTCAACGCGGCGACACTTGAGGTTTGGGACTCAACGAAGACATGGCTATCTTGACCATGAAGAGGGAGCTAAGGGGGTCCCGATTCACATATTCCTTAGACAAAACTCTTCCCCGGACATATGCCAAATTGCTGAAACGTGCGTACAAATACATGCGAGTGGACGAAGGAGCTTCTGACCGGTGTCTGACCGAGAGCAGGGCCAAAAGGAGAAGCGGAAGAAAAATCGGGCTCCTGCTGAACCCAGCAGGCCCCCGACCGATAAACGGGTCTCGTCCCGACAACGAAACCCGAGATCGCCCCGACGGTGGAGTCCGAGACCGACGCATCGTAGGTATGACTCCTACACCCCTCTCTCTGCTCTTCATGCGCAGATCCTGATGGAGATCGAAGGAGCGAATACCTGCAACGGCCTCCACCTCTGAAGGCAAAGGGCTGCGACCGGAGAAAATACTGCCGATTCCATCGGAGCCACGGTCACAATACCGAGCAATGTATCCAACTCAAGGATGAAATAGAGGCCCTCATACGATGAGAGTATCTCAGAAAGTATCGAAGGGACTCATCGACTCGACCCCATCCCGACCGATGACCCCAACCGACTGAAGAGGCAGCAAACAATCAGCCTACTACCAGAGTCATCAACATGATCTCCAAACAACTGGACTGAGGGACGACTGCTGAAGGGGAGTCGACGAAGAAGCCACGCTAGGATGATGTAATCACCTTTACAGATGAAGATGCTTGGGGAATCCAAACTCCCCATGATGACGCTGTTGTTGTCTCGGCAACAATAACAAATTATGATGTAAAAAAGATTCCTGTTGATAATGAAAACTCGACTAACGTTTTGTTTTACTCGATCTTCTCCCGAATGTGACTATCGACCGACCGACTTAGGAGAGTCTCTACACCCCTAATAGGTTTCGCCGGGGAGGCCGTCGCAATGGAAGGAGAAATTGCTCTTCCCATGACAGCTGGGGCCAAATCACGATAAAGCACCGTCTACATGACCTTCACGGTCGTCCGAGTATCTTCGGCCTACAACGCCATACTTGGAAACCCGGACTAAACGCTCTCAGAGCGATAGTCTCAACATATCACTTGCTGGTCCAGTTCCCGACTAAAAACGGAGCTGGGGTAATGCGTGGGGATCAACAGCTCGCTCGGTGATGCTTCCAAATCTCAACTCGAAATAATAAATCGAAGATTTCCTATCGGTCAACAAGTTGGACCAACGAGAAGAGGAGGAACGGGGTGAACCGGCTGAACAGCTGATTTCCATCCCGATGGCAAAGAATCCTGAATAGGTGATTTGGATTGGGTCGCAGTTGTCTAACCCGGAGCGACAGCAGCTGATAGAGCTATTGAAAGCCAATGCTGACATATTCGCTTGATCGACAGCGGATATGTCCGGCATCCCTCCAAAAATAATGACTCACTGACTCAACATCGCCCCTGGCATGAGATCGGTGAGACAGAAGAAACGGTCTTTCGCCTCCAAAAGACAGAAGGCCATCGATGAGAAAGTAGACAAACTACTCGAGGCGGGCTTCATCAGAGAAACCACATATCCTGACTAACTCGCCAATGTCGTCATAGGGAAGAAAGCTAACGAAAAGTGGAGGATCTGTATCGACTACACCGACCTGAATCGAGCTTGCCCGAAAGATAGCTTTTCATTGCTGAAGATCGACCAACTGGTGGATGTGATGTTCGATCATCGACTGCTCAGCTTCATGGATGCCTTTGTCGGATATAACCAGATCCGGATGGTGCCCGAGGATGAAGAGCATATGACCTTCATGACCGTCAAGGACCTTTATTGTTACAGAGTGATGTCCTTCGATCTGAAGAATGCTGGAGCCACCTACCAGCACCTCGTCAATAAGGTCTTCAAAGCTCAAATCGAGCGTAACATGGAGGTGTACAGGGACGACATGCTGGTGAAGAGCGCACAAGCTTCAGATCATGTTGAAGACTTAGAAGAAATCTTTCGTACTCTTCGACGACATCAGATGAAGCTAAATCCGACCAAGTGTGCCTTCGGGGTGATTTCGGAGAAGTTCCTCGGGTTCTTCATTTTTCAACATGGAATTGAGGCCAACCCCGAGAAGATAAAGGTGATTATCGACATGCGGCACCCGAATACCAAAAAAGAAGTACAGCAGCTCAATAGAAGGATCATCGCTCTCAGCCGATTCATTTCTCGATCGGTTGAGAGATGCCTCCCGTTCTTCAAAACCCTGAGGCAGACAAAGGACTTCTCTTGGCCGAATGAGTGCCGGCAAGTCTTCGAAGATTTGAAGAAATATCTGACTTCTCCACCCCTGCTTGTAAAGTCAGAGGTCGGAGAAATATTGTACCTTTACTTGGCTACCGCCCTAGAGGCGGTTAGTTCGGTACTCGTCCAGGAGAACAAGAGCCAAATTCACCAACCGATATATTATACCAGCAAAATGCTCCACAAAGCTGAAACTCGATACTCAAGAGCGGAGAAGATGATATTTTCCTTGGTCATATTAGCGCAACGACTCCGTCTGTATTTTCAAGCGCACACCATCGTGGTCCTCACCGACCAACCCCTAAGGGCAATCCTGCATCGTCCTGATACATCAGGATGACTGACGAAATGGATGGTGAAGTTGAGCGAGTTCGACATCCAGTACCGACCGTGACTGCTTTGAAATTTCAAGTCCTGACCGACTTCATTGCGGAATGCCCGACAACTGACCAAATATCGGAAGACGGGAGCTCCAAAGAAGCTGCGACCTCTGAATATAACCCCGGGTCAACCTGGGTATTACACATAGACGGAGCTTCCAATGCTCAAGGGAGCGGGGCCGGGTTCCTACTTACCAACTCGAAGGGAGTAGTTATCGAGTACGCCCTCTGATTCAACTTCAAAACCTCTAATAATCAAGTCGAGTATGAAGCACTTCTCGCTGGCTTGAGAGTGGTGAAGGAGCTCGGGATCGACAGTCTTAGAGTCTTCTCTGACTTCCAGCTGATTGTAGGGCAAGTCAGAGGAAATTCGAAGCACGGAATCTGACCATGATAAAATATTTTCAGAAGGTGAGAGATCTCGTGGCGCACCTCAAGTATTTCGAGATCTCCCACATTCTCAGGATGGAGAATGCTCAGGCCGACGCACTCTCCAGGCTTGCGACATGCACCTACGGCGCTTTGGGCCGAACACTTGTAGAGAGTCTCGAGCAACTGAGCGTCGACAAGGCTGAGGAGGTGCTACAACTGACGATCGAGCCAAGCTGGATGGATCCGATCGTTCAGTATCTGACTGACGGAGCCAGTCCTGAAGATCCCACAGAAGCCAAGCAACTCCGATGGACGGCTTCCCAATATGTAATGATGGACGGATAACTCTACAAAAGGTCGTTCTTCCTTCCCTTGCTAAAGTGCCTAGAACCGACGGACATGGACTACGCACTCAGAGAGGTGCATGAAGGATCTGTGGAAGTCACCTGGGGGATAAATCCTTGGCCTACAAAATCCTACGGCAAGGTTACTACTGGCCCACCATGAAGAAAGATATGGCTGATTTGGTTCGGAGGTGTGAGCCATGTCAAAAGTACACCAACATACAACACCGGCCCGCCAACTAGCTGACTTCCATTGTCGCCCTGTGGCCCTTCGCCTAATGGGAATCGACGTACTCGATCCTTTCCCTCCGGCGTCTGGCCAAAGAAAGTTCATAGTCGTCGCAATCGACTACTTCACCAAGTGGGTGGAGGCCGAACCCCTGGTGCAAATCACCGAGCATAAGATGGAAGACTTTATCTAGAAGTCCATCATCTCTAAATTCGGACTGCCACACACTATCATCACCGACAATGGGTGACAGTTCGACAACCAAAGCTTCAAAGAGTTCTGTGCAAGATTTCATATCACGCACAAGCTGATCTCGATCGGGCATCTACAGTCCAGCAGAGAAGTCGAAGTAACCAATTGGATCATTCTGTATGGATTGAAAACTCGACTGAACGAAGCTAGAGGCCTCTGGGTCGAAGAATTGCACTCGATCCTGTGGGTATACCGAACGACACTCCGTGTTCCGATCGGAGAATCTCCTTTCAATTTGGCCTATGGGATGGAGGAAATAATCCCACTCGAGATCGGGCTGCCATCAACTAGAGTTGAGCAGTACTGCGAACCAGGCAACTCCGAATGTCGGAGAGCTGACCTGGACCTCCTACCCGAGCTCCGACCGAGGCTCAACTCCGCATGGCTTCCTATCGACAAAGAGTGGCCCGATACTATAATGCTAAAGTTAAGCCAAAGTTTTTCAGACCTGGAGACCTGGTTTTAAGAAAGCGGAAGTCTCGAAGCCTCTGGATCAAGGAAAACTGTCCCCGAACTGGGAAGGATCCTATAAGATAGCGGATACCTGCAGGCCGGGAGCCTACCGACTTGAGACCATGGAAGGGACGGCCATTCCCTGAACTTGAAATGTCGACAATCTGAAATTGTACGATCAGTGAATTCTGTATGCCCTTGCTCGAAATACAACTCAATTTCAAAATCTCAGAGTCTACAAAGTTCGGCTCTCCATCGTGGGTCGGCCCTCGTCAGAAGTACGAGCCCCGACGCCCCGACTGGGCCCAACGTTTCGTTGGGAACCTATGGCCCGATCGCCGATGACATATCGGACTCTTACGAGAACCGTTCCATCTACACTAACAGAAGGCCAGCGCTGGCGATGAAACCTCTCTAAGTTGAAGCCGCGCTCCTTCCATAGTCGACTCTCGATCAACGCGGCTGGCTAACTTGCCGACTTAGCTTCGACTAAGAAGAACAAAACGTCAAGACGACCGTGATCATACTTGCGACATACCGACTTGATCATGACCAGTCGAAGGATATTCGGCTTGCCACCGTTTATAATACATCACGACGTATACGCGGACCAAGGGCCGGACAACGGATATTCGACTTATCATCGTTATCCTAACCAAATACGTCGGATACTACTCGACTTTCAGATTCTACAGAATGATCATGTCGACAAGCTACGTTCGGAGATTGACTGACATCCGGCCCGACGTGCACGTCCGACCAAGGTCCGGGCGATGGACGCTCGACTTACAATCGGGACGGCTCTCAACCATCGGATCCTACGCTATCTGTATGACAGTCGGGATGTCGGCCTGCGATCGGGGCTTGCTCTGGCCTTAGCATGGCGCACGCTACTGACTACTTTGATCAACTATGCTGGATCCAACCGAATGTCCTAACGAGGTATGTCGGAGCTACGACCTATACACTCGGGAATGTCTCGGTGAGACATACATTTTGAACCGCATGCAGAAAAAAATTTGAAAAATCTTCGATTTTATTTAGTTGAAGTTAGACTTACAAAATTGGACCAAAGCCCGATTACAAGTATCAAAAGCGAAACAAAAACAAAATAAAAACAATGGAGCAGATACTCTGACTACTCGTCGGAATCGACTTCCTGCACCGGGAAGGGTTCGGGAGCGACCAGTGTACCCACTTGGGTCAGAGTGGGATCGGAGGTTGGAGCCACCTCACCTTCGGTAGCCCATTCCACCGGCCCAGGGACGGCCTCCTCCGCAGCCGTCTGATCCTCGGTATTGGATCGGCCTCCTCCTCTGTGGCTTGGTCCTCCGACCCCAGAGGGACGACACTGCTCAAGTCGAGTTCTAGGTGCAGCCTCTGAATTGCATCTCGGGCGTCTTCGTACCCCACTCGGTAGGAGGTGAAGCCGCTCTCGAGAAGCTCCTCCCGGTACTCGTCCGAGCCATGGAAGTCCTCCACCGTCCGGCTCAGCGCCTCTTTAGCTGACTCCGCCTTCGCTTTCACTTTGTCGGCATCGGCTTGGGCGGGGACAGATTCTCCTCGACTTTAGCCAGATTTTTCAAGCTGATCCAAAGTTGTTCGCGCTCGCCTCGAGCTCACTAATGCAACCATCTCGCTCACGCCGCAGCCAATGAACAGAACGGGTCTTGCGCTTGACCTGCTCGCGGGCCGACTGAAGTTCGGCCTCCGAGGCAGTCAGACCGTCGGTGAGTCAGAAAATCTCCTCTTTGAGCCTGGCCTCACGTTCGACCGACAGCTTCAGCTGTTCCACTAGCGTCTCCTTCTCAGCTTCGACGATTTTGGCCCTATCCTTCCAGGCCGTCCGGACGTCGCCAAACCTTCGGTACCCGCCTCCAACTCGGACATGTTGTAGATCAGCTGCAAGTAGAAGGCCGGTCGTTAGAAAAATAAAATGATGAAAATAATAATGGAGAGGAAAGAAAAAGAAGAACTCACCTCGATCATGGTTGGGTAGAATGAAGAGAGCATTTCGGTCACCGACTGACTCTTCAAGAGCTCCCTGTCAGTCGGGAGAATGGTTGCCTGACACAATCTCCTGACCAAATTATGGTTGGCCAGGACCGATGACCCCTCGAAAATCCGAATATCAGATGACACGACGTGGCCCGCCGACCTTGAGTCGTCCGCCGGTGCCATCGGAGCCTTCCCCTGATCAATCGCCCAGGCCTGAAGATCGGAGAAGGATGGAAAGCTTGAACTCGACTGAGTTCCTCCCGAGGGTGCGACGGGAGCCGCCGCAGGTCATTCGGGCTCTCATGCTTCGATCCGAACCTCTTCCACAAGCGAGGCCATCGATACTCCTTCGGCTGCCCCCTCTACCACCCCTTCCTTGGACGGTGCCTCGAGTGGCACCGTCGGCGCCGATAAGGCGATGACCGATTCAAAGCCCGACGCTCGTTCGGTGTCAGGCTGCGTAGCCGCCATCACAATGACAGTCGGGGATGATATCTGGGCCTCTTGGGTGGCCGCAAAGGTCCGACCCCGAGCATCGATCTCTTCCTCGCCGCATGCTGCCGAATATCGGTATCTGTTAGTCTTACTCTCGCGGCATGCCTGCAATTTCAGCAAAAAATTAGCACAAGTCCGAAGATGGATAAAAAGTCAAAAGACGACCGACAGACCAAACTGTACCTAAGCGGAGAATCGAACTTAGACCGACGTCATAGAGAGCTTGTTCGGTGACGAGCTCTCTCTGCTTCAGCACCGACACATCCTTCAGTCGATGAAAGTCCTCTCAGTCTTCTGCCTCCACCCGACTGTTTTCGTTCAGCTGAGTTCGAGGGTCGCCCCAGCGAGAAGGAAACCCCCAGGGTAGCGAAGAAGAAGCGAAGAAAAATTGATTCTTCCATCCATGGATCGACGATGGAAGACCGGTAATGAATGAAAGGCCCTTTCAGGGATTGAAGAACCACCACCCTCGGGCTTTCGAATGAGGTCGGAGGACGAAGAACGCCCGGAAGAGAGAGATGCGGGGAAAGGTCAGCAAGAGCCGACACAACAAAGTGAAGCTGATTATTAACCGGACTGAGTTTGGTGCCAGTTGCGCCGGACAAAGTCCGTAATAATCCAAGATATTCCGGACGAACTCCAAAATCGAGAAGCGAAGACCTATCCGAAGGTCCTCAACATAAAAGGCCACCTGACCCGGAGGCGGGTTGTTAATCCGACCCTCAACCCCAGGGGCGAAAAGTCAGAACTGCTCCGGGATACCATATTGCTCTCTAAGCCATTCGATGTTCGGCCCCGAAAGTGAAAAAGCCTCCACCTTCGGGGTCGATCGGGAATCATCGGTCGAGTTCTCCAACTGACTTCCTCGAGGAGAGGTTCTAACCATAACGCTAGCCCCAAGAAAAGAGAATAAAAAAGAAAATGCAAAGGGAGTGAGGATGCAAGGGGACAAGAATAAAAAGCTTCGAGAAGAGCTTTCAAAGGAGGATGGAAACAGCTACCTGAAATTGGGAGATAACTCGACAGGGCCTCAGCGCCAGAAACAGGGCAGTAAAAAGTGAAGCTTTGGATACGAGTGGCCTTATATATATAAGGCCCTTCGACGGTCGAGATGAAAGCACACCAAATGAGGGTTTCCCAGATGTTGACACGTGGCAGCGCCTGAGCCCTTCATCGGTCCGACGGTTCGACGTACCTGCCCCAGATCGAGCCACGTCGCCTCCATCCGCGCGAATGGTTCCGGCCCAATAGCCCCCCGACGCATGGCGAAAAAACCACATCTCGAAATTAATTAACCGACGGCGGTTTGCGTTCCCGATGAGATGTCTGACATCGGATTGTCCATTGGTACGGTCGCCAGAGTCGGGGCATGACGTGATGAAAAACCACTCCTTTCGTCCGAGGCCATCGCCCACGTGGTAACACGGGCCAACACGACATCGGACTCAGGAGTGGGGGGGCAACTGTTGGGATATACCGGCTGACCCCTATATGCCGACTTATCCTCGAAACGGTGCGATCGACGTCCGATTCTACCCACCGGACGGACAGACGACTCCGATAATGACTGCCAATAATATCCGGTCAAAGATATGCCGGCCAAACAGACCAATACTATTTCCAACCGACCGAAAGGTCGAACCCATATCACCGACTCACTGTCGGGGATGGCAGTCGATGTCCGACTTCCACAAGGCACCAGATCAGCCGACATGTTTTCGAGTCATCACCCGACGTTCTGGCAATCAAATACCGACATATAGTCGGTCAGTCCGTCCAAATACCGTACAACCGCTATGGGCTGTTGTCCTGCCAAGGACATGCTGTACGACCGCCATGGGGCATTGTCCTGTCAAGGATATGGGTTAATTCCAATGACTTGACAATCCACGATGATTTGATAGCCCCCGACGATTTGACAACTCTCCAGTTGTCTACACCATTAATGGCGGACCATACCGCATTCTACTATAAAACGGGATAAGGCAACAGTTTTGGTAAGCTCTCTCTCTCGCTGAGCCCCCTGGTTTTTTCACTGTTGCCTAGTCCCCTCTCTGACTTAAGCATCGGAGGGTCCCCGTCGAAGACATCTTCGGTTAGTGAGGACTTTTCTTACAGATGTGCATCTTCGATGATCGAGCGACGAGGGGATTAGCCGCAACACTCGATTTTATAAGGATCAATGAGAATCCAACATAAAGTTTTGGAATGTTTTTGGAATGCCTCAGAGTGTGCCAGAGCGCAAGTTCAAAAAACCTTCATGGTACTAAATGCATTCAAAAAATTCAGAATGCTGGATTCTTCATTATCCTTTTCAAGATGCACTGGGCTACTTCTAGTATGATACGAGGAAGAAAAATTCTGTACACCGCATGCGGTGCAATAAAAACGCACCATTCAATCACATTAGAACACGTAACACGAATAGATATTAATATTACTCTGCTTTTTCTTTCTCCAATTTCAATGATGAAAATATCCTTCCATTCATAAAATAAAAAAAAAATAATATTATTGCTTCTTGATATCTTGTATGACTGTCGTAAATATATATGACGTCTTGAATAATATATATAACTTTCTATGTATTTATAATATTCTGAACAATTTATATGACTTTTTGATGCGTTGTATGATTTTGTATATATATATATATATATTTTTTTTTTTTTTTTTTTTTTTTTATATATATATATATATATATACTAAACAACATATATAGCTTCTAATATTTTATATGACTTTTTGTGAATATATATAATATCCTAAACAATATATATGACTTTCTGATGTCTTATATGAATTTCTGTCAATCTATATTGACAAGAAGTCATATATATTATTCAGGATGTCATATATATTGATAAGGGATCATATAAGGCATTAGGAAGTCATATATGCTGTTTAGGACGTCATATATATTCAAAGAAGGTTATATATATTATTCAAATATCATATATATTCACAGAAAATTATATAAGGTATTAAAAAATTATATATATTATTTAAGATATCCTATATATTCATAAGAAATCATATATATTATTCAAAATATCATATATATTCACAGAAAATCATATAAAATATCGAAAAGCTATATATATTGTTCAAGATATTATAAATATACAAAAAGTTATATATATAATTCAAAACGTCATATATATTCATGAAAAGTCATACCATGCATTAAGAAGTAATAATACTATTTGTTCTTTGTTTTATGAAAGGATTGATATTTTTATCACTGATAATTGGAGAGAAAAAAAAATTGAACCGAATCAATATTCTGGTCATTGATTACCGTCAACCCATTATTCATAGGTCGGTCCGATAGAAATATCTATCCTATTATTAAGTGCGCTATGTACTCCAATGTGATGGCGTGGTGCGCATGTGGTATACAAAAAATTATTCAAATAAAAAATATTACAATTATCTTTAATTTTCTTTATCTATTCTATTTTTTCATTTCATATTTGTTTTCTTCAACTTCTGAACACAAACTTAATAAGGCTGTGACTACCATCTTTCTTTTTTTTTTCTTTTTTTTTCACTATTATATATATATATATTTTTTTTCACTTGAATAAAAGCTGGGTGGCTGTCTTTTTCCAGACTCTTTATTCTCAAAAATAAAAAATAAAAAACCACCAACTTCTGTCTTTTCTCCTATGTGGGTACAATCATAGGGATATTACACAATTTTCTTCTATTAGTAAAGAATGAGGTTAAATAATACAAAAAAAAAATCAATAGCTATATTATTTTATTTTTTTCTTTTTTAGATATTTTTATTTAATTTGATATTTTTCTTATATTACATTAGGCTATCACATCAACATTACAATTGTACATCTATAATTAATTGTCCCAAATGGCATTTGATCAAATGCTCATCTTATTATTTATTCTTGTGTTGTTAGAATATAGTACTACAAAACCAACAAGTACATCCACATAAATCTATTAGTTTGCTCTTTGAGCATCTAGACTAAGCTTTTATCTACCGTTAGGTTGAAAATAACAACAACCCTACTATTGCTTAATGCATCAAAAATATCATCAGCACCACAACTGCCGATGGAAGTTTTTGCTACCGTTGTTGATTAAAGCTTGCAACATCTTTGGTAAACATGATAAATACTTTTCCTATACCACCCATTCATAATAGCTTGTTTATACTGTAGTCTTTCTGGAAGGTCATTTATTGGACAAGATCATCCTTACTTTATTAAATAATGTGTTATTACTACTATATGGAACAAATGCTTAAAGAATCGAAGAAATGTTTTTAAAATGAGAAAAGAACTGAAGAAATTAATCATGATTTTGTAACTTGCCTCATTTGCATGAATTCCTCACAAATAAAACGTCTAAAAATCATTACAACTTTGCTTTAGATGGATGAGACCAAGAAGCAAGGTCACAAATAGACCATGAGGACCTTTTGGAAAATGGTTGAGTGATACATCTAGCCTTCTCACATTTTGTGCTTTCTTATCTCCTCAGGAGCCTATTGGAACTCTTCATCTGAGTCGGGAATCTCTTCTAATAAAGAATTTTTTTTTTCAATGAGAAATAAAATCACCAGTTAAAAATAATAATTATAATAATAATAAAACTCTTTCCCTTTGTTTTCTTCCAAAATCGTAACCAACTTGTGCCCTCTATTCCTAGAAGTTGGGACTCCTTGACCCCAACTTTCCAGGTTGACCACTTTATCTTGTAAAGCATATGATGCCCGGTCCCCGTGCAAGCCTTTTGCAAAAAGATGTACATAGAGAACAAACTTAGAGAGAAACTAAAACAGAATTTTACTAATATACACTCACGAAGTAAGCCAAGCTAGTACTCTTGGCTTCTACTCTTTCCGCAACTTAAGTCTCGCTTTACTCTGGATCACATTACTTGCCACTCAAATGGTAGATAGTGCCCCCATATCCTATGATTGTATCATTTATTTAGTTTATATTATTGAATTCCACTCATTAGATTCATATCTGAATTAATATCTATATTTGGATAAAAAAATATCAAGATCACTAATATCCACCTAATATCTATTTAAAATAAATATAAATATGTTTGATATCTTTGCATCTGCATTCTTTTAACACAAATATGGATATTAATTGTGATATCATTTTTTTCTACATCTTTTTAAAATAAATATAAATACTAATTACGATGTCTTTTTTCCTATACATCATTTTGATGTTGATTTAATGCTCACTGAAAAATAAGTAAAAATATGGATACAGAAATATCCATATTCAATGAGGATCCTATCTGTTTTCAGCCCTGTCAACCCTTAGGACAGAGTCACGAGAGAATATATCAAGAACGAACTAGGTGCTCCTGATCTAAAAAGAAAGAGGAGCAGTATTGGCCATGTTCATGTACATGATAAACTGTTAGCCTCATTTAGATAGGGAGACACCGATCCAACAATCGGGAAGCAGGCACCCTGAAAACCCCATAACTTTGAACAATCGTCTCGGACACAGTCTGGTGTGTTTTTCCCCGTCTAATTTTTCCATTTTGTAAGTGCCTTTTTCAGACTTTGTCTTCACTCAGATCTTTCCTTTTGCTGGCATGAATGCTTGTTTCAGATTAATATCAGTAAGTAATGAGCATGCCTTCTTTTCAATTTTATTTTTCAGATACCAGCCATGTGAAAAGTTGAATGCAAAATTCACCCAGCAGTAGATTGATCAATTTGGAACACCAAATAACTCACATTCTTGACACGGTGACTACAGAGCATGTCAACAAGAAACTTCTTTCCCTTATGTTCAGAAGTACAGATTAATGCTGGAAAAGTCGAAAACCATTACCAGATAGAAATATAGTAGGTCAAACAAAGAAAGATTACAGAGTTATTTCTACTATAACCTATATGTCTCTATTTAGCATCAAACTTGTTCAAAAATGCGCACATGCAAATAAAGATGATCGGATTGTTCCACCTGTAGATCATCGCCTTTTCTTTTCCTTTTTCATTCCCTTTGAAACTGCATGTATAGATCACCAGCAACGAACAGCCAGCAAGTACAATAGCACCAATTATCACCATTTTCCTGCACACAGTCTCTACATGTGAAAGGGGAGAAAGCATTGCAAATATGTGAAACTCAAGCTACGTATATTAGATAGATCCCACTACCCAGACACACACAACATAACAGTTGTATTATCACGGTTTAGTTTCTAACTGACATGGATTGGAGAAGGGTGCTTCTTCTCAGTTGTGCTAAAATTTGAAGTAAACAAGAGCATATGCCATTTATGTGCGACTCCAACTGTAACATAAAACAGTTGGGAGGTTCAGATATTTTTTGGAGATTACTTATCAAAAATTTGTACCTACACTGAAATAAGAAGAAACATGACAGACATGTTGAGAAATCAAAGTTTGCAAGCAACAGATCTTGGTTGTACTGCTGCACTGCTCCAAGAGATGCATGTATAGGGTTCACACCTTGAAAGAAGGAAACTTTATTAGGTCTAATTCCTGAAACAATCTTCCGAGAGAAGCTGTTACATAAATTGGCCCAAGGGTGGAAAACAAGCTAATTCCATCTTAGAAGAGGACATGAAGGTTTTGGATTTAGAGCAGAAATAAACCTGAAAGAAGATTCTCCAAAACAATGTTGGGAACCTACACATTCACAGTAAATCAGAAAATAACATACAAAAAACTGCATGTCCAGTACCTCCGATGGAGGATCAGATGTGTCATTTATGGATGATTTTCTTCCTACAAGAAAAATAACAACATGAGAAGATTGCGAAATGATAAATAACTAGAAAATCTAACCACAATAGGCAAATAGTTTTAGTGACAGTATACAGAGAAGGCAAAGAAACAAAATGGAATCTTTACATCCCCTAGAGTAGGGAGATCAATTAAGGAGATGAACTTGCAAGATCTTTGAAAAACAACACTATTACATGGGATTAGGAACACGAAAATGGCACTGGATATGATACGTGATCACATGGAAAATAACATAAATGGTGGGAAACTTGTGAAAAGTCTAATAAAAAAAACATCCACATAAAAAAAAATTGATGGTGGAATGTTAAGGTCCAAAAGATGACCAAAGGAAGACGGTCATGCTCTGAGAGCAACAACGGAGAAATGACAGAATCTTCAAAAGATATTTTAAATAAAGATATATATATATATCCTGTATTGTTATATATGATAGAATGGGCTCCAAAGAAGGGCACATAGGAAATTCTGCCAAAAATGATGGACAGCAAAAAATGAGTGCACTAAATAATGAAGATATCATAATTTGGCTAAATAATGGTGACATGTAGAAAAATGTACAGGCAATTTTTAAATAAAGACATAAGATGAATAAATTTAGAGAACACTGAGAAAGGCAACAAAGATTCAAGATGAGTGACTGCGTGCCATCACTTAGAAGAGAGAATAACGACATAGAGATGGAACAGGATGCAAAGGGATCAAATGAATTTGAAATTGATGTTTAGAAAATAATGGGGTTAACTAGGCTAATTTAGTTAACTAGCCAACAATCACATAATTCTTACATTGAAATCATGGATAATATCAATGATGGTGGGATAGGTACTCCATTGCTCCGATAAGGATATAGACAAAACATCAAATTGCACCTACAATCATATAATTGAACTTTTATGATGCATCATTGTGGAGTTTCAGGGTAATGTGATGGACCAAATGTTAAAATTATGACAGATATCTCACAGGCCCAATTTGATGTTATGCCACAAAAGTCATTTTCAACATGGATATTTTTTTCAAAATTAATAGAAAAATTCAAAGAGAGGTCAAAAATGTAGACAAAGTTATGCATCAACCTGGAGCCAAAAAATGATGATGGAGTACCATTAGGGCTCCTTTAATGTAAATTATGAAACTAAAGCATATGCAGGGCAATGTTATAAACCCAGTTACCTGGATCGAATCGCTAGGTTGACTGTGTCATGGATTTCCAGTTCCACCACATCTCAACCAGTTCTCCTTGGAAAAAGAAAAAAAGACAGAGAGCAGGCCCAGGCCCCACACCTCTTGTATTTTCTCTACCCTCTTGAAATTTGAAACACTAAACTCAACCTTTTCCCCCTCATCCTTCAGACACCGAACCAAATCCTCTCCTCCACACGCCCCGCGCCCCAACCCCACCCCCCCCCCCCCCCCGCATCCACCTCTACTGCACTATCTAAAATCATAAGATGGAGAGAGAGATCACCATACTCCATTGAATCTAAGTTACACCATCTTGGAGACAATGAGATAGGATTGCATCATCTCCAAGGCCAGAAGATGTGGCAGCCATTCCTCTAATCCAACGAGATCTGGCCACCATGCCCTTGATCTGGTGAGATGTAGCCACCTAGCCTCCAATTCATCGAGAACTACTCGCTTGCCCTTCACCAGTAAGATCTGACCACGTGGCCTCTTATCTGGTGAGATCCAGCCACCTGGCCTCTAGTCCCATGAGATCCGACACCTCACAGGTCCAACCACACCATCTTCTTGTTTGATCAGGCAATGTTCCACCCATAATTGGAGGAACTAATGAGGCCCTTGGGCAACTCGATCTGACATAGGCTATGGGCAACAAGTTGGGCGGGTCAACCTGGTCAACCTGCTCGACTCTCCAAACCTTAATGCAAGATATCAATAAAATTGTTAAGACCATGTATGAATTGTCCTGGACCAAGAATATGGTTTGGCCTTAAGACTAGATATCTTTAGACTTATCAATGATTAACTTACAGTTGATATTACAAAGATGATAAGGTGTGTGCTAGTTGATAATGGTATAGCGAAGCTCTTTTCCTCTTTTTATTTTTTTGAGGGGAGGGAATGGCAAGGGTGTTTTGGAGGTAGATATGGAAAGAGAAGGGAGAGAGGAGAGATCGTGCACAATGCAATCATTTTTGTTATCTTTAATCAATTATAGAAAGAAATAGAAAAACATAAATTACAAAATATATAACAGAGTCAGAGTAAGGTGGATGGAAGGGAGGTTCACATGTAGGTATATTATGCAACACATCCCCTTAAGGTTTAGTTTAAAAAAAAAAAAAAAAAAGAAAAAAAAAAGACAATACCAAAGACTACAATCTTTTAACTTTTGGGGTCTTTGACAGGGTCTAAGCACATAGGATACGCATGGCATATGAGATCTTCAAGTTGATGTCTAATATGTAGGGATGAGAATCTAAATCAGTACATTTGAGGATGATTATAATTTGCACTGACCGTTTTTCCCATTATTTAGAATCAATGAGATAGTATGAACATGTGACATCCAAATTCATGTAGGAAAGCAAATCAGATTTGGTTTTGATGGATCAAGGTGGAGGAGGCCAATGATAACATGTAATTTTTTGCACAAGTATTTCAAAAAGAAAGTAATAACAAAATGGCAAGTAAATATGTACAACTTCAAAAAAGTATTTATAGCTTTCAATTACGGTTCTTATTTTACTAAAAATTATTGTACTTTGATGCATAGTGACAATTACAGATCATAATGAATCATGCAGTCAAAAGTTGAAAATAACATGGACCAGAAATGATATTAATTAATATTCATCAAATTTAGAGTGATAGCATTTAAAATGGAAATAAAATTCACATATTAGGCATAATCTAAAGACTGTATGACTGAGAATAATGGCACTGAAATTATGAAGAGATTTGTGAAAGAGACATCAGGAAAAAATTTCTTTCGAGTGAATAGCATATTCAAAATTACTCATCACAGGAAAGGTGATCGAAAACTTGTCAAATTTTACAGCATAATGATAAAAAAGAAACTATAGCCAGCACAATCATTGTTTCTTATTTTAATGATAACTTAGTTCGAAACACAAGATTATTCCAAAACTTCCTCTAAACCAATTGATAGTAGTTAATGAAATAGCTAGCACCTAGAATATAAGTTGCCAAAGTTGGCATCAAGCTGATTCCTCAATTTCCCTCTTGCCCCCATTTTTTATGCCACAAAAAATATCAACAGCATAAAATTCATCATTCTCTCTGCTAAGTCTTGTTCTAACTTCAATTCTCACCAGCACACAGTCCTTCCAAAGCTTGACAACATGAATGTGATAAGTTCATATCAGTCATGGCATAAAAAGCATGCATAATTGTTTAAGATGAGACATAAGCAAACATTTTCTGCTTGTACTTCAGATAATTAGACCTTACAGTTAAACTATTCTATCATATTAGGGACATACAAGTTATGCACGGTCTGAGGACTTTTAATATAAAGTTATTTATTATGGTAAATCAAGGTCATGAGTTGAAACATCATAGTGATGCCGTTTATGTTGATTAAATTCAGAATATTTTTATGAGATCACAATATACATCAGGGAGATGCATGAAGCTTGTGCCTCATACCTTATTCATCAACTTTGGATTTTTCAACATTAGACATACCATCTAAGCATGAAATTAGTATTCTTTACAATGGTGATAATATATGAAGCTATTTATATTACATAAGGGCCTCTGTGCATTGGGTTTTTAGAATGTTAAGCCAGATATAGGATACCTAGACATTAGCAGTTGTACCACATTATATAACAACTAAAATTCTGCAACACAATCACTAAAAATAAATGGCAAAAGTATTAAGGACAGCATGAAAGGGTGTGCTAATGATACAATCATGTGCATCAGATTTTAGAGTGAAGGCTTATTTTGATTGAGATTATATGAGGCACAAAGCTCAACTTGTTCAGTGAGCCTTCATGAAGTTCACATATAAAAGGTCACTTCTATCCTGAGTCTAATAAATATGAATTTTTATGAAGCAATGAATGCAATGAACTCCCTATCAAGAAGCAATTTTTAAAAGCAACTCAAAAGTGTTCACAGGCTCCTTTGGTTGGTCTAACAACTCCACAGACTGGTTTAGTCTTATAGGGACTCCTGAATTCCCAGTCCTAGTTTGAGGATTTAGAATTGAAAAAAGATCCAAGAACAAAACTCGGTCCACATACAGTGTGTCCAAAGAGTTTATAAATTAGCAATGCCCAGAAAAGTTTAGCATGAAATAATGTTATATTCATTATATCGATGAGTACTCAGCAATGTTCCAGAGTCAAAATGTTTTAAAAATCTCACCATATCTTGAGATATGTTGTCAATTGAATTTTATACTAAAAGATCTATCAAAGTTTTCCACAGAAGCTAAAATATCACATAAAATTCATTGGATTATGGATGAAAGCTTTCATCTCAGATATCTTGCATTCTTGATTCTTTCAGATACCTGCTGGAGTATCAATATGTTTTTCCACTTGCATAGCAAGTAAATTACACATATAAATTATTTATGCTTGTAAAATATGACCGATTTCAGAGCATTGGAGATCAGCACTTCTTGAATAGTTTCTCTTTCACTGGCTACACTGAGGAAAGCCTCAAAAGGAAGTGGAAAAAAGAAAACAGTGGCAAGCAAAGCGGCATAACAGTATCTGGAAAATCTACACGGTCTTTGCTAAATGCAATTATTCACTACCTACAGTGAAATAGGTGTAAGTTCTAAACTAAAAATGTTTTGGACCATTTAGCACGGATATCTCAGAATAAACAATCAAATTAGTATTAAAAGCAGAGATCAAAGTGAAATAATTGTGCATTCTAGTATATTTTTTGGGGAGCAAAAACACAAACTTTCAAGATTTATGTATCTTCCTCATAAACAATCGCATACATCCATGATATTCATCGATCACGGAGAAAATCATATGCATGTACAGCAATAACCAAACCTGATCAATAGGCTTAAACCAACAGGCAATTAGAACAATATAACATAGAGAGAAGTTACTAAAATACCTTCTTTGCCCAGCTCTCCTTCAATACATTCCTCGGCTGTTGTTAAGAATCGAACCAAGAGTTCCCAAGACGGCGAAAGCAAGAAGTGGGCTCACATCGAGGGTATCAAACACCGGCGGAATTATGTTCCTGAAGAGATTGAGGTAAGGGTCGCAGAGGTCCCTAATGGCCGACAACGGCTGGCGGTCCCAGGGGATGTTTGGGAACCAGCTGAGAAGGACCCTAACCATGAGGACACCGCTGTAGATGTCGAGCCACTTGGCCATGCCCGAGGCGACCACGGTTAGCGGTGTGTTGAGGTACCCGCTGGGCCGGTCCTTGAGGGCGGCGAAGAAGAGAGGCCCCACAGCGCAGGCGAGGCTCCCCCGGAGGTCCCGGATCTCCGCGAGCTCCGACGTAGATGGGGCTGCCCGGGCGGCGGCGGCGGCGATACGGGCGGGAAGGGACAGGACGAGCTTGGAGACGGAGAGGGCGAGGGCGAGCAGGGAGGAGAGGGTGCGGGTGGAGTCGGAGAGGAGGGTGGGGGACGGCGGCGCGGGAGGGGCGAGGGAGGATGAGACGACGAGGGATTTGGAGTGCGGGGAGAGGCGGAGATGGAGGGAGTTGGGAGGGGGAAGGCGGCGGGGGAGGCGGAGTAGAGACGGGGCAGAGGTGAGGGGTTTGGGTGGCAGGAAGGCGGTGGGGTTAGGGTTAGGGTTTCGGAGCGAGACGGCGATGGAGGAGACGACGATCGCCATGGCTGGGTTTGGAGGTCGAGGACGCCAGCGGCCAAGAAAGCGAGAGAGAAACAAGGAGCTTCTCCGAGATGGGGCGGGGGGATAGCGGATCGATCGAGATTTTTCTGGAATGGAATTGCCTCTAAGATGGGGGATTAACGAATAATTCTTGTGGCAACATGGAAATTTCACGCGCGAAGCTTATAAAGATGCCGTGTGGATATTGTATTGGACTCAATACTGATGATCCCAGTGGAAAAGATACACATCAGCTTGGTAACATTTGTGTTAACTTTTCGAGTTGATTTAGCGTGTTTGATTCCTGGGAGTGAGTTGTTAGAGTACTCCACGTTCTGACTCGTTGAGCACTCCTGTCATGTGGTGCTGCCACGTGTTTTCCTGGTCTGAGGCCCCACTGCACCAGTGTGGGTGCGACAGTGAGGTCACTATCATAGGTCTCAAAAGTAGTTTGCTTTGCCAAGAACTTGGATGAAGTTTGTGCAAGGTCAAGGTTTAGGGATACCAAAGCATGAAACCTAAGCTGAATAACCTCGATAAAGAATGTCTTATGATCAAATTTAGGGGGACAAATGATGCATTTATTACCTAGATTGGCTTTCTTTCAATGTTTTGAATGTGCTTATGAGATTAGTTTGCATCTAATTTGTTGCAAGGGGATCGACAACCAAGTAGCAATAGTTGGAGCTTCTACAAAGTAAGAAGATCTTGTGACTAATATTCTGATGATAGTCCTGTGCATTAAAACAATTTTTATCTATTCCATCTAATTTTTCTATTTTAGGGGGGCAGCACATAGATGTGAAAATTGATGCTATGTATATTAGTTTAGCACTCTTTTCAAATCAGCATTAAAAATTCACATCAACTAAAATTCAACTTAGTACTTAAATAATAAATAAATATATTTTTTCTAAATAGATATTTAGATGAAAAATATGTCAATGCTACATTTACATGATACCGATAGGCTCCACCTCATCATTGATACGACAGTCATCATGAACTTGGGTATTTCTATGATAATCATGCGATGCTTCTAATTTTGAGGTTTAATAGAATAAAATACATGGATGGCCAAGCACTACTTTATCTATACATTTTAAACTAGTAGATTTTCTTTTATTTTATTTTATTCATACATATTAAATTATCCAATAACCTAAACACATAGATAAATTGGGAGAAAATTGCCTACAATCTCTATTTTTTTTTTAATATTGCTTCTTTCTAGGAAGTTCATGAATTGAATTTTTTTTTTTGATATAAAATGAATTGAATTTTGCTAAGACTCAGCTAGATTTTTGCTTTTTAAACCGGCCATATGTGCGTAGGGCTGAGTAAAAACACTCCTTCAAATTCATCCTTGTTCTCTCTTTCATTGCTTCTCACTCTTTAAACAAGTATAAAATAAGCAATTTGAACAATTGAAGTTGTAGTTACATTAGGGAAATAATCACAAAAAAGAACTAATATAATTTTTACCTATTTAGGATATTGGAAGTTGTGAAAAAATATAGAAGTGCTTTGATCAGATCCTACCAAATATTCCATTTATCATGGCAGATGGGATTCTTATTCAAAGTAAAAGCTTGATCGATGATAAATTAGGAAAAACTAAGTTAACCGCATGATAAAATGGCAAATCCTCTATTTAAAACACAACTAGAATATTTTTACTAAACGACTATTATAATAGTTTAACTTTTCAGGGTTTCTAAACAATAGTGTATCCCTTTTACAACTATCATTAATCTCCACGATGTCATTTAAAATTGGATTTGAATTCAGATCTCTTGGTTCAACTACCAAAACACTACACCAACTCTGTCGGCTAATAATACCATATATCAATCTTTTTCTTACGGTAGATGTTAGCTACCAATTTGGCACTAATCCCTCTAAGAGATTCTAGGTTTAATTTTGATGGTAAATATCTACTGTACTTTTGAAAATGAAATAGAGCTAAAAAAAATTTTTTTTGATATTTTTCTTGATGCATAAGTTAAGGACATCTTTATCATTCTTAATGGATATAAAATTGCATCCTTACTTATTATGTCAATAAAAACTCAACGACATTAAGTGGATATAAAAAAAAATATTGATTGAATCAGATCTACCACATTATTTTTGGATTAATTCAACCAAATTGCACTATGTCAACAAGAAAAAAATAAATCAACAATGGAAAGAGAGAAAATTAATTAATCATGATTTTCACCCTCTCTCCTCTCTCTGGAGGAGTCAATCGTGATTTTCACCTTCTCTTCTCTCTCTCCTTACCTTCAATCATCCTGCCTAGATAAAAATAAATAAATAAATGAAATATGCCATGGAACCCAACCTCCCTTTCTTCTCTATACATATCTCTCTCTCCTCTCTTCTGATCTTTTCCTCCCTCTCTCATTGGAACTCTAGTGCCAACTGTAACTGAGGACCACCGCAGCGATGGCCTGATCTCCAAGGCCGTTGTGAGATCCAAAAGAGTAGAAAGATCATACGCCTTGCACTCGGTGCTGGCCGTGATCGAGGATCACCACCATATTGGCTTGATCTCCATGATCGCCATCAGATTTTTATTGGATTAAACGATGACTTTTACCTCATGGCGCTGACAATGATCTTCCCACTATCCTTAGAGATCAAGTTGGCTTTGGCGGCCTCTACATCTTTTTTTTTTTTACCATCCAGACCAATCCTCCCTATTCTTCGACTCTGGTGGTGGCAGAGGCATTCCTTCTTCTCTTTTTCTCCGTTTGGTGGTGGTAGAGGCCTTGCCACTTCTCTCACTCTCATATTTAATCTTAATTTTCATAATCTATCTCTTCTTGTTGAGATTTGATGTCTCGAGATTCAGTCCACGTTGAGCCCACAGCGAGGTCCGAGATGACAAACGGAATCCAATGAGCTCAAGATCACCCCAAACGGAGTCCAGATGAAAGAGATACACTCGATTGAAGATGGCATGAAATCCGGAGTGGTGAAGGCTGGCGACAGCCGATGGCGGGCCGGCGGAGGCAGCGGTGGTGCGGTCGCATGCGGCAGCGCACGACCAGGCCACAAGCATGCGGCCCAATGCGCGGACGCGAGGGCGCGCACGGGCGTGGCCCTGGCCCATGCCCGCATGCGTGGGAGCAGGCGCGCGATAAATCCCAATCCACAATGGACTGGGCGATGCATGAGTGGGTACGTGGACCAGGAGCCCGTTTCCCATCAGTTTCTCATAGTTCACCATGGATCGGCAGCCGTTTCCTCAGTGTTTCTCGCGGTCTATGCATTTTCTGGAGGACCGAAGGTGCGATCAAACGGTGGTTCACTCTCCCGGTGATGATCTAATAGCCGAGAGCTTTTTCGATTCATTTTGGGCATGATCCAATGCGTCATTTTGATTGTTTGATGCAGATCGGATGGCCGAGAAGCTGCAGAAGTTCCGTCAGGAGTTGGATTCTGATAAAACCTGGGTTTTAAGCCTTTAAAAGGACCTATTTACAAAATAGAGGGTGTGCATGCGACTTTGTTCAATAGAGAACCCAGAGAGCAGAGGCGAGGCGCTAACAGAAGCAGGAGCAGGGGCTTCAGACAGACTGTTGGATAGTGAACAGCAGTTGCTTCAGAAGTTCAGAGGGATCTTCCTAGATGGAGAGCTTTTGCGAGGGAGAGCTTCTTATGAGGGAGAGATTGCATGTACGAGGATTGAGAGTATGATCTCTTGTAATTTTTTTTCTCATAGTGAAGCTTGCGTGCCTCGTGAAGGCGAGCTCTTTTTTGGCTGATTCACGTATTTGATTATTTCTATTTTATTTCTTCTCTCTTCCTGCTGCGACGTGCGGTATCAAAAAGGTCATGAGAGGTGGTATCCTGGCCAGACATCCCCAACAAATGGTATCAGAGCGAGGTGCTATCAAAATGTAGATTACGGTGGTGGTGAGCAAGATTGAAGATAGAGAAGACTGGATCAATCCAGATAGAGATCAACAAATTTAATGAAACGAGTAATTTCTCCTTGTGGCAGGCAAGAGTGAAGGACGTGCTCATCCAGCAAAGGTTGATCAATGCTCTCTTGTGCGAGAAGAAGCCGACCACCATGAAGGTGCAGGATTGGAGACAACTACAAATACAGGTGGTGAGTACCATCCGCATATACCTAATGAATGAGGTGGTGATCCATGTGCTTGGTGAGACTTCTCCAACGGTGCTATGGTCAAAGCTCGAAGAGCTGTACATGACGAAGTCTCTCACCAACACCTTTTTTCTCTGGAGACAGTTCTACCAGCTGCGGATGACTAAAAGACAGAGAGTGTAGGAGCATCTCAACCACTTTCAGAAGATCCTCACCGACCTTCTCAGCATTGGCGAGAAAGTTGAGGAGAAGATCAGAGCGCTAGTCTTGCCAGCATCGCTTCCCCTTTCATATGAGTCCTTGATGACTGCTCTTCTAGTGGAGAAAAGCACCATCAAGATGGACGAGGTCACTATGGTGATTCTCCAGAATGAGGTTCTCAGGAGGGAGAACCCAGCTTCGAGCTTAGGTGATGGCAGCTCAACTTTGGTGGTTTTTGGAAGAGCAGGAAGCGGTAGACGGAGCGATAGAAAATCACGACGAGGATGGTCCAAGTCCAGGACGAGAGATTTGAGCGAGACCAGATGTTACCGATGTGACGAGTTGAGGCATCTAACCAAAGATTGCTCTCAACTCAGGAATCGAATGAGGGCTACTACAGCGATGACCAGTAGCGACTCAGAGGGTGATGCCCTAAAAATATCTAACGATGTATCTACTTCTTCCTAGTAGTAGATTTTAGATTCTGCATGCACTTATCATGTATATTACAGAGAGGAGCAGTTTGACTCTCTGGAAAGCAGTGAGGGTATTGTTTATCTGTCGGATGGATTGAGTTGTGCGATTAGAGACATCAGGACGGTCAGCTGGAGAACATATGATGGTACAGTGAGGTGATTGAGAAAGTCCGATACATATTCGATTTTAGACGGAATCTTATTTCACTGAGTAAACTGGATTCGAGAGGCTACAAAATGGTAGCTGGTGGAGGAATCCTGAAGGTGCTGCACGACGATAGGATTGATCTAGAGGAGAAGAAGAGGATGAGCGGATATTACTACCTAATGGGGAGCCCAGTGTGAGATGGAGCTTTAGGAGCCAGAAGGAGCCCAGAGCTAGATGGAGCTCCAAATGGAGGTGGATCGAGCACGATATGTGATATTCAGAAGGATGATAGGCGATATCGCAAGGTGAGATTCTTATTGTCGCCGGATGATACTCCGAATAGATCTCAGATCAAGAAGAGTACAATATATGACGAAGATGAGATCGAGTGGCCTGGCTCAACTCCCATGTCTGTCCATCCATGATCAGCAAGTAATTGCCCAGAGCATGAGGGCAAGGAGATGCAGAAGCTCTCAGAGTTAAGAGGAGGCCGAATGTCGAGTTGAGATGGAGATTGTTAAGATTTAATATCTTAAGATTCGATCCATATTGAGCCCACAGTGAGGTCCGCGACGACGAACAGAGTCCAACGAGCCTAAGATCATCCCAAACAGAGTCTGGATGAAGGAGATACACTCGATTGAAAATGACACGAAATCTGAAGCGACGGAAGCAGGCGATAGCCGGCGACGGGCTGGCGAAGGCAGTAGTGGCGTGGCTGCACGCGGTAGGTGCGATCAGGCTGTGAGTGCGCTACCCAGCGCATGGGCGCGCATGCGCAGGAGCAGGCACATGATAAATCTCGATCCATCGCGGACCGAGCGGTGCATGGATCGGGAGCCCATTTTCCATCAGTTTCTCGCGATCCATCATGGACCGGCAACCGTTTTCCTAGTGTTTCTTGTGGTCTATATGTTTTCTGATGGATCGAAGGCACGATCGAATAGTCGTTCGCTCTCCCGATGATGATCCAATGGCTGAGAGCTTTTCTGATTCGTTTTGGGCATGATCCAGCACATTGTTTTGATCGTTTGATGTAGATCGGATGATCGAGAAGCTGCAGAAGTCCCATCAGGAGTTGGATTCTGATATAACCTAGGTTTTAAGCCTTTAAAAAGACCTGTTCACGAAACAGAGGGTGTGCGTGTGGCTTTGTTCGGCAGAGAACCCAGAGAGCAGAGGTGAGGCACCGACAAGAGCCGGAGCAGAGGCTTCAGGTAGACTGTTAGACAGCGGACAGTGGTCGTTTCAGGAATTCAGGAGGGTCTTCCTAGAAAAAGTTTTTATTATGGAGAGCTTCTTATGAGGGAGAGATTAGATGTACGAGGATTGAGGATGTAATCTCTTCTTGTAATTTTTTTTTTCATAGTGAAGCTTGCATGTCCCGTGGAGACGAGCCCTTTTTTGACTGATCCACGTATTTGATTGTTTTTGTTTTATTTCTTTTCTCTTCCTACTGCGACGTGTGGTATCGAAAAAATCTTAGGAGGTGATGTCCTGGCCAGACATCCTCAACATCTCTCTCTCCTCTCTTCTCTTCTCTCAGCAGCCATGACTTGAGCCTGCGGCCGGTGATACCACCGCCACCATGATACGTGGCAATCCCTCCATATCCTCGACTTTTCCATGATCCGATCTTTGTTGGATCAATCAAAGAAAAACTCCCAATTGATTTCTTGATAGAGAGGAGGAAATGTGAATATCTTGATTAATTTCTTTTTCCTCTTTCTTTTGGTGATTTATCTTTTTTTTCTTATCAATGTGTCAAAATTTGGCCGAATTGGCTCAAAAATGATACGATGAATATGGTTCAATCAATTACTTTTTGTGGATAGGGTTAAAGATTAGAACAGAACAAGTGACTTGTTGGCTTGAAAACTAGATGCTCACGAATGTCCGTTTGTCATTAAAAAAAAAAAAAGTCAAATCCTTACAGCGCAGCTAGAGAACTAATATAAAATACAAAACCAAAGTGCCTTGTAGATAAACATAGTGCTATATACTAATGACACCCCAAACAAAAGCCGCAAAAACCACGATTTAGTACATTTGATATCCACCCATGGACTAATCGCACTACTACTAGCGTGCCAGACTTGCTTTCACGCGAGGTCTCTACCGTTATTCATTAGTTTTCCATATTGTTTTTTCCTCTAGTCAAACATACCAAACATTACACAAAATCTATTGACTACACCATAATAATACACACACTTGCATTTGCAATTGTCAAAACACACAACTCCCTCCCTCAAGCATAGCACTCACGTCACATAGTTGGTGTGACCCAGATTGGAGGGGGCCAAATCCACTGGAAATCATACCCACCACAAGGCTTCAATCTCCCATCACTCAAATCAAACATTCCAACATCCGGAACCACATTGTGACACCTCTCAAACGACCAAGTGCCGTCGTCCGTAAGTAGACGCAATTCCCTTTCAGCTCCGGACATTCCCTCGTCGACACGCACAACGAACCATTCTTTCCCAGGAACAAAGCGAATCCGGTCAATCCCTCCTTCTGTTCCCTGACCCAGGCCCATCCATTCCGCCCAAGCCTTAGCTCGAACACCTCGACTCTGGTAGTCGTGTGCTCAACGTAGAGAGGACGAGGCTCCCAGCTGCAGCCCAAGCGAAGGGGATCCCGCCACCTCCTCACCTGCAACAGCTGCCCGGCCGGCAGCTCCACCAGGTACTTGGAGCAATCGGAATAGCCCAAGCTCGGCGCGACGATGGCCGACGTCGGCAGAGGGCCATGGAGGTCCCAAGCCTCCACCCTTCCCGTGGATTCGAGCGTGCAGCACTGCCCGCTAGAAGAAAATATGGCGTCCACCCAATACGATGAAGGGGTGTCCACCATCGTCCACTCCTCGTCTCCGGGCTGGGCGAAGGCCAGCTTGAACAATGGGTTATGGATCAGCATGACGGTGTGGTCTGAGGAGACGACAGCTTTCTCGTAGAAGAAATACCGGAGCTGGTCCGGTGCGAAGGATTCCGGCGCGAAGTCGTCGTCGTCGCCGCCTAAGTAGAGATTGTAGCTTGTGATGTGGCCTTTGCGGTCGCGAAGGGCTTCGACGAAGGGGAAGGTGGTGATGGAAGGGAGGGGAAGCTGAGCTCTGGTGATCGGATTCAGGAGGTGGAGCTCGGAGGTCTCGTCGGCGGCGATCAGCCAGCCATGGGAGGATCCGATGCAGAGGCGATCGGAGACCGGGGGGTCGGGCAGGGGAATTCTGTAGACTTTTCGCTCGGAGAGGCTGTAGAATTGGGCGGAGGATTTGGCGGAAGGGGAGGTGGCTCTGGGGTTGAAAGGAAGCATCAGCCATGGGGACTGTGCAGCGGGGGCGAAGAGGTTGGATTTGGTGGCGGACCGCCATGACGAGCAGACGAGGCCGCAACGGTGGTGGTCGGCGACGGGGAGACGCTCCAGGATGGAGCCCAAGAGATCGTGGGGGAGCTCCGACCAATCCATATATCGCTAGGTGCAGAAGATGACAAAAGGTGGCACAAATATTAGAGCAAAGCTCTCAGCGTTGCTTCTTTCTTTATATATATATAGGACTCGAGAGAGGAGAGGAGATGAGAACGAATTAAGCTGCCATCCTTCTTATCCGCAGCCCACTATTTTCTGGCTGGACCGGTATGCGGGTCGCCGGTGCGGGTCGAAACCGATGTGCTCGCAGTGTGGTGCGGAACGCAGACTAGGCGTGGTTGGCTCGGGGGAGCGGGGGAGTGAGGAAAGGAGAAGGAAAGGGCCAAAAGGAAATGAGTAAAGGAAGTAGAAGATGAGTTAGTCTGGCGTTGAAGGGATTCAAAAACCAACGGCTGACCCTGTTTGAGTCTCTAAAGCTGGAACGCTGCACTCTGTTTCTACTCTGTTTTTTTATAGCTTGGAAGGAAGGTTCACGAATTTGAGGTAGCTTCCATTATTTTTTTAATAGTACTAAAGTATGTCACGCTAGATCTCACAGAAAAAGTACGTCATGCTCTTTACGAGTTGAACCCGTGTGCGGTTGAGACAAGGCGGCGGTAAAAACTTGGTCGTTTGTATACTATTTATGCCGTATTCGGAACAGGTCGAGGGGTGGACCTCAATTCACCTTCCTTCGCGCGAATCCACCGTTGGATTACCCACCGCACGACAGATCGCAAAGCGATCCGAGCGCCTTGGTTCATCCGCCTGCACGGATTGAAAGCGTCCGGTGAATGATCCAACGGTGGATGCACGAGAAGGAAGGTGAATCCTTCGTTGCGGCAAAAGATGCGCCCGCCAAGGAGGAGGACGGGAACAGGCCTCGCTTTATTAACGTCCTGGGGGAGAAGAATAGGAGAGAAAAATATATATATATATATTTTTTTATAAAATTTTTTTATAAAAAAAAATTAAAAAAATATAAAATTTTTCAAATACATAATTTTTTTATCCTCTAAACCGAATGAAATTAGAAAAAAAAATTAAAAATCAATGAATCTTTTATACTTTTCATCTTACCTCTTTAATGATAAAGAATAAAATTAATATTGTATTTCAATCCCAAGACTTATTTCAAGCATCCCACTTAAGCCTTCCATTCAATTGAGACTCTCGTAAATGAAAAAAATTAATATTAAAAATAAAAAAAGATAAAAAAATTTAAAAAAATAAGATTTTTTTATCCTTTTCTTAAGTTTATTGGATTCCTTTTAAGGGTATAATAGTAAAAGAAGATTATAATATTTTTTTTCTTTTCCTTTCTTCTTTTGCTTCCAATCAAGAAGGAAAAAAATTACTTTCTTTTTTTTCTTTAAACTTTCAAATCAAAAAAAAAAAAAAATTTTTTTTTTTTTTTTTCTTACCTTACTAATATTTTCTTTTCTTTTTCTTTCTTCCCTAAACTTTCAACCAAAACGTAAAGTAAAAGCGGATATCACTTGCCATCCTCTCTTACAGTGGATGAAAAATCACGTAGTACCACCCTAAATGTATGCGTTCGTATTGCATGCACCAGGTGCAATTGGACCGTGCCAAATCCCATGGTGCAGAACACGCCACATCACCCCTTGTATTTCACCAATTCTCGATTGTGCGCTATCCACTGTGGATATGCTTCAAGATTTGGCCTGATTCACTTGCACCTGGTGCATGCGGTAATTTCTCCCTATGAGATGCATCGCAGGAGAGATGGCCTTATCTGCACAAAATGCTATTAATCTTTTGTTTGATAGAAATCATGAGAGAAGGAATGGATGAGATTAGAAAAATAGATGATTTCCGTCTATCTTTTGATTCAAAAAATTACAGAAAAGATAGATAAAAAGAAAGGATTGTTCATCCATCCTGATCCATCAATTTGTATCCTCTTAAATTGAGAAGATGCAAAGAAGAATGGATAAATATTAATAGATAGATTTTTATATTGAAAAATTATTCTTCATTAATTTTTTTGATAAAATTATAATATTTTTTCATTTTTTTCATTCATATTATTTATATATATATTTATATACACTATTAATCATATACTACTAAATTTTATTATTAATTTTTTAATTTTAATACATAATTTTAATAATTATAATTAAATAATTAAAATTATTTTCTATTTCACTATTTTATTTACTATTTTTAATTAACTATCTATATAATACTAATTAACTATTTAAGTTAAATTATGAATTAATTATATAATTAATTTATATTTAATTTACAAAATTATTTATTAAATTAAATTAAAAATAAATATTTATATATTTTTTATATAATTATAGATTGTAATGATTATAAATTTATATTTTGTTTATTTTTTTAGTATAAACAAGTATTATAAAGTGATAATAGTAATAATTTTATCAAAAAATAGTTTAGTAAAAATATTATATAAATATCATCTATTCTCTCTTTTATTCCTCCTATATTAAATAAATAAGAAAATTATTTCTATCCATCCTTCTATGTTTTTGAAAGTATGGATGGAAAATCCATCCATCCTCTCCTTCATCCATTCTTCTTCCTTCATCCATCATTTCTTTCATCCATCTTTCATACCAAATAGAGGGTTAGTGAATGCATATGAAAAAAGGCTACTCCCATTAGTGGGACTAGGGATTAGTCTAAGTACACCGATGCTTAAACATTTAACTATACAAACTATTATAGGTCAGATTAGATTATTTAATTAATAAAATGGTCGAATTTAGATTTAAATTTTTGATCATTTCAGTGATAGATCGGATTTGGGTTGATGGATTCCAAAACGATCGCCACCTATAACAGTTGGTGATTATAGATGTCTAAGTAATTGTATAGTTTTAGCGGTTTTTCTACTTTCCTGGTTGGAGGGAGATTAGTTTTTGATGTCTGGGGGTTATCGAAGTGATTTTTTCTGACAGGATAGTTATCTAAGTTTAAATAATTCTCGCATCAATACATATATTAGGGGGAAAACAAGCAGTTCAATGACTACAGAGAAGGAGCTATGCTCTTTCGGTTTCCCTGAAAAAGTGATGACTGGGGTTAAACATACAAAAGCTTTGTCAGCCCAACCATTGAATTCATGTTAGGGAAACTATAGTATGATTATTATTGAACGATCCACATTATTTACACCATTTAGCATTGAGATATAAATCAACAATGGTGGATACCCAAATAATTTTTTAGCATACGATAAAATCTTTCTAAATTAGATTGCTTACTCTTGCATGAATAAATTATTTTCATTTTTCTTCAATAACAATCTGAGCGGTACTTATTAGAATTATCTAGGTTAAACGCTGTTATATATTGCTCCAAATTACTCTTTCTTTGTATATCTCCCATGACAGTTGGAAATTCTAATTCGGGTGAATCTCTATTTTTTGAGAAGATTTTCTTTCTTTAAAAGGAGGCCGAGGGCATCTTTCTTTGCAGCGCAGGTTCGAGCATGCGGAGGAATTTCTAGGGTTTTTCTTGTGCGGGCCTGTTTCCTGGCCGTTCTCCCGCTTGTGCTCTTGTGGGGTTTGCTCTCTCTGGCCGTTCTCCGCTTGTGCTCTTGTGCGGATTTGCTCTCTGGCCGTTCTCCTGCTTGTGCTCTTGTGCGGGTTTGCTCTCTGGCCGTTCTCCCGCTTGTGCTCTTGTGCTGGTTGCTTCCTGGCTTTCTTCCGTTGGTGTTCTGTTGGTGGTCTACCTGTCTTCTTCCTTCTCGATTTCACGGATGCCCTGTGCTGCTTCGGTTGGTAAAGAGGTATTCATCTTGATTTTTTGCCGAGGGTTGAGAAAGGTATCTTCACCTCAGGTATTATTTTATCTTGATCTATTGCCGAGGCTGAGATTGTAGATCCGATTGGATCTTGGTTGCCTTCTATTCGATACTCTATTGCCTTCTTGTTGGTTTCGGATCAAGGTATTTTATACCTCATATTGTACCTAATTTTCGGGACGGATTTATAGTGGATTGCTCCTCCTCCCCGTGGATGTAGGCCTCTTGTGCCGAACCACGCAAATCTTGGTTTCTTTGTCTTTGTTTATTTATGCCTGCAATGTGTTTGGTGAATTGTCTCAAAGAGATTAGATATTAGATCACAAGCCTAGATCGATCCAATCCGGTGCACGTGGATTCAACAATTGGTATCAGAGTACTTGGATGGCTGGTGACAAGAAACAAAGTTTCTCAATGGCTAATGATCCGGCGTCTGTCTCTCACTCCACCACCATCGGCATGAAGTGGCCGTCTTTGATGGCACGGGAGATTTTTCACTATGGAAGGTAAGGATGAAATATTTGTTGGTTAAAGAAGGTGTTGCAAAAGCCTTAAGGTATGGATTCAATCCCGGGAGATAATGAAGCTGTTAAAGAAGAAATTAACGAGAGAGCCCTAGGAACCTTGTTTTCAGGTTCAAGTGATAAAGTCCTTCGCAATGTTGTGAACTAGATACAGCCAAAAGTGTATGGAAAAAACTAGACAGTTTATATATGGCAAAATCTCTGACTAATAGATTGTATTTGAGGGAAAAATTACACATATTTCGTATGACAGAAGGAACTTCACTTAAGAATCACTTGGATGAGTATAATAAGCTCCTGCTTGATCTAGTAAATGTTGGTGTCGATGTAGATGAAGAAGATAAGGCTTTGATTCTAATTTACTCTTTGCCCAAGTCCTTTGAGCATATTACCACTACCATACTTTATGGAAGAGAAACAATAAGTCTTGAAGAAGTAGAAGCTACTTTGTTATCCAATGAACTTAGATTAAAAGTACAGCTTCAGCATCAGGCTCAGACTCCAGCTCAAGGTCTTACTGTTAGAGTAGAGATGAACAGAAAAAAGATGGACAGGGTAGAAGTAAGTCCAAAAACAGATCAAAGTCTAGGCCCAAAAGACCAGGTATTTGTCACTATTGCAAAAAGCCAGGCCACTGGAAATCTGAATGTAGACTTCTACAATCTAAAAGGGAAAAGGAACAAAAGGATAAAGGAACAATCTCTGATACAGCATCAATTGCTGTTTCTTCAGGAAGTCATAGCAGTATATCAGATGATGCAGTATTCACAGCTGCCTGCAGTGTTAGTCATGCTGACACTTGGATCGTGGACTCTGGAGCATCCTTCCACATGACACCTCACAAGGAATGGTTCTCTTCCTTTAGATCTTGTGAAGGTGGTACTGTTCTTCTTGGAGATGATGGCATCTGTAATATAGAAGGTATTGGAACAATTCAAATTAAATCAAATTCAAATACCATGGTGATATTGGATGATGTCAGATATGTTCCTAAATTAAAAAAGAACCTTCTCTCAATACATACCTTTGACGGAGCAGGATATGAGGGCAGATGGGGTAGAAGATCTATAACTATCAATAAAGGGGTATTAACTTTATTGAGAGGTAAATTAAGTGGCACCTTTACTACCTGGATGGCAGTACAGTTGTTGGTCAGGCATCAGCAGTACAATCTTCTCTTGAGCAGTTGACACATTTATGGCACCAGAGACTAGGACACATTTCAGACAGAGGTCTACAGGAGCTGAGCAGACGTGGTCTGCTGAGTGGTCAGAAGATTGGTGCACTTGATTCTGTGAGCACTGTATATTTAAAAACAACACAGAGTCAGCTTCACTACAGGTGTGCATAGGACAACTGGTATATTAGACTATATTCATTCTGACCTATGGGGACCTGCCCCAATTATATCCAAGGGTGGATCAAGATATATACTTACTTTCATTGATGATTACTCCTGAAAAGGTGGATATATACCATTAAAAATAAGAGTGATGTATTTGAAACATTCAAATGGTGGAAGTCTATGGTCGAGAGGCAAACTGAAAGGAAGGTGAAAACTTTTTGGACTGATAATGGTTTAGAATTTTGTTCTACAGAATTTGATAACTTTTGCAAGTCAGAAGGCATTATTAGACATAGAACAACAGTGGGTACACCTCAACAGAATGGTGTGGCAGAATGCATGAACCGGACACTACTAGAGAGAGTCAGATCTATGCTATCTAGTTCTGGATTAAGTAGAGATTTTTGGGCAGAGGCTGCTCACACAGCCTGCTATATAATAAACTGATCTCCAGCATCAGCATTAAGCAGAAGACTCCGGAAGAGATGTGGACAGAAAGACCTACAGACTATTCAATACTCAGAATTTTTTAGGTGTCCAGCTTATGCACATGTAAGAGATGGAAAGTTGAACCCTCAGGCTAAAAAGTGCATATTTATTGGATATGCATATGGGTAAAGGGCTATAGATTATGATGCATAGAGCCTGGATCTCAAGGATTTCTAGTCAGCAGGGATGTGACATTTCATAAGACAGCCACTGCTTCAAGGCAGCTACAGCCTAATTCTTCTCAAAGTGATCAGGATCGGGGTCAGCAGGATAGGACTGTTGTAATATTGATCGGACTGTTAAATCACAGTAGCAGCAGTCAAGTGAAGATACTTACAATGAACATCAACAACAGACAGATGCACAGATTCAGACTCAGGAGGAGGTGACATTACAAGATCAGGATCAAATTGATAGTATTGCCACTCGAAGACCTAGGCGTCAGATCAGAGCATCTCAAAGGTATGGTTTTGAGGATTCTGCTTGTGCTGAGTTAGTCTATTATGCTCTGAGTGTTGCAGACACCATTGGTGATGAGCCGACCACATATCAAGAGGTTATTAGTAGTTCACGAGCTGATAAATGGACCATGGCTATGGTTGAAGAACTTCAGTCTCTAGAAAAGAATCAGACTTGGGAGTTAGTCAAATTACCAAAAGGTGAGAAGGCAATTGGCTGCAAATGGATCTTCAAAAGGAAAGAAGGAGCCACTCCTCAAGATTTTAGATATAAGGCCAGGTTAGTAGCAAAGGGATACAGTCAACGGGAGGGTATTGATTACAAGGAGGTATTTTCTCCTGTAGTCAAACACTCTTCTATCCGTGTGTTACTTGCTTTTGTTGTTTCTCAAAATTTGGAGCTGGAACAACTAGATGTTAAGACAGTTTTCTTCATGGTGATTTAGAGGAACAGATCTATATGCAACAACCACCTGGTTTTGAGGTTCCAAATGAAGAAGATCATGTATGCTTACTCAAGTGATCATTATATGGTCTCAAGCAGTCTCCAAGACAGTGGTACCGTAAATTTGATAGATTTATGGTCGACCATGGATACAGTAGATCTCCATATGACAGTTGTGTGTATCACCAGCAGCTTTCAGATGGTCTTTTGTTATTTTTATTATATATGGATGATATGTTAATTGCAGCCAAAGACATGTCAATCATCCAGAAACTGAAAGTCAAGCTCAGTACTGCATTTGATATGAAGGACCTTGGACCGGCAAAGAAGATACTTGGGATGGAGATTATTCGTGACAGGCAGTCAGGTAGATTTTTCTTACTCAGCATAGTTATATTGAAAAAGTCTTGGACAGATTTGGTATGTCTACAGTTAAGCCTGTCACTACCCCCTTTGCCAGTCATTTTAGACTTTCTGCCAGAGACTCTCCTCAGACTGAGGATGAGGAGAGATATATGTCTAGAGTGTCATATGTGAGCGCAGTTGGCAGCATCATGTATGCGATGGTCTGCACTCGACCTGATATTTCATAGGCAGTAAGCGTTGTAAGCAGATATATGGATAAGCCTGGAAAGGCTCACTAATCAGCTGTGAAATGGATACTTAGATATCTAAAAGGCACTTCTAAGTTGGGATTGATATTTACTGCACAGAGTAATTGCATAGTTACAGGATTTTGTGATTCAGATTATGCTTGTGACTGGGACAGGAGAAGATCTTTGACCGGATATGTGTTTACTCTTTCTGGATGTGCAGTCAGTTGGAAGGCTACTTTGCAGTCTACAGTTGCTTTATTTACCATTGAAGCAGAATATATGGCATTGACAGAGGCAGCAAAGGAAGCTGTTTGGCTAAAAGGGTTGGTACAGGATTTGGGTCTCGAACAGGATTGTTTAGACATTCATTGTGCCAGTCAAAGTGCTCTGCACCTTGCCAGAGACCAGATGTATCACGAACGAACAAAACATGTAGATGTCAGGTATCACTTCATCAGAGATCTGGTAGAGAAAGGTGATGTCAGACTTCAAAAAATATACACTACCCATAATCCAGCTGACATGTTCACTAAACCAATCCCTGCAATTAAGTTCAGGAATTTCTTAACTTGATTGGTATAAGCATTTGGTAATGCCCTGCGGGCTTGTGGTGAGGAGGAGGTTATAAAGAGTTTTTTTTTTTAAATTCACATCTGATATAAAAGGTACAATATTTATCGCAAGGAGGAGATTGTTATATATTGCTCCAAATTACTCTTTCTTTGTATATCTCCCGTGACAGTTGGAAATTCTAATTCGGGTGAATCTCTATTTTTTGAGAAGATTTTCTTTCTTTAAAAGGAGGCCGAGGGCATCTTTCTTTGCAGCGCAGGTTCGAGCGTGCGGAGGAATTTCTAGGGTTTTTCTTGTGCGGGCCTATTTCCTAGCCGTTCTCCCGCTTGTGCTCTTGTGTGGGTTTGCTCTCTGGCCGTTCTCCTGCTTGTGCTCTTGTGCGGGTTTGCTCTCTGGCCGTTCTTCCGCTTGTGCTCTTGTGCTGGTTGCTTCCTGGCTTTCTTCCGTTGGTGTTCTGTTGGTGGTCTACCTGTCTTCTTCCTTCTCGATTTCACGGATGTCCTGTGCTGCTTCGGTTGGTAAGGAGGTATTCATCTTGATTTTTTGCTAAGGGTTGAGAAAGGTATCTTCACCTCAGGTATTATTTTATCTTGATCTATTGCCGAGGCTGAAATTGGTAGATCCGATTGGATCTTGGTTGCCTTCTATTCGATACTCTGTTGCCTTCTTGTTGGTTTCGGATAAAGGTATTTTATACCTCATATTGTACCTAATTTTCGGGACGAATTTATAGTGGATTGCTCCTCCTCCCCGTGGATGTAGGCCTCTTGTGCCGAACCACGTAAATCTTGGTTTCTTTGTCTTTATTTATTTATGCCTGCAATGTGTTTGGTGAATTGTCTCAAAGAGATTAGATATTAGATCACAAGCCTAGATCGATCCAATCTGGTACGCGTGGCTTCAACAAACACCAATCGTTTACCTAGAACCTTTTCTTTATGTGGAGGAGGGGGTGCAGCCACGGCTATAACTCAATTTCTGATTCTTGATTAAATATTAAAATGCATAAACTGATTTGTTTTACTTATTCTATTTTCTAATCTCATCTAATCACCGCTTATACAAGACTAATATTTCTTTTTTTCCTTTCCTACAGTGTCCTGCTGGTGGCCATGAAAGAATGACTCATGGTATTTTATTGGGCTTCGCGCATACTCCTGTCGTAATTAGTGTTGTTGGGCCCAAAGTAGATGGGGAAGGGGATGAGATGCCAATTTTTAGATGAATCTTAAGTGTACATGCCAACAATGTTGAGCTCGCAGATTAATAGAAACTACATGCCAACAATCTTGAGCTCGCAGATTAATAGAAACTAAGTGCCTGCTTAGTGTTGGTTTGGTTTTCTTTTTGTGTTCAAAAACCCAAAAGAAAAATGAGCTAGGTTGAACAATATGTACAATGAAATCTTTTATATTTTGAAATTCTTTGCAAGATGTTTATTATTTGGTGGCAAAGATTGGTCGTTTTTTTAAAAAAAGGTGGAATCAAAAATAAGGAATAGCATAAATTTTGTGCGCATGCTGTTTTTAATATCAAACCTCATATAATACTTCACTAATTTGTAGAGACAAAAACATAAAACCAACAGCAATGTGAACAACCCTTATATTTAGTTCAGGACTAGATTAACCATCTCAGCATCAGATCCATACCGGTGCCAATTTATTATTGTATAGATATGATATTGATTTGGCATACCAAATATTAGTATATTTTTTGTATCATATACTTGATGCGAACTGATATGGTATGGTATGCACCATACCATCAGATTCGATATGACAATCTTGGTTCAGAATTTTGATAACATTATTGTCTTGTGGCAACACTCCTACAAATTCATTAATTATTATTATTATAGAAATAAAAACTCTTATTTCTGCTATCTGCTCTTTGAATTTGATATTATCCATCTATTTAGAAATCAATATTATATACACTTATCCATTCTTTAACAGAATCATGCCCTATTAACCAAAGTCTTATTTAGAGAGTGATAAAAGTTTATGAGCTATAAGCGGGAGTGCATTTGTGCATAAGCTGTCACGAGTGCTCTGTCATTTGATCATCGCTATCGATATTTTCTCTGCTCGTATGTCGCATGCTTAATACCACTTCGAATTGAATTCTTCCTCAAGTGACAAACAATGATACCATATGGAAAGCACTCAATATCAGGTTTCATATAAAAAAAAAAATTATTTATAAGTTTCTGGATGAATCCAAAATTATTTTTAAGTTTTTAAATTTTTTTAAATTAAATAAATTTTTTTTTGAAATGCTAAGAAATTATTTCTAAATTCCTGCCATCCACACACAGATGGTTACATAGAAATAACTCTTTAATATTATAAAATTTTTTTATTTAATTTAAAAAATTTAAAAATTTAAAAATAATTTTGAATTCATCTAGGAACCTATAGATAATTATCTCTTCTACAAATTTATTAGACTTTTGAGACAACGAAGAAAAGCATCCGAAGTTTCACCATTTCAAGTGCACCTAAATTGTTCAAATATTTTCTACGGTTGTCTTATGGGAGAAATTATTGATTCGATTAGATCCACTAACTTAGGATGAATAAAAAAGAATCTAAATTCCGAAGCTAACATGCGCTCCTCATTTGATTTTAAATTATTTAAATACAAAAGATAACGTGGCGAGCGGCTATTGGACTGGTCTATTAGACCTGATCCATTTAATTAATAATTAGACAAGGGGAAAAGAGCATGACGGACTTATTGGTTTGCGGTTGAACTAGCCCTTTAGCTGGGTAGTGGACCTGGTCCAACGAAACCTTTTTTCACTGGTTTATATACGAAGCTTGATAAGCTTCCCAAGACAACTGACAAGACCGGTGTCCGAATCTCAGAAGTGGCACGCAGACACTTTCCAGGAAGCTGCATTAGATACAGCTTCCGTATGTTGATGTTGTGATAGTATACAGTATGTTGTATTCCTTCTCTTCTTGCCGGATCCAAAGCATTCCGAATCTGATTGCATTGAGCTACTCCGTCTGTTAACAGTCACTGCCTCGCCTATATATTATATGTATAACGACATCTGTCGGTCTTTCTGACAGATACACGTGGAATAAAACAAGTTGAGGGAAGAAGGTAAAGGAAAATGAGCAAAACGAGAAGAGAATTATGCTTTCATTGCTGCTGGTGGTTATTAATACCTTCACTGCCCACTACTTCAGCCATATCATCTCAGCTCCTCACAAATAGTGATTGGTATGTCTCAATCTCTTAGCTTCCTAATGTGATAGCCTCGCAATCCATCTATGGTTTGAGCTTAAAGCACGGTTTCGTGATGTCATATGAAGTGTTCGTATTTCCTCGCATGGCTTCATGATTCTAGCCAGCTGCGAGAGTAGTTTGTTTTAGCATTTAAATTTGCACTATTACCTAGGTGCTTAAATCAGCAGATAAGTGCTTAATTTTTACTCAAAATAAATCCAAGATAAGAACTAGTGCTTGGAACATTTTACACTTTTACTGTTGGTTTTAATGTTTCTTTGCATTATTTTTTTTATTTTGAAGAACTAGTGTAATGTTGGTTATTTAACATATTGAAGGTGAGTAGAAGATGGAGATAGGAATGCTATCCTCCTTTCTTGTCCTACTACTTGCAATGCTGTCTCATGTGGATGCTAGGCTTGGGGTCGAGTCCAAGTTTATGGATCAAGGTGAGTGCAAGTAAATCATCAAATTAAAATCGCCATTGTAGTTTTTATTCAATACTAATCCAGATACGGGCACGGTCAAATTCACAATGGAGGTGGTGCTGCTACTGCTAAGAAAAAAGAAAACCTACTGCTAAGAAAAAAGCAAACCAATAAATAGCATTCAAATTTGATGCATACCCCCTTAATGAGACTATCAATTTCTATGAAACCCAACTTGCCTTCAATCATAACTAATAACTGACTTCTCCATAGGAAACAAGCTTTCTTCTATGGAAGGCCAGTCACCAAATTCCATTTGTAATTCATGCCTCGAGGCTTCAAGAAAAGCTGAGAAAGCCTTGAGTGATCCAAATCTGTTTGGGTATGCTGATTTGCTGTCAAGTGAAGTTTGCCATATTCTGCCTTCTGATCTCAAATCTAAGGTACAGATTTCCACCCAAATAGTTAGCTTTAATTTAGTAATCCATTTGACACTATTTTTCACTAAGCATGGCTTGCTTCATCCTTGCAGTGTCTACAAAAGTCAGAAGCATACATGCATCGAACTAGGTTGTCTTTGCAAGACCTTTTCAATGAAGAAAGTCTCTGCAACAGCACAGGGTTATGTTTGGATGAATCCATGCTTCAAACTGATAACAGTCTCATTTTTTTAAACAAGTTTTCTCCTGAGGTAACATGAGCTTTCATATAAAGTGAAATAAAATGCTTGTACACTGAACTACTACTGGTAACAGTATTCTTTTTTAATCCCAAGTTCCATGATATTGCATACTGTTTTATGGTTTTATTTGAAGCTAAATCTCTATTATTTACTACCAGACAGACGAGAAAACTTGTTTAGCATGCCGCAAAGCTGTCAAAGATCTTTTCATTCAATTAAAGATGCCCAAAATGAGGGTAATCATATTGTGCTTTGATGAATACATACATACATTATGTATGTATGTATGAAATATCCTCCTTTCCTTGTGTGAAGCACCTATTCTATTTTCACTTCTTACTCAGATGAAGATAATGGAGACTCTTATCGAGTACTGCGAAGAAGCAGACGAGAATGAAGAACAGGTGAGCATTCCGTCTCTTTAAACAATAATTGATGGTATGGTCCTCATTAGAATGTATAGCAAAGCACTAACAATTTTTGTTATCAATTTTCTAATTTTACAGTGCAAGCAAATGGTCTACAAGTATGTTCCTCTAATCCTGTCAAAACTTGACAAGCTGAAAACCAATGACTTGTGCCGTCTGATGAATCTCTGTGATGAGGGGATATCTCTGTTAAATGCCCGCTAAGTCAGCTAAGAATTTGGTAGCTTTATTTCTGTTGGAATGTTCAAAATAACCAAGCAAGGGGGACACTTGGACCTGGAGTATTGCATAATGTTATGTTCACACATCCTGTCTCCATCACTGCTGGGATTGTTGTGATCAGCCATGCGTTTTAGCTTTCATTTCCGAAAAATAGATGTATACTCTTCTTTTGGTACGAAAATTGTCTAATGAACATCAGAAATGTTTGGCTACAGTAGGGAATTTGATAAAGCTTTGCAATACATTGTTACCATCTCATCTAGTTGTCTGAAATGTAATTGGCTACCATAATTGAAATGGTGCTTTAGTTATTATCCAAGCTTATCTGAGATCATTATAAATCAATTGTTGTTCACTTATTGATAAAATTATGTCAGTCAAAGGAGGGTGAATAGAAGGCAAGTTCATCATCCATTAGCTCTGAACCCGTGTTCCAGTTTGCAGATGAATTTCAGTAATTCATCTCATATAATAAGACCTAGTGTGATCTCTGTGACAGAAACATGTGGGACACCATATAGAAGGATGACAAGGATTTGCAAGGGGCAACATAAAGAAATGAGTCATGCCTGAATGCATCCTAAAAGTGTCTCATATATCCAGCAAAATTGGGTCAGCTCCTACTCTGAGTAAAGAGTAGAAATCGAAAAGTATAAACCAGAGAACTAAGGTGGAACCAAGATATTCCATGCCTGTCTTTTGCAGCTATCACTTATGGTCCTATTATCAGGAATGCCCATATGGAAATTTTACGTGGACGCAAAAATTACTTCATGCATTCCATATGTACTGTGACACTTCTCTTGCATTTAGTTGGGATAAAGGAAGTGGCAGGAGGGGCAGAGCATAAGTAAAATGACTTGATGTCAATTATAGAGAAGATGAATTATTTCTCAAAAGAAATTATAGAGAAGATGGAGAGAAGGCTTGGCTATTGCAAAGTGAATAGGAGATTAACATTGATAAACTCCATTGAGCAATATGCCAAGTTGACATGTGTTGACTTTCTTCCTTCAATTGTGAGAAGATTGGCTAGAATTTGATGATGCTGAGGTCAGTTGGAATAGGGTGTGGAAGTGAAAAGTTATCAGTGGACGATGATAAAGACATATTTCCCTCAAAAGGTAAAACAAAATTACTAAAGACAGGAACTAACTGTTCCATAGAAGAGGTGGTGGAGACTGAAGATTGCAGAAAAAGGTGAATGAGGAGGCTTTGTCACAGGGAAATACTCAGTATCCAATGCAGTAGTCAAGCTAGAAAATTTGACAGAATTTCGGACTTTTATTAGAGTAGTGTTTTGAGGATAAAGGAGGTGATTCATGGTTTTGCTTTCTTTCTTTTTGTGTGTAACGACTCGGAAGATGCCAACAGTCATTTCTAATTACATACATCAGGAAGCCGAATCACATGCCATGAGCCACTACGAGAGCAACAAGCCACAAGTTGCTTATAAGTAGTTAGCATTGTCAGAAGGGTTCCATGTCTATCTCTTTTTCCATGTTATCCATTGAGAAAGCAAATGGATGATATGCAACAGTACTAGGGTTACCATGCTTCTAAATGACAAACAATGAGATAAATTTTGAGCCCCTAACAATTTCAGATTGCTGGATTGTAACACTGGAAGCTGTGGTGAATTCAGTTCTGCTGCATTGGCATAGACGAGCCACAAGGCACTGCATGGGGTCTCTGCAGCAGTCCTGAGGAAGGCTTAGAGAAGGCCTTCCTCTTGAATCAGCAGTCTTGCTTGATCCTTACATTTCTTTTTCGCACCATTACTCTTACCCCATATTATTGTTCGGTCTGTGCTTTCCAATATTTGCATGCATGATGTTTTCATCTTAACCTTTTTTTTTTTTTTTTTTGTGAGGCAAGTTTTCATCTTACTTCATATTTGAGCTTCTGAACAAGCATTATTCACCAGCGGACGGATGAGAAAATTTGTGAAGCATGTGAAATATCCGTCAAGGTGATTATTACTCATTTAACATAACAGACATGAGGGTAAGTCATGGTATTGACTGTTTTACTTATGCTTCCCTTCTGTCCATTTATTTTGTTAGGATTTAACGTCTTGAGATTCGGTCTATAATTGAGCCCACAGCGAGATCCGCAACTAAAAACGGAGTCCAATGAGACCAAGATCACCTCAAACGGAGCTCGAACGGAGGAGATGTGTAAGAGAAGTCGGCACGACATCTGGAGCGACGGGACCGCCGGCAGCCGACGGTGGGCCGGCGGAGCAGCGGCAGCACGGCTCAAGCGTGGCTGCGTGGGGCCTGGGTGCAGGCGCGCCAGCGCGTGGGCCGGCCCAGGCCCAGGTGCGTCGCTGGCAGCCTATTGCCGGTCCACTGTGGATCGGATGGTGCACAGCCCACCGCGTGGACTACATGGATATTTCCCATGCATTTCTTGCGATCCATGGCACTGTTTCGTGGATCGGCATGCGATTAGAGGCATGGGTAGTTTTCGATCATGATCCAATGGTCCAGAGCTTGATTAGGACTCCTACCCTATTCTAATCGGTTCTTAAGGCCTTTAAAAGGGCCTGATGCATGAAACAATGAAGTGGTGGTTCAGTTGTGGTCTGGTGTGTCGCGCGATCGTGGAAAACCCGAACCCAGCAAGGAAAGCAGACGCCATACAGTGAGGAGAAGAAGCAAGGAGGCTCCTAGACAGTGAACAACGGTCGCTTATGGGTTCAAGGGGTCTTTCTAAAGAAAGAGCTTTTGTGAGGAGAACTTCCTGTGATAGAAAAAATGGGCATACGAGGGTTGAGGGTGAGATCTCCTCTTGTCATATTTTTTTTTTCTCATAGTGAAGTTTGCATGACCTGTGGAGGCGAGTCTTTTTATGACTGATCCACGTATTTGATTATTTTTATTTTATTTCTTCTTTCTTCCTACTGCATCGCACCGTATCGAAAAGATCATGGGAGGTGGTGTCCTAGCAGACATCCATCAATAAGTGATATCAGAGCAAGACGGTACAAGGATACAGATTGCAACGTTGGTGAGTAAGACTGAAGATAAAGAAGACAGGAGCAATCAAGATGAAGATCAACAAGTTTGATAGAAAAAGCAATTTCTCCTTGTGGAGGCAAGGGTGAAGGACGTGCTCATCCAACAAGGGTTGATTGATGCTCTCTTGTGCGAAGAGAAGTCGACTACCATGGAGATGTGAGATTGAAAACGGCTAGAAATGCAGGCGGTGAGTACCATCCACATATACCTAACGGATGAGATGGTGATCCATGTGCTTAGCGAGACTTCTCCGACGGTGCTGTGGTCGAAGCTCGAGGAGTTGTACATGGTGAAGTATCTCACCAACACTCTTTTTCTCTGAGGTAGTTTTATCAACTGTGGATGGCTGAAGGACAGAGCATGCAGGAGCATCTTAGCTACTTTGAAAAGATCTCACCGACCTCCTCAGCGTTGGTGAGAATGTTGAGGAGAAGACCAAGGCACTGGTTTTGCTAGCGTCACTTTCTCCTTCGTATGAGTCCTTGATGACAGATCTTCTAATGGAGAAGAGCACCATCAAGATGGATGAGGTCACCCGGCGATACTCCAGAACGAGGTTCTCAGGAGGGAGAACCGAGCTTGAAGCTCAGGTGGGGTAGCTTAGCTTTGGTGGTTTCTGAAGAAGCAGGAGGTGGTAGACAAAGCGACAGAAGATCACGACGAAGACGGTCCAAGTCCAAGAGGGACTTGAGCAAGATCAGGTGTTACCGATGTGATGAGTTGGGACATCTAGCTAGAGACTGCTCTCAACTTAAAGATTGAACGATGGCCACTGTAGCGATGGCTAGTAATGATTCAAAGGAAGATGTCCTGAAGATATCTGACGAGGTATCTACTTCTTCCCAGCAGTGGATATTAGATTCTGCATGTATCCATCATGTATGTTGCAGAGATGAGTAGTTTGACTCCCTGGAGAACAATAAGGGCACTGTTTATCTGTCAGATGGATCGAGCTGTGCGATCAAAAGCATCAGAACGATCAGCTGGAGGACATATGATGGTGCAGTAAGAAGATTGAAAGAGATCCGATATATATCCGATTTCAGACAAATCTTATCTCACTGAGCAGACTGGATTTGAGAGGCTACAGGACGGTAGCTGGTGGAGGAATCCTGAAGTGTTACGTGGTGATAGAATTATTTTAGAAGGGAGAAGGAGAGGACATTATTATCTGAAGGGAAGTCCAATACAAGGTGGAGTTTCAAAAGCTAGATGAAGCCCAGAGCGAGATAGAGCTCCAGATGGAGGTGCATCGAGCATGAAATAGAAAATCCGAAAGGACGAGAAGTGACATCGTAAGGTGAGATACCTATTGCCACAGGATGATACCCTGAGCAGGTTTCAGGTCAGGAGGAGCACAGCATACAATGGAGATGGGATCGAGCGGCTTGGCTTGACTCCTATATTTGCCCATCTATGATCAACAGACAATTACCCCAAGGCATAGGGGCGAGGAGATCCAGAAGCTCTCGGAGTTAGGAAGAGGCCGAATGTCGAGTCGAGGTAAAGATTGTTAGAATTTGATGCCTCGAGATTCGATCTATATTGAGCCCACAGCGAGGTCCACGATGAAAAATGAAATTCAATGAGACCAAGATCACCTCAAACGGAGCTCGGATAGAGGAGATATGGGCGAGAGAAGTCGGCACGAAACTCGAAGCGGTAGAGAATCGCCAGCGGTCGATGAAGCGACGGCGGCGGCGACGCGGCCCAGGCTCAAGCGCATGCGGGCTGGCCCAGGCCCAAGCGCACTGCTGGCAGCCGTTGCCCGATCTACCATGGATCGGGCGGTGCACACCCACTGCATGGACTGCATGGGCATTTTTCACGCATTTCTCGCGGTTCATGGTACTGTTCCATGGACCGGTGCACGATCGGAGGGCATGGGTAGTTTCCAATCATGATCCAACGGTTCGGAGCTTGATTTGGGCTTGATTAGGACTCCTAACCCTATTCTAATTGGTTCTTAAGGCCTTTAAAAGGGCCTGATGCATGAAATAGTGAAGTGGTGGTTCGGTTGTGGCTTGGTGCATCGTGCGACTGTGGAAAACCTGAACCAGCGAGGAAAGCAAACACCGTACAGTGAGAAAAAGGAGCAAGGAGCTTCTGGATAGCGGACAACGGTCGTTCAGGGTCTGGGGGTTTTTTAGAGATAGAGTTTTTGTGAGGGAGAATTTTTGTGAGAGAAAAATTGGGTGTACGAGAGTTGAGGGTGAGATCTTCTTTGTAATATTTCTTTTTCTTATAGTGAAGTTTGCATATCCCATGAAGCGAGCTCTTTTTTGGCTGATCTACGTATTTATTATTTTTATTTTATTTTTTTTTTCTGTGTATCATATGATATCGAAAAGATTCTGAGAGAAGGTATCCTGGCCAGACATCTACCAATATATTTGTTACAGATGGGATAGTGTTTCCACCAATTAGGTGATGGCTATTGATGCTCTCATGAAATATTGTGAAAAGGCAGAGGAGGATGAAGAGCAAGTAAGAACTTCCATTTCCTAATTGCCTCCAATTCATCAACAAAAGATGCTACTTGCAGTGGTACAATAGAACAAAATTTTATGATCCTGGCTCTCTTTGGTGCAGTGCAAGAATGTATTTATAAATATGCATCTGCATTCATTAGCAAATTTGAGAGGCTGAGACCAAATAGGCAAATACCATGTGGCTCCATAATGAGTTTCTGTCATGAGAAGAAATATATGAGAGATGTTTCATTCAAATAATAATAATAATAATAATAATAATAATAATAATAATAATAAAGAAGAAGAAAAGAAGATAACCATTTGAGATACCAACCAAGTTAGCTTAAGATTGGTACCTTTATTAGGTGCAATGCATAAAGCGCCAGAACAAAGTGCATGTGCAATTGGAACCTTGTAGTATTTGCAGGACCATGTATTCGAGTAAGCCGTCATGAATTACTTCCATTTAATAGGCTACAAATCTTTAAAGACCGGTAGTATCTATGTATTTTCGCTTGCATGAATAGAATCACTTTGTGAGCATCAAGAATTATTTTTGTCATTTTCCTTTATTTGTTCAATCTTGGTTGAGGGAATTTGAGCTCAATAATGGAAAGATGGTCATCGGTACTCGGGCATAAAACATCCAAACGCATGCACTTGCGAATAATTAGATGCTTAGAATTCCCTTGATGGACACCTAAAACTTCTATAGTTTTGCCTCCAAAAGGAACACAGCTAGTCTGAAGTGGCTCATCTTAAATTATGTTATAATTCAAACTAAAAAGAAGATTGTTCAGTTAAAGGGGCAAGGAAGGTTATCCGGCAGTACCAGGGTGGAAAATTGTTAAGGTGGCAGGACTCTTATGGTCCAGACTCCAGATACAGCAATTAAAGGTGTAACAGTCTACATTCTCCAGTGAAACACCTGTAACCATAGCGATGGCAATGTCTTCGTACATGATGGGTTGTGAGAATTCCCCCTCTAGGTCATGGCTAAAACCATTGAGAGGCAGCATTCAGCAAGCTCCCCTGACAAGAACTAGTGAAATGGTTTCTGGTTGTCCTTGCTAGAAATGAGTCGGGATCCTCTGCTGCACGTATTTTGCACCAGGTGGATGGTGCATATCTAGAAGGGTGACATGTTGCCCGTCTCAGAAATGGACGACTGCCGCTAATCTCTCAAACTACTTATTTGGCACACCAGCAGTATTTAACATGTCAACGTGATAGATGACATTATGGGAATACATAATAAAATTCGTTTCCCATGGTAGTCGATTACAATTCAATTAAACTAATAACTAAAATTCAATTAAATTTAATTAAAATTTATTATCAAATTAATATTAAATTCAACTAATATTCTATAGAAAATCAGCGAAGACAATTTGCCTCAAGGTGTATTGTGCATTATTCTGAAATAATTTCCGACTCTCATGTGGGATCAATCTCGAGAACTCCATCTCAAAATATAACCAGAAAACTCTCTTATGGATACGATATAATGGGGATAACAGAACTTCAATCCAGTAGTTAAGAGTAATAAAAAATAAAAAAATAAATCAAGAAAAACTTAACAGCATAGTATTTAGGATAGAATAGAAGAGAATAAGAGAAGAGAGAACAAATTTTAGTCTTACTCTTTCCACTTCCTACTAAGAGCCCAATTTATAGGTCGAAGAACCAGCTATATGGACTAATCTAATATCTAGTTGGCTAACAGAAAAAAAATATTAATCAGACAATTAACGTCAAGCAACATTAATCATATTAGTCCACTAATAAATAAAAAAAATAGATATATTATTAAAAAAATAAATAGAGAAAAATAAAATATAAGCCCCGTTACAGCCATTGGCGCAATCACATGCTTGGAAGCCGAGCCACATGCATATGTAGTGTCGTCCAAAACTTTTAAATTTTTAATAAAGCCCAAGAGAAAAAGTTCATCATAAACCCCTTCTTGAGTTTTCTCCCATGTGAAACCAAACAAATTCAAAGTTAAAAATTGGTTAATGGAGAAAATTTTAAATTCTTCAATTCCCTCCAAAACATCATCAAACAACCATCCATTTCTGATATGAGTGACGCCTTGCCATCCAGACACGCACAGTCCTCTACAGTGCAGAATACACTCTACAAAAGATCCAAAGTCTGCTAAAATCCTAGGTTGAAATACCGATCGATATTTCTCCCAATATTTACCATAAAACCTACCCATAGAGGCATCTTACAACGATAGCAAAGACGAAAACACCATTTCGATCAATCCCTTCCGAAACCGATCTCAGTAAGCTCGGATGACTTCCGAGCACAAAATACACTCAAAGAATCCTCGTACCAAGTCCACACTCGGACCAGAAATCTAATAGAACTTGATTTAGCACCATAGAAACAAAACGATGTCTCTGTAAGAGAATTAATTTTGATTTGGATGATAGCATGCTATTAAGAAGAGAAAAAATCATTAAATTTTGGCAAGGAATTCATTCTACCTTAAAGATGCATTGCATACAGAATCCCATCATAAAACACTATTATAACATTTGTAAACAAATTACAAAAGTGATAAACGAAAAAAAAATTAAATCTTAGATAGAGAAACAATTGCAAAACATACAGACCAGGATGCTGCAAAATTTACAAGACAATCCTGCAACTGATGTAACAGAAACCCGTTGGAAGTCCCATGCCATCTCTGAGAAAAATTACAGTTCAAACGACCAATCAGCCTATATTACGTACGTACACGCATGTCTGATATATTGCTGGAAACAAAAAGTTTAGGCCCCCATTTTGATCGATGGTGTCAAGGAAATAATTGTCATGCAAGAACAAATCTCCCAAATCATATTTTCGAGGCCTTTGGCAACTGAGAAGCAAAAGCAGCCTGTTTGTAAGGAGGCAGAATCTGCAAACTATTTGACTTAATTAGTGAACTAGGGTATCTAAATAGGCACAAAGGTTGCATGAAGCACCGATTGAAACCCTGCTACTTCCTGATGACAAGCAAAATAATTTCAAAGCCAGTTAACAATGGCCATCCATAAAACGTCCACCACTATTTAAGCCGTCTTAATATCAAGTGGAAGCCAGTACAATGTTGCAGTTTATCATAATGAATCAAGTTCAGAACAGAGCATCATATGTCCTTGGTCATTGAGGTACTGATCCACCTTGAAACTGCTCCTACTGGATTGTTGAGCGCAGTACTAGAATCAGAGTAATCCTGTATTACATAAAGAAGATGGTATGAACATCAAAATACGCAACACTATATACAATGGAACAGAAACCCTATATAAAAATAAATAATGCTATTCCATATTTTAATCAGTTCTTTAGAAACTTAACAAGTCTTAAATTCATTTGATGTAACTAAAAAATTAAGATGCTTGCATTGCATCAAAACTTTGGAATTTATTTCTCCATAGTTGAAGCATTGGACAGCTAAAGGTTGCTTAAGACACAAATTCAGCAAAGTAAGCTAGGTCTCAATCTCTAGGGTGATGGAGCACCCTAAAATAATTGAAGATAACTGATATAAGAGGACTGGTGATAAGGGAGCAGCATGTTGTGACTGATATAAGAGGACTGGTCAACTATTGATGATAAGGATCCGTATTTTACGGATCCCATGTGCTGCCCACTGTATTGATCTGATTCTCAATGACACTGGCAAGCTTTGAAGGATGAAGCAAAGTAGTGGAGGCAGCCGAGACCATCACTGAATGCATAAAATCACAAGTGTAGGCATTAATGAGAAAGTACACTAGAGGAGACATGCTAAGATCAATAGTTACCTGCTTTGCCACACACTTAATTGCCCTTGGCAGCCTCATCAAGAAGAAGTTAGGATTATGAGCCATGTTCCAGTATGTGGATGCTGAGCTGATACACCCATGATGGCATGGAGGAGTACCATATAGAGAGGATATCAACAGGTTAGCGGTTCTAGAAACAGGCTAAGGAACACCACTTTATCATTTGCTTAACTGCTGAAATGAGAGATGCTCCCAAATGGCTTCCTCTGCCCCATGAAGATGACAGCCAAGGAAGAGATCAAAGAGGCTGATCTCATGCATGTTGATTATTACATCAACATCATTTCAGGTGAGATAAGCTACCCAGATAAGCAAGGACTTGCATCTACCTAGTAAGCCAGTATCACTTATTATGTATTACTAATACGATAATCAAAACAAAATTAAACACAAATCTTGGCAGCTTACTATCTCAACTTGAAGTACATCTATATAGTTTCTAGGATGGACACTGACAAGGGGCCTTTGAGTGCGCTAAGGAATGTTAAGCTTTTGAGTGCATTGAGGAATGTTATCCACAGGATGAAGGATGATGCATCGATCACTGCCTGAGCAATAAAAGAGGTAAGCGTTACTTGGATGTCAGTCACCTATTATAATATAGATTTGATTTGTGAATTTTGCACAACCATACATAAAGTATGTGCATCATAGACCAAAGAATAAAGAGGGCAATAATTCTCAGATAGAGGTCTAGGAGATAAATTTGTCCAGGTACTATTCTGCACTATATGATCTGATCGTGGGCCGGGCTTGGGCCCAGAAAATGTCAAATTTTACATAGGCCCGGCCCGTAGCCCGATTAAAAATGAATTAAGTTTAGGCCCGGGCCCAGCCCATGATCAGGTCTTAGTCTATATCTTTCACCTAATGTATCAAAACTAATCAGTGGCTGATGGGCAACATTTGTACTTATGTTTGCAGCTAAGTGGTGGTTTTATTATGGTGGGCCAATCCCACTTGTAGACAATTTCAGCTAGTGGGTGTGAGTGCAATTGGTCAACATTTGCATTGATCTGCAGCAAATAGAGAAACCATTTGACTCAAAAAAGACCAAATGCATTGGTATATGTGCACTGCACTAGAACCTGTGACTGACATTGAAATGACTTCAACAGGAACTCATTCTAATGTATCAGGAACCATTTTATGACTTTGTATATGATGAGGATCCTATCATAGGTTAATGAGCTTGATGAGCTAGGACCACCTAGATCAGCCTGTCTCATAGATGTGCAAGCCGAAGTGAATTCAGAGAACTGAATAGATTGACACATGTTAACATCAAGCTGATGCTCGGTAGCTGCAGTCACTGTAAAGTTCAGGGAGAAGCCAGTCAAAGGTCACAGTCTAGCTTGGAGTTGGAGATCTCCAGTCAAAGATTTGACAGGCAGATGTTAAGAAGAGGACACCGCAGTACTAGAACTAGCTAGGGCAGTAGGGCTAGCTAGGGAGGCAGAGCCAGGCAGGAAGGGAGAACCAGTCAAGGGGGCAGAACCAATCAATGTAGCCTACCCGTGTGAGTCAAAAAGAAGAGTCAGGGAGGTCAATCAACTAAGTGTACGAAGCCAGCATCCCAGACATCCACTCAAGCAATGCAAAAAAAAGGAAAGAAAGCAAATCCATTGGAAAGAGTGATTAGCAGCCAATTTACAGTGACTCCTAGGCTACCGAGCACTCCTATGATAGATTGCCCAAGTCATCTCGTGATAAAAGCAATGATAAGAATGACTCATCAAGTAATGATGAGTTCAATGTTCAAGGAGGAGGAAATGGACATAGAGGGAGTGGTATGCAATTTCCTTTGCTTCATTCATCGGTGAGTCTTGATTTGAGCATGCAAAGCATGATAGGGACCATAAACCTAAGGCTAGGGAGGACACCATAGCAGACAAGAGGAAAGGACCTAAAGGTGGTGTACATGATACCTATCTGGCTAATGAGGTGGTGCGTCAAGTGGAAATCTTGGACGTATGAGGATCTTCCAGCTACTCCGGACCATCATCCTATGTCAAATCATATCCTCCTGTGTGGGTTTATGATCCATATGGATAGTCTTCATGTTCGAGCAAGTATCATCCTCCTCAGACTTAGTCAGACCATGGATGAAACCTTGCTCAGTCCTTTTATGGATTTCCGCCTTTGTACCTAATAGAGCAGCAATATCAGCATGATCATTCGGTATAGACAGGCCACTATGATCCTAGATGGGCGCAATACCATCGGAGTCAAGTCCCCTAGCCCGACCACAAATGTGATTCAGACATGTATGAAAGACATTGACACTTGACTTGAAATTGACTAGATGCAGATATGTTGCATTTCAGATTTTTTTAATATAAGTGTTTTACATTTTAAATGCTATATTTAGTTAATTTAACATGTATTATACAGTCACACCATTCATTAGATAAGTAATATAAAAAATTACAGTATATTATATTTAAACATCAAAAAATAAGCTCACAAAATCCCATAGTTCACTTATAACAAAATAAAAGAAGTTTAAAAACCTTATATATATATATATATATTGCCGTATTAGTATGATTCGATTCTGTATCAGTATGATTCGATTCTGTATCGGTACCATACTGGTCTCCTACCATAGGCAGTTCAATACTGGCTACCGCAAAACTTGTTCCTATACACTTTGAATATACTATCACTTTAGAACAACATCCTACCATTACTTTAACAATCAAAACTTTATTAATAGCAAAAATAATCAAGTAGAGGAGGAATTCAAATGCAGAAGTAAACTATGGAAACCCTGCCATTAGCATGTTAGCACAAGGCTACCTCCTTGAGTCATTGCTAAATTATGGAAAACATAAGCCTGTAAAATTATGATTAATTTTACAGCATAAAATTAGAACATGTTCGAGTGAATTAACTAACAGCATAAACAATGTCTATAATTCCATATGCAGATTGAGTTTGTACCTGCCAGAAGAAGAGTAGCACAACATATCAAATATCTACAATATCCCAATCACCAAAGCCACTGCTCTTGTCCAGTTGGAGACTTCTTGCATCATACAGAACGTCAATATGAGCAGAATGAAGAATTGATATTCTAGCAACAGAATCACCTAAGGTATTGCTTAATCTTTCTGCCAATCTGCAGTCGGCGAACACAATGTGAAATGATAAATAAGTAAATCAATTTTTTAGAATATTAAAATTTCGGAGCAGGATGAAGAGGAAATCTGCTGTGGATGGCAGGTTGGGAACATAAGCTCTTTTTCTGGCAGCAGCACAAAAGCATTTTGAGTCCACGAACTCTGGCTCCATGTCATACAAGAATCATGAGATTGCTTGCCAAATGCCTTTTGGTGCCAGGGCCACATTTTAGAAGTATGGTGGACCTGTCGCTGCCTCAGGTATCTTTCTGTTTGCAATATGCATCCTCTGATTCACAAGCCCGAATCCAATCATTGGCCCTGAAATACAGATCATGGTCTATGGATTCATTGTCAGCCAGCAAACATTTCCTCTTGCCATTTGTCTTATCTGCATACCACCTTTGTTACCTCTCTTCAGCAGAACCTTAAATAGGAGATTCTCCTAAATGACAATTGGGTTCTTCTGCCATCTGTGCAGTGTCCATGGAATCTGCTAGCTCCAAAAGAGAAGCATTTGGACCACATCAATCTATGGCTGAAGATGCCTCATTTGCAGGGAAACACATTTCCACTAAAGTCAGCAATTTCCAATCTTTCTCAGACAAATCTTCCATGAATTCCTCACCTCCAAAGTCCTCCCTGTCAGAGGTCTACATCTGTTTTGTGTTTAAAACTTGTAAGAGAACACTCATTTGGGAAATTTTCATGGTCTGAAGTCAATGGAAAGTAAGTCTTAATAAATTAGTTAACCATGACGAGGGATTTTCTTAGGAAAGAAATGCCACAAAAACATATTTCACTAGGTGATTACCTGGCATGAATTTCAGCAATGGCATGGAATGGTTGAAAACATGAATCAGAAACCCAAGATACCTGCAAATATTTAGAATTACTGATTTGATATTGACAAAGTGCCAAGCATATTTTCCAGAACCTGTAGATCAGTAAGTAAAGGATATACCATTTGCTGCACTAATGATAACATTTGTGTCCGTGTTATTATCATGATTTAGACTTTCAACTACACTTTCAATCAGATTCCGTGGTTGTATGCTTGAGGCAATAGTCAATTGCGGTATCTCAAAGGTTCTCGTTTGCAAAATATGCTCTACTTGTTCCAAAAGCAACTCTGATTGGCTTTCAATAAATGTAAATGATTCCACTGTCTTTGCAGCCCTTGCTGCAAGTGTACTGAAAATGCAGCACAAATCGTTATCACGATTTGCTATAAGTGACTTTGAACTGTCAGCAGACGGATACTCGTGATGGTCTGTTACAGCTCCCAGCTTAGCATCTTTTCTCCACCGTTTCAAGATGTATCTTGGTGGAAGTTCTTTGATATTTCTATAGTCAAGTACTTTAAACACATGACGGCACTGAATTCCTGCAGATTCAAATTTTTTACAACTACAAAAAATTGAACTGTCTGATGAGTCATATCTAACAAAATGCTCTCTAGATTTTTCATCAACAATCACCTTATAATCTGATATTGTCCCAGCATCCCCACAGTGGTATACCATGCAGTCCATGTACATCTCAAACTCATTTTGAAACAGTTTAAAAACTGCAGGTGTGTACACATTTGCAGCTTGCTTCAACATACGCAAAGGGGGTACTTTCAAGATATTTTGACCAGCATGTGCATCAGCTTGTAACTCTAAGCACCTTCTCTCATTCAATAATGTGTCATAATGCTCAAAAAAAGGCAAAAGTTCTTGTTGTGGGCTCAAATGTTTCTTGAGCAGGCTGATCAGGTTTTCTTTTTGTAGACTGCTTTTGATGTCTGCGCAAAATACTTGTTTTCCATAAGGTAAAGCCCACGTAAGCCTATCTTCATATAGCTTTGCCAACCATTCATTATCATCGAGATCATATTTGTCTATCATTGCTCTCCATGCATATACAAACTCCTCTTCCTCTTCACAATCGAAGATACATTGACCAAAGTCATGTGCAAAAGTTTTGGAACCTTCGAAGACTTGGTTTAGGTGCATCATCGCATTTTGGTACACATGCCACACACATATTCGATGAGTGGTACGCGGCCAGGCTGCAACCAATGCATCAGTTATTTCCATGCATTGATCTGTTAGAACCGTCTTTGGTTGTTTACCGCGCATGGCATCCTTGAAGGTATCCAACAGCCACCGCAAAGATTCAACACTTTCGTCATAAAGCAATGCAGAACCAAAGATAATCATTTGCTTGTGATTATTTACACCGACAAATAATGCAAATGGCCTTCCACAATCACATGCTTTATAAGTCATGTCGAAGCATACCACATCGCCAAAGTACTGATAGTCCATTACGGACTTTGCGTCCGCCCAAAAGAAGTTAGCAATGCTATCATTCCCATCAACTCGGACAGCATAAAAGAACGACGGATTCTCAACTTGCATCCTTTGAAGGTATTCCAGCACGGCACCTGCATCACCCACCGGCATTGCCTTCCTACGCTTCAACTGGTGTTTATCACTGGAATCTGGTGGCATCCCTGAATCACCCGCAATTCTTTCCTTGACCTTTGCCCGGTGGGATCTGAGCAAGCGAGCGGTCGACGGGTTCGCGAGCAGGTGGTTATGATCCGGCACGAATTCGGTCACACGATATCTACCACTAGGAGTAATCTTGATGGTCATGCACGCAGAACAACCCGTCCTCGTCGCTGGCCGAGGCTTCTTCGGCTCGAACCCCTTCTTCTTCTGGCGGAAGCCCTGCTTGGAGCACACCAACGTCCTGGCAGCAAGAACATCCTTGGAAGTCGTCCACATTTTCGATTTCCGGACGCTGAATCCGACACAAGCAGCATACGAATTGTAGAAAGCATACGCCGCGTCTTCATTATCGAACTGCATATCCAGATGCGGAATCCATCCTGGATTTGGAGGCACATCGGCGTGCTCTGCGACTCCCATTGCCTGCTTATGTGCATCTCCAAACATAACAATTTCGAAAGAGTGATGAGAAACAAATTGGTGCAAACGAAAGCAATTAAAAGGAGTGTGAGTTCAGATTTTTATGGTTTAAGGACTGGCTTCTTGATCATCATCAGGCCAGATCTAGAAAACTGACCCAGTTAATTGTTCAGAAATAAACTTGGCCGGAAAAATTATAGAAAATAATAAAGAGGGGTGGGACTGAGTACCTGATTGATCGAGAATGACAGGGAGGGGAACACCGCACTAATTCCTCTTGGAGATGGGCAGGCAAGAAATCGAGAGAGAGATGGGGGGGCTGAGAGGTGGGAGACGGGAAGAAGCGAGGCTAGGGTTTGGTGGAGGGATGAGGCAGAGCGGTTCCGTGCGAGGAGAGAGTGTGTAGGATAGTGGGTGGGTGTCTCGGCCTCGGATTCACATTTGGCGGGTCCCATTCTCTCCTCCATTTAATACGTCACCGTCGGACGTGGCCGGAGGGCGGGCTGGCTGCCGTGCACAGGAGATTGACGCGTTTACGGCATGCAGTGGAGAGCCACGCCGGACTTGCGCATAGCTTTTTCCTTATACATATATATATATATATATATATATATATTTGCTATTTTATTTTTACTTTTGTTGGGTAGCCATTCAGGTGGAACTGTAGATAGTGGAATTATGCCTCAAACTTCCCGAGGTGCCAACATTAACGATCGGCACCCCAATGATTCACTTATTTTTAAAATTTTTTAAAAAAATAATAATATGCACCGATATGATCCTTGCTTTGCTTACAATTCAATGTTAATATTTTTTCTACATTTGAGCCATTCTTCCATCATATTTTTTTCAGATTACGATCTCTGCCCTGATTAATTTGAGGGCTGTCAGAATACTGTGATAACTTATGGTTTTGCTGATTAATGTTGATCTCAACTAGCTTTAGGGATTTTCCATTTTAAGCTTCAATCTTTATCGGATCTGCTGAATTTTCTTGCAAACAACTCGATGAGGATGGAGGCAAAAGTTGTAACTACTTATATAGTCTCTAATATGGGACTCTCGCAATTCTAGAGTCTTTCGGCAAGAGCATAAATCACTTCAAGATCTGTTCAGAAAATGTTTACTCTTTCTCCAAGACATCTCTCATCATATTCCCTCTTTTGCCTCTAATCATCCTACTCAGTCAAAGATCTGATGCACTCCTCAGCTGATTTCTCAACTACCTTTCCTTCTTAAAATTGTGACTTGGGTGCCTCCTTTCTTTAAAGTATTCTTGTTAAATTTCGATGGAACTGTGAGACATGATTCTGCAACTTCTGATTTTGTCCTCTGAAATCATGAGGGTGCCATTCTCTTGGTTGAAGGCAAACGTCTCTCTCTTTGTTCTATACCGTTTGCAGAACTTATTGGAGCCTCACTGGGAATTAAACTTGCCTTATCCTTTTTCAATCAACGTCGGATTTGGCTCCAAGGAGACTCCTCTGTGATTGTTTCTTGGCTGTCTCATTCCACTGATAATAAAATGCATGTTTCTCTTTAGTTGAAAGATCTTTCCATTCATGGATCCAATCTGGATTTATATCTAATGTATCCTACATATATAGAGAAGATAATCAAGTTGCAGATTGGGCTGCTGGCCACGCTATCCATGGAGATTTTTTGTTTTGTGCTGGGGATACTCTTCATCTCCAATTGGCTCAAATCTTAAATGCAGATGCTTTCCAAATTAATTATATCAGGCATGGCTAAACAACCTGCTGTCACTGTTCTGTATCATCATGCTCTTTTTTCTTCTCAGATATCTTATATCACCGCAATTGCTTCTTGGGAATGGCTTTTCTACTTGTTATGTCACTCCTCTCGCAATTATTCCTGCAATGGTATATTATGCATGCTTGATCTGTTGTTCATCTTTTTATCTTGGAAGCAAGCCAACGTTGGGCAAACTCAGAGCTTTATCATACTAAAGACAGATGTTACTCATATTAATAGGAGGAATTTTTTAAAAATCCACTTATGGAGAGGGCTTCCACTGCTCATTTTTGAAACCTGTCACAGCTATGATTGGGGGCATCGGTATTATCTTGCAATCTTTACTTCATATATTTGTTGTAGGAGAAGGGTTGCTTCTATTCCACTTGGCCTACATGCTTATTTTTATGGCATTACTTCTCTGTGCTTCAAAGTCTCCCTCTCTATTTCAGAATATTTCTATCATTTGCTCAATTATTGCTGTGTCTGTTACCAGCTCTGTTTTAATTTAACATTCAAACTTGTCTACTTGAAAATGATGCTAACATTTATTGAAGTCAAGAATCCATATAGTTTCTTTCTCCCAGATGATGTTTCTACTAATGGGCCTAACATTTCATTTAACTCTCCTCACCTATCAAGGGATATTCATTGCTGCTTCATCTACCTCCCAAATGATATCTTCCAACTGTTGGATGATAATGAGATTTGGCCCTTAATTCATACATTCTGTAACCCTCAATGTGAGCCATCTTATTTTTGTCCCTTCGCTGGATGCTAATTGGTGGGCATACACTAAATTGCTGGCACATCTGCCATGGTCTTCCTACTTGATGTCTCTAAGCTGTGGGTATTTTAAGGTCTCAACTGATATTTCAATGATCAAACTCACTAATGGGAATGGTTGGCACGAGTTATATATCGGACACATCTGACATAAATTAACTTATTTGCTTACTCAGTACTGCTGGTCCTATCAGTTACCAAATGATGTTATAATGAATAATATTACTGATGGAAATTGTGTATATCTGATACATCTAACACATTACTAGCTATAATTCATTTTAAGAGGCCTATGCTTCTTTTACTGGAACTCATGATCTATCAGCTGCTTCACAAAGGGAGCCTATGCTTGTTTTATAATGTACCTGTGCCCATGATAATATCTTATTTAAATATGTTCCTACACTCATGCTTGATCTACTACTTTATCAAGTTTAATACTATTTCCAAGCTACATGGTTTTATATGTTTTCATCATCATGAGACTTCATTGGGGGAAGTAATTATCTATTATCTGCTTTCCACTCCCACCTAGTTCCATCATTTCTGCTTAGTTGCCTACTCGATTTTCTCAAGTTTTAGAAATATACAGCAGGATTCCCTGTAATTTGCTGCTTTGCTCAGGATCTCCACAAAATCTTGTGGCTGCTGCCATTTTCATTATATGCAACTTCATTTGGGTTTTCACTTTCTAAGCTCTTTATCATAATTGTGACTGCTTCTCTGTCCAGATGGTTAAGAAATTTCAACAGCTACACTGAAACTCTTTTGGTCTACAGTCTTTTGTTCTCTTTGATTATTTATTTTCTTTCCATGATGTTCTGTGTTACCCTATGGTTGTTTACATCTTCTTTACCTATATCTTTTGATTGTATTTCACACTTGTACTTGATTTCATCTTAGCTTAATATATTTTGAGTCTTTAACCAAAAAAAAAAAAAAAAAGTTATATGGTGAATAATCCAACAAGATGATCTTTACTCATGTTTGGTGCTTTTTTTTTTCCAACCCTCTCGTGTATGCGCGTGCGCACTGCTTAAGACAGATGGCCATCAAATCTTTCCCACAGATATTCAAGTCATATTCATTGAGTTCATCTTGCCCTGTATATCCTACCAATTTTGGGCTCACTTGCAGCAGGATGAAAACGTTCATGCCTTGAATGATCCAGTGTGATATTTTGTTATGATTTATCAAAAAATGCAACTTTTGGTATAATGGTCTGGATTCCATGATAATAGATTGTATAATATAGAAAGTTATTAGAAAAGCTGACAGACGAAGAAAGGTAGCATTCTAGAGAGATTAGTTAAATAACCCTTCAAATTTTAATTCCAATTTGCCCATCCTTTTGTATTACCACAAATAATATTTTTAACAGTTCAATTTCAAACCTTTTTTTTTTAAAAAAAAAGCAGATTATTTGCAACTTAGACAAATACAATGACATATTCTCTCCCATTGTTTTTATGTTTAGATGATTTTACCATGCATTCTCACAATCTTTATCTATTATACACCTAATTCAGTCAAGTAATTTTACAACCCCATCCACGAAAGTTTCTTTTTTTTTAAAAAAAAAAAAGGAATTCCAAAAGGACAATTTGAATACAAACAAGAGATCATCTGATTTACAAGAAAACTAAGATTAGCGATTCATGCAGAGAAACTATCTTGTTTGGAATTTGTCAAAAAAATATTTATCACAAAGACCAAAGTTATACAATCCCCAGAAAAAGAGAGCTTTAAGAAATTTTTTTAAAAAAATCAAGATACTTTGTTTCCTGAAATCAGATACACTTTTGCTGACAAATATACAAGTCAAACAAACAATGCTGCTGGAAGCCTTGTACGGCCACTACGGGGACTCGTGCTCTTCATAGCTCTCCTATCCAAACTCGGAACGTTTATCCTGAGAGTGCAGATCATATTGAAACTAAAACTGATATCTGAATGATTGCCGCCACACTGCCAACACTAAAAGTAGGGTCACTCTGATGGCCAAATTTGAAATCTTACAGGATTTCCTGACTTGGAAAAGATAGCATTTACAACTACCCTAATTTGAACACAATAGCCAAAAATTGTGTTTTGCAGGGCAATGTTCTCAATGCTACATATAATCACATGATATTCAATTACAAAGTAGTGAATGATAATCTTACCACCCGTAGGAGCTCAGTCTGACAATCAAATAATTGGCCAGACTAGAAAAGAGACTACCAATGGCCCCAAAATGCTCCACGAGAGTTCTGCAGGAAAAGAATTTTTGCTTGGTACTGCCAATAAAAAGATGTGGATTTCGAGCTGACAATCACTGGGAAACAGCATGTAAATACTCTCCATGGGAATATTCATGCATCTGATATTACAATTCGATGGAGCTGACAATTTAATTGAGTGCCAGAACTTTTAACACCGGTGGAGTGGTGCAGGATAAACGTCCAGTGGCTGGTAACGCAAACGAGAATTAACAGGTAATGGTCCCTCCTAAGAAACAGATTTGAAAAAAGAAATATCAGGTAAAACTTACTTGACAAAAATGCAAACTATGGCAGGGAGCCAAACAGGCAACGCAGACTCAACAAATTCATGGAAAAAGAAGATAAACAGTATAAGAATACATCATCAACCATGTATATCGTCAAACTGGGAAATTAACAATTTATAAATGTAAATCAGGAATAGAAAACCCAGAAGAATACCTCATCCAGGTTTATTTGGAATGGTTCCGCTAGATCTTGAAGCATAACAGGAAACATTTGCTTCATTTTTTCCTTCACTTCCTGAATAGATAAATGCAACACTATCAGGGTTTAGAGCATTTATCAGCTAAGCAAAGGCTCTACTGAGATTTCAGTTGATAAAAAGAATAGTGAATAGTACTAATCTAAAAATCATAAGCTCTGCAAAGGTAATAAAACAAGCTATATGGGCTTCCCAAGTATGTGAACTGTGGCATATAAATTGTCATGTATAAGCCCAGTGAAATTTTCACTAATGATGAAAAAATTTCTATTCTCAACTGCCAAGGAAAAATGTTGATGAGTACTGCTGTAGTGTTATCATGACATTGTCAAGCTTACTAGATGGCCAAGGCATGCTGAACATCCAAAATCAAGCCCTAGGAGTCAACTAATACCCACCAAAAAAGACAGATGGCAAATATTATAGGGCTGCTCAATTCAAAGATGACAGACACTGCAAAGGCATACATGCAGTTCATCAATCCAGCTCCTCTTCTATTAGATATCTTCTATCACTCACGTGGAAAGCTGGAGTCATTGGATGATCGTCCCTACCCACACCCACACACCAACACTACAGAGGTGGTTCTGTTATTTATAAACGACACAACAAAAAAATCTTTCTTGTCAATTTCTAACATATTAATGCATGCACACACATGCAAAGGTGGTTCTTTTATTTATGAACCACAAATATTTTTCTTTCATGTCAAGTTTTAACATATTGGTGGTTGATTATTTCATCAAGTCAATTTTGACTTCAAAATACTTCAATGATTGCCCCTGTCAACAATAATATTGAAAGGTGTCGTGCGAGCAAGGTAGCAGTAGATTTGAAAAAGTGGTCACAAGTACATGATAACATTGTTCATTTGCAAATATACTTAGAATTAAGAGTATCAGTGTCAAGAATGATGAAAAAATAAAAGCAAAATAGGTATGTCATCTTTTTATACACACAAACATACATCAGAGAAAGATATCTTCATCTTCACAATCACAATGTATTGCAATCAAAATACTTATTTCTCATCTAATCTCTAAGAATAGCTTAGGCATATAACATGTATGATGATTGGCCAAGGTTTTCTGAAACCTGCGTCCCTAACTTGACTACAAAAACACCAAAGCGCCACATCTAACATCATTATGGTCTATTAGACTAACTGTTGGAAGAGTTTTGACTCCATACCCATCTTTGGAATCTGTAATTGAAGAATTTCACTTGTATTTAAAGCATCCAACACATCTAAATCAACAGTATCTGTCCAACATTGATTTCTATCCAACACATCTAAATCTCAATATTTGACACTACCCTCCCCAACTTCTACCCTATACTTGCGCATCAGACCCAGTCCACTTCACCTTTGAGGTGTTACCTAACCATGCTCAATATCTGGATCTAGAAAACTCCTTCACAATGTTGCTCTTGAACTCAAATCTCAAGAAAATCCAGCAGAAATGAAGTTCTCAATACAACTGCAAGATGAAGTGACTTAAGATTCATTTCTTGAAAGAATGTTGTCACAGGAATGTAGCATACCAGCTATCTTTGGAAAGAAACTTGTCTAAAACTTTTCCCTATGCCTGTGAAGCTTCCTATATGGTCAGGCATAAGATTGAAAAATTATATCCTCATGAAGTCAGAGCATTCACCTGTCTCTGAAATTAAAGTTCTCTGGTACCTTTCCTGATGCATGTGAAACCTTATGTCCTTGAAAAGAGTTATATGACAATTAAAAATTTTATCCACAGAATTTTTTGAGATTTTATGCAGCTTGTACAACTTTCATACCCAGACTGATCATTCCTAGAGAATGATGAATAAGCAGATGTTTGATCAACAAAATCAAAGCTAACAACTCAAAAGAAACAAAAAAAAAAAAAGAGGAAAGAAGAAAAAAATCTTCATGAACAAACGAAGGCGATGAAAGAACATGTTTAAAGAAACAATTTACTCTTTAATGATGACAGATGCTGATCAAGGACTGCTCATTTGCCTAATCTCAAGAGAACACTAAGGAGACCACTAAATTTCAAAGTCAGAAAAGCAAGTTTAACTCATACCAGTCCAGTGATCCTTGACTTTTCTAAAAGTTCTCTAGCAATCACGTCCAAGATATACCTATTCTGCAGTAAACCGTTTCATGGCAAGTTCTTCCGTCTCATCAATATACTGTCAAGAAAATACAAATTAACTATGAAAATTTTATTCAAAATTCCCAAGATTCATTAGGCATATAGAAGAAAACAAACGTAAGACAGAACTCAAAGCATTATCTAGTGTCACAATAGCCAATCTAGATAATCCTGAATTGCTAAAATACAATAAGTGGCTTGGATACGAGTGATTATAATGATGACTATTTCCTGCATTTTAATACCGTGGGATAGCACCATCCCATTTTTCCATGCCATGGGATACCTCACATACAAACACTGGAAGGTGGATATCCTGTCCAATCATGGTTTGTTTCTCATCTCGTACTATCCCAATACCCAGGACAGTGGAATGCCCCACCATTCCACCAGTATTTAACCTTGTTCCAGTCCTTCAAGTGCTTGTGTTGAGAAAAAGTCGAATCATTTGTGTAAGTTGTATAAGATACTCTCTAAAGTGATATCAAACCCCCCATTCTGATAACAGACCACAAACAGCGAGCAAATTAACAACACAAGGGTTTTGATGTACAAAATATAGAGATAGCTTATCAGGGATGTTAATTTGGGGCTGAATCTATACAAGAACCTGACAAACAATACTTGGATGTCAGGTTTGGATTCTAGGTGTCCTATCTAAACTTTGGGCCTATTTTTCTCATCAGGTTCATGTCTGGTTTGAGTCTCTCATTCTAGGCACCCCCAATAGCATCATTGCTCATATACTTTCCCCAAAAATTTCTGAGATTCAGCTTGGACATTACCTTCACTGAAAAAAACATTACACGCATTAGCAATTGAAGTCACAACATGATCACTCACATTCGTAATAGTTTGTACCTAATGATTTTTAACTAGTTCCACTTAATGGGACATCGAGGATCATGTTCTTTTTGAAATTATATATTTCATATGAGTTCAGAAGTTTCCATTTAAAAACAATTAATACATATTAAAACCTAACAAGCAACAAGCTAATTAATGTGCACTTGCTTTTCAAGTGTTTGTACATGCATATGTGTATGAACATATGAATCTACAATGTATGTGTACAAGATATAAACGTATATTTACGTATGTATGTGAACATTATGGTTTGCTATATTGGATTGTACCCGCCTAGTATGGGGAGTACTATGCCATACCAGTAGGGCATCAAGACTCAATATGCATCCTCATACTGAGTGACGGTACCAAGGTATGTGAGATTGCAAACCTTGGTATACATACACATACATATTCACTATAGGTATTGCATGTATGGTTGGATATGGGCCCAAGCAAACACAAGGCCCCAAGCAAGGGCCAGGGGCTGTAACCCTAGCCTGGCTTGTGCCTAACTTGAAGCCCAAGTTTGATGAACACAATTTGTAAAATTACCAATCATTGATAAACCTTTTGGCTAGTCTCTAAGTATCTGCAAGACAGAAAAGCATAAGAAGTAAACCATCTAAAAGTGGGAGTGTATATGCGAAGTTACATAAATAATTGACAAAATTATCAGAAGGGATTGTAGCAATCCTTTTTTATCCTAAATTCCTAATTCCCCAATACCATTCATTCCCCTCTCCTCACTCCACTCTCCACAACCTTCACCGACACTATCAACCCTAAACTGAAAATTGCTGTTTAAGACTACTATTCCTATGCCCCTTCACATGCTTTCTTCTCCCTCTCTCATCTCCATTGCCCATCCCCACTTTTTGTCTCTGCCATCTAAACCTTTCTCTCACCTCCGCTTATCAAGCTAGAATAAGACCGGCTTAAGCCTTTGTTGTCAGGCTTAAGCCTTTGTTGTTAGGTCTAAGCCTAATTATTGCATTTACATCACAATCGAGGTGGCCCAAGCTGACCCCAACCAATTCTGGCCCTAAAGGGATTTCAAACATAAGTAAATTATTAAGGTATTGACCATTGGGCTATCAAAATAAGATCTGACCACATCCAACAAATAATGATACATAATATGTAGGATTCAGATATGATCAAGGTTCGCAATCTCATATCAGACTATGTACCGATAGGTGACCAATATGGCATGGTACTGGACCATAGCAGTATATTTTTTTTATTTTTTGTTTTTTTTTTTTTTGTTTTCTAGGTTTTTTCATCTTTTTTATTTTTCGAGTAAAAGTAGGGTTTTGTGAGTTCATTCTTGATGTTTAAATGTAATAATATCCTTTAATGTTTATGTTACACACCTAAAGGATGGTGTGATTATATCATACATCATAAATTAACTAAATATACTATTGAAACAGTAGATACTTATATTAAATATTTTAATTCTGACTAGTGGAGCCTCTGATAGGAGTACCACCACATATATTTTGTTCAGCCCATATTAAAAACTAATAGATTTATCCACCTAGGAATTACTTTAAAGTTGGATGTTTACTCAAGAAGCAATTAATATGATAAAAATTAATCAAATTGTTGTCAAAAATAAAAGGATAGCAAACAGCATGCTAGGCCTCAAGCATGATACTTATTTTGAATCTAACATCTATATTTTTTAGATTTTTATTAAAAATATATTTTTAGTAAAAAAATCAAAAATCAAAAAAAATATATATATCATTGTGTAGACCTGACTAAGATCTATGACCTATCACAAAATCATGCCAAATTACAAAATTTTGGCATGATTTTTCCATTTTTTAATTTTTTGCTGGTTTATGGGATATAACAAAAATAGAAAATGGAAGAGGGAATCCGGGAAGATATCGTGCTGAACATAATCTACCCATGTTGCCCATCCTTCCACTCTCTCTTCTTCTCTTCTCCTCTCTTTCTCCCTTCTTACACTCGGGAGACCATGGTAATGTTTTCTCCTTCAATTGTTAAGGGGAAGGGGCTAATTAGGCTTGTGCCGGGCCCTTACCAGGCCGAACCAGTTGGAAACGAGTGGTTATAGGTGATTCAGCCCCAAAAAGACCAGTTCATACCAATTTGGTTCCTATTTCATGCCGAGACCACAAACCGTCCCAGTTTGTGGTCGGTACAATACAATACGGACCACATAGTGCTATTTGGTCCAGTACGACAATCCTAGGATATGACTTGGTAAGATTATCAGGTCCAATTTTGGGATCAAAAACAATGTTATACTAATTGGTTAACTTTTCAGGTAATTGGAGAGCTTTTGCAGCCCACAATATATCAGTTATGTAATATTTAGAACCAGATTATGCCACCAAAGAAAATGTTTAAATGGAGTATCATGCAAAAAAGCTAATGAAAATAGTGATTCTTTATAAACAAGACATGTAACTTTCTTATGCCTGTATTAATTTTCATATAGATCAATATTAATCATTCCTTCAAAGCAAGAGATATGATTGGATGATAAATGTAAAATCCTAGTGTACAGTATTTCATTTCTGACATTTGGTCTAGCAAGAAAATCTGCTAACTCACTTGAAAAGTAAAGTGAATCAAACTTTTTCTATTGGCAATGTCTCATTTATAAGTACTAGAGGCTAATAGCCAGATTTCGATGTTCCCTTGAATCTATGGCAATAAGACAAGAGTCACATTCAAAAAATTACTCTAGAATAAAAGCCATTTTCGACAGATAACTTATCAGAGCGTGGAGGACAAATTGTTGTTTATATTCTTCATGAAATTTAAAGACCAAGGGTCCTCCGAGCTAACATTTACATTTTACAGCATAAAAGATGCTTTCATTTATATACCATGTAATAATTGGGCATTGTTGTTATGTATAAAGCATAGTTAGTTTGATGAACTAGTACTTTTTGAACACATGCACCTTCAAACATTTGCACAAGGGAACTAATGCAAGTTGCCTCAGATCGTTATTGCATTGCTCGACACATTAACATCTTATACCTTCTATAATCCTGACACATTAGTCCATCTAAATGCCATTACAGCAAGGATTTTGTTCCCCTTTATACAAATGAAAGAGTGCTAAATAGAGAGGTCCAATAGCTAATAATGATAGAAATGCTTGCCCATAGAACTCTATTATTAAACAACTTAGACAAAAGGCATCTGAAAAACAATCTATATCAGATACTGAACTTATCCCTACTTCTAAGTTTCTAGACAAGTGTGCAATCAGTTATGAAGTAGCTCACAGATGCAGTTTGCATCAAATTGGGCATGGAAAGGAAGGATTTCTAAAATTTTCTCAAAAGCCTTCAAACTTGTACATATGTTTTTTCAAATGTTCATCCACTATCCTGACATAGTGATCTACGGCTGTTCATGGACAACCTCAAAGTGAAACAAACCAGCCCCCCTCCCCCCGCCTCCTTCCCCAACACACCCACACGCCTCCCCCACCCCACCCCACCCCCCCCACCGCGCCTGCCCATCCACCACCCAAAAAAAAAAAAAAAATGGAGGAAAAAGAAGAAGAAAACTCCTCTGTGAGGCCTGTTTCCCAATGTCCACCCACCGAGTGAGAGAATTATAATAGCATGGTATTATGGGTATGCCCATGCTTGTCAATCAATGTGTGCACACAGGTATCTAACAAGTTTATTCAAATAGTGTGTCATTAAATTTTACTGATAGACCACATATGTGCTAATCAACCACACAAGCAACAGTTTACACATATATTTGCAACTGCCAGTGCCAATAGTTCATCACATAAGCTACAACAAAACATAAGATCAACAATTATTGCTCAAAAAGATATCACTTATATGGTTGAATATACCTTATGTACCCAGAATTTACAAAGAGAAAAAGATGTTACCCTTGTGAGCTCTCGAGTAAATAGTTCAGACACTTCAGGAGTCATATCAGCAGGAATCACATAAGGGTCATCCCACTAAAACAATCAAAATAAAAAAAAAAAAATTAATAAAGAGAATAGAATGCCATTTTATTGGGTATCATGACTTAAGAAGGCAAATAAAGAATACCTTATACTTGATCAACTCGCCATCTGGACTATCTGGTCGATCCATCATTCCAACCCTTTTTACTAGAGTTGCAAGGCCTAATCTTGAATTTCTGGGGCTAATTACCATCTCTCTAGCTATCTGCACTAAATCCATAATTGGTGAAATAAGCACTTGGTTCTTAATTTTCATCATTATGCATAAATTTTAGTCAGCACATAAATTATATACAATGAAATGCTAATATTTAGTATGTCAGAAAAATGAATATAAATATACAGCACTATTGTACGCTTAGTTAGGAAAAAGACATAGAAAAACAGTATGTGCCAATCAACACAGGTCACGTCGAATCAATTACTAAAAAGAAGCACATGGTTTTTCTTGTGCAAAGCTTACGATGCATATCTTCCTGATTACCATGGGGTTTAGATGGTTTTCTACAAAATGTTCTGGAAAACAGTCAGCAATTTAGGAAAACGAGAGGCCCCAACCCCCCCCCCCCCCCCCGCGACACCCACAAAGCACGCATGTATATCCATCCACCTGCGTGCCCACACACACACAGAGAGAGTGGGTGTTGTGGACTGATTTGCTTTCATGGCAACTAAGCCTTAAATAGAAACTTCTAAGGACAATGCAGGAATTTTATTTTTAACCAGAGATTAAGAATGGTTTAAACAATTATTAGGAAATCCTTGGAAACATTTCCATCTAAGAATGTCAATGTATTGATAAGTGGACAGATCATAATATTTAAAACCACAGGATGTAGTCAATATCTTAAAGAAATAAGACCTACAAAAAAAGGTGGAAGTATTCATCTGAAGGAATGTATAATCATGGTAGGAAATAAATAAGATTTTTCAATCAGATAAGGCAGAAATGGCATAAAACAGAACAGATATTTAAAGTAACAATTAATTACTGGTACTAGTTATTAACCGACCTACAAAAAAGGGGGAACGTGGAAGCACAAGCAGATATCCTTCAAATCTATAAAATTTCACATACTCTTGTAATTTTTTCTAGATCATCTCTTCCTCCATCGGTGATGTCATCACCAAACACAATTCGTTCAGCACAACGCCCTCCCATGTGCGACGACCATTTGCATCTTCATGTATCCAAAGGTTGTATATCCTTGATCTACCATATCTTCCCTAGGATAAAACACAGATATTGCAGTTCCTGCACAAATTTATATGCAGATATGTCAGACGACAATGTTGAATAACTTCTACAGCTTAACAGTAGCACCCAATAGACAATTCTAGTCCACAATAATCTCCATTGATCAGATTGACAAGTCATCACTAATCTCCGAATCCAGAGTCAAACTCATACCTTGCCACCAGGAAGTAGCTGAGAGAATGCATGCCAATCAAATCGAGGGAATATATGAGCTAACAATATATGGCCAGCTTCATGGACGGCCAACAATCTCCTTGTCTCCATAGAACCTGTTGCACAGACATGAATGGCAAAATGCTTTGTCAAAGATACAGCTGTGATATAGAAGATCTCCATCCAGATAAAATTATTGAGAAAGAAGAATACTTACACTTTGTTCACATTTTTGTTGCTCTTCTTTCTGTAAGCAGCACACCCATGCCCTCCAGCAATTGCTTGTCTAACACATCAATTATGTCTTGCTGGGTAAACATGGTATGGCCTTTCCTTACCTGAAAACCATAATAATTGAGAATTTAGGAATCTAGATTACTGGACAGGGCAAGATTGATCCAAATAGAAGTGCATCACCATTACTAAGGATTTCAGAGGCTAGCATAATTCATTCCCTATTTAATGAAAAGTTGGGTCCAGAATTTCAAAAGATAACTATGGAACAAATAAATTAAAGCCTACCATAACAAAATAAACTTTTCAATTAACAACATCTATTTTCAAACTAAGGAGTCCATGAACTGAAAATGATAGAATTTTAATGTTTATTTCAAGTGCATTAGAATCCATAATTTATCATTTATGAGAGAAAGTGGAAAGATATGACATGTATTTCAAGAATATCTACTCTTCAAAGTGAAGTCCAAGTGTTATGCATGATGAGAAAATAGAACACCACTAGCTTGTATGACAAAATGTTGTAGCTGCATGAATAAGCACTTGAAGACACTTATTTTGGCTTTCCAAGAAAATACAAAACAAAATTTATGAAATTCTAACTACTGGATTGTTATATTTAAGAATTTAATATTACACTAACTTGGTGATATACATAATACAAATTTAAAATAACAGTTCAAAGTTTGGAGTTTCACGATGGCCAACCTAGGATAAAGTCAAGTTTTCTTAAAACTAATTATGCTGCAGAATATTGCTCTACAATGGGTTGCATTTTGGTTTCCCATGCATGCATAGACAGTATATGGTTACATATTGTATAGCCACTTATTATATAAATAATCCCAAATTATCCCAGTTCAATTTTTTGAACTCTCCACAACAATCTGTAAATAGGGTCAAGTCTACAGTCACTGCAATTTTGTCCATTTCTTTGCCACAACATCCATCCATGCTATCACCTCTACTTGTTCCTCTCTCTTCTATGCAACTCTCCACTTAACCCGCTTAGGCTTAATTACATAGATGCATTTTCTTGTGGATCTACTAATCAGAAAGAATATATTGAAAATGATTGCATTTGGTTATTGCATGCCATCAACTTTATCTGAATCTTGGTTTTAGTTATTCTCCACTGAAATTGCATATATATCTTTGCTTTGATATGATATCAACTGATGAGACAAGAACAAGACTTAAGTAAATGGAATAAGAGAAAAAACCTAGAGCATCGGAGAGCCCATACAGCCTATGACTTAAGTATGCTCTTCTTTTCACACTGATAGCTTTGATAATACTAGAAAACAGCCTGCCGATAAAAAGTTAATGGAGGACTACTATCCCTTCCAAATTTATTAATGCATCCATGGAAATATTAACTAGAAATGAATTCAGCACATAATACTATCATAAGCTACAAATTCCAAGTTAAAAGAAATCTATATTGCTATTTGCTACTAGCATATAGAGGTTTGTTTATACAGTCGATAGCACTGCTTACTTTCAGGAAACCAATAAACATAATGGAACTTTACTGACAATCTCTAATCATTTGACAAAATATGTAAGAATTTTTTTACTTACAGACATGATTGCTGCTTCATTGACAAGATTCCGGATATCAGCTCCAGAATAGCCAACAGTACGAAATACAAGCTGATTAACATAAAGGATATCAATTAATAATAATATTTAGATAACCACAAAATGATAATACCAGCATAATAAAACTATGAATACACACAGTCCAGAGTAGTACTAATTGAAAGAAAGTTTAAAGTACAGCACTCATTCAGATTCCAAAGCATGATATATTCAAGGATGTTGAGCCGTGCCGAACGGATTTGTCAAATAGTGTTTCTTCTATAAACATCTCAAATGCGACAATTAAAAAAGAGTATATCCAAATCGCTCTATAATTATTCATGGTGAATCACTACAACCACAACCATAAAATATCAATCCTTGTCCAAACTGTTAACCCTCTTGTGGAATTCCCTAAATTAGTAAGAAAATTTGCAGAAAACCCCGAAAGAAGGCAAATCCATTCCTTCCAAACAGCTGAAATCTGGAAATTCAGAATAACTCATCTAAAGTTAATCCTGTGAGCAGGAGTATTAATGAAGACCAGAAGGTATAGTGGCATCTCATAACCCTACATGTAATAAAACTTTCGTGTAAATTTAGGTCACTATTCATTGCATACCTCCTCTTGCAGGCCCCTGGAGAGAAATGTGCTACAGATATCCAGTTCATGTAATGGCCTGTTCACATTAGTAGGTCTCAAAAGAGTGTCTTGCAGATTTAAATTTAGCAACCAGCAAGAACCCATGAAATAAGCCACATTGTTTTTGTGAATCCCTTGGCCTTCCACTAGGCCTTCAATATCTCTACCAGACTATCCCGATGTTGAACACTGTCATCCCATTATGTCAAGCAACAAGTTCCCTTATTTGGGACAGAACAAAATTCCAAGTGCATCTCATACATTCATCCTCATATGCATGTTCTTATCCTCATAAGAGGAAAATTTGCATGAGATTTTGGTCATAGACAATGGACAATAAACAGCAAACAAAGAATACCTTCAACTCAAATCACTGAAAGAGACTTGTGATTGGATGAGGATGCAGTCTTTTAGTGCAAATGGCAATCACAAACCTAAGCAGCTGAAATTGATTACTACACATCTAATCTTCAAAGGAGAAGACAAGACTGACATTATATTGCATATCATGCACTTAAGCTGATTTTATACTTTCCACATAGAAGTCAGTTTTCAATAACTTCATAGACATTGACTCTTCATGTTCCAAAGTCTATCCTTTAAAGAGTAAATCTATCTTCAATTTGTCATTTTACTTTCTGATGTTTCATTATAATCAAAAGGGGTCACTAAATGGAGCCTCTTCATTCATAGGAATGGACTCTTTGAATCACTAATTGTATTGAACAAGCAAACACATTTTAGGTTCTCAGAGTAGAGATACTTAAGAAATTGTTTAGTTGTTGATGCAGATAGAAAGCCAGGTTGACAGAGTCCTGCTAGTTACCAGAGTTGAGAAAAGACAGAAGCAATTTTGGTTCTGTGGAACATAAGGAAATAAAAATAATAAGAGGGAAAGGAAATAGAGTAAGGTTCAGGAATATCAGTGAGCATTACAATCTCCGTTCTCAATCACGAACAAGCACCACAGTGCAAGCTCCAAAAGAGTCCACAAAGCTGCACTACCAAGAGTTCTTGGCAGATCTTCACAGTCTCGCATGATAACTATGGCATTGCACAACCCAAGAGAATGAAAGTTTTTGAAGAAAAATATTAATGATTTTATCATGGAAATATGAGGAGGCACAAAGGTATTTATAGAATTCTAATGCCCTGACTACGCTTAGGACTTGTATCGGGACCCTTGAAAACATATAAACTCAAAATAAATTGGAAAAAGAAAATAATCCAGCAACAACTGTGAACAAGGGCAATTTCAACCGACTAAAAAGTTGGAATGCACTAATTGGCATTGGATTGAGATGCAACCTCCCACAGTTGTCGTCATATCAAATTTTCAATTGAACTACCAGGCTTCCAGCATTGGATCTATGATCCTCCCCAGAGACTGACTCAAAGCTTGCTGCTAACTAATGTCTAAACAAGTTTGCATTTGACACAATACCTAGCAGTGAAATATCTATCTTTCTGATTATTTATCACAAATTGTTTATCCACAATGGGCATCAAAATGTATATAATGTCTTGCAACAGGAAAAAGATCTAACCAGTCTCCTATTTTTCTGCCTATATTTAGTCAGATTAGTTAACTTTCTTTTAATTACTCTTGGCTGCCTAGGAACTTTACTACAATAGTTGGCATTTCTCAGGAAAGTCATGGTAGGTCATCAAAAGTATTTATAACTCCTTACCTTCACTGCAACTAACATTCTTTCATAATTAAAATCATCAAACATTTAAACCCAGCTAAGGTCAAAAAGGATAAAATGATACAAGCAATTAAAATGGTAGACTAATAGCTGAATTTGTTACATGTTCTTCTTGTCAACTGTAATGCAACTGTTATATAAAAACTGAATGCGACAGTAGCATACAGTACATTTTTCTAGGGAGACAAAAGTGAGGTGAAAAAGTTCTAACCTTTTCAAAGTCCACATCTTCTGCGAGCTTCTTTCCTACACTATGCACACCAAATATTTGAACTCGTTGTTTAGCATCTGGTAAACCAATGTACAGTCGCCGATCAATGCGCCCAGGGCGGACAAACTCAGGATCCAATTCATCTGGCCGGTTAGTTGCACAGATGAATATTACAGCTTGTCTGAGAGAAAAACGATCAACACCAGTTTTTTCTTTCCTGTAAAGAAAAAACTCCTGAGTACAGCTCTACGTTGGCATGTATAAGCAGTATTTCACTGATAGATAACAGGACACAGTCTAAAAAGTTCTATATATGAGATAATTTAATAAAAAGTAAGAAAATATATAGCTAGAAGCCTATTTTTGACACACAATATATTATTAGGCATCATTGATCACAATACCTACTTGGTTAAATAAAAATTCCACTGTGAAACCCAAAAAAAAAAAAAGGAACATCCATCAGCTAATTTAGTCTTCCCTGAAGAGCACATTTGCCCACTAATCCAGAACTATGAATTCAGGTGTCCATAAAAATATCTGATTTAACGTAGATAATAAGTCATATGAAAGTTCAACAAAAGGCAAGTTGGAAAACACTAAAATGTGGGGGTACCAGTTTGCTATAACCTTGATATATCAATAATTATCAAACCTTCCTTGAAAATGCATTCATGAATCTCCATGCCTCTTCATATCCATGACCACATGCATTGCTTGTGCCATACTCTAGTTACCATAATGTGCATGACAAAATTGCAAGTGACCACAGAACAGCAAGAATCAACTATTAGCTACAAGCTTCAGTACAATGAAGTTAAGACCAAGGTTGAAAAATATGTGACTCATATTCACAATGCACACTCACAATTTGACTTAACAGAAGCAACCCAGTGACCCATAAAATGTAGATTTTTTAAATGAACATAACTAAACATTAAATAAAAAGAAAAATAAATTAAGATTCAGATATGAGGGATTAAAAAATGATAGAACATTCAAATAAGTAAAGAAAATCAACTTTAGAAGAAATTATTGCAAATCATAAATAATTTGTGATACTTTCTCCAATCCACATGCCAATATACCCACAAGACCAAAGAATGCATATGAAAATATTGCTTGTAAATAAATAATGGCTACAAAGAGAAACATTTTAAGTACCAATATAGTAACCTAATGAATGCAATGATCATTTTAAGTCAACTGTTATGCATTAGCCCTAAAACATTTCTTACAATAAGACCTAACAGCACATATTTACTTAAGTTAGAACTGTAAATAGCTAGGCTAGTTATTACCAACATGTAACATTGTAAACTATTAGCAGAATTTTATAGAATTAACATTCAAGACTACTAACTGATATATGTAAAAAAAAAAAAAAAATGTTATGTGCTTGATACAATCAGCTCTAAATTCACCTTCTTACTTGCCTAAGTAACTTCAACTCCAACAAGAAAGCAACAACATCTAATCAGAAAGGGCATGACAAGTTTTTTTAGACTTCCATGTCATCCAAGTCATAACAGAGACAGTCATACTCAATGAAAGCTAATGAATCAAATCGAATTTTGACTTACTAGCCCTGCAAACAGAGACAAATCAACATCCTGAATTCACCAACCTTCGTTTGGCACAAGTTTAGCAACATGCTATAACTGCCTTCATGTTCATTTGAGAATGAGGACAGGAGAAATCCCATCTGAAATGAGGATGAGGACAGGACTCAAACCAAAGTCCTTAGTAACAACCCCCAAAGGCTTTATTAGCTGCATTAGTTAGCAGCCGTGCTTACCTTAGTTTGACATAAATTTAGTATATTAATTGAAACATATCCAATTCTTTGACATTTTACTCTTGTGAAGAGTATATCTTCTAGACATTCAACAACACCTGACGAAGACACGAATAAACAAGGAGAAAAACATACTCTCCATCAAGCTGCGTAATTAGAGCCTCAAAAGTTGCCCGTCTGCGTGGATCTTTCCTCGCATGTCGTCCCGCAATAGCATCAATTTCATCCACAAACACGAAAGAAGGAGCCTGCCAAGAGGATCACTGTCTTGTTTACAACATATAAAGCTAAAATCTCTAATTGGACAAAAAGCAGCTGAATGCTGTACTAATATTTAAAAACAAAAATAAATGTCAAATTTAATAAGGCTACCAGATTATTGACATTGAAAGAACAGTTCAACAGTAAAATCTTCAATGAAAGAGTCAGCAAATAGTCAGCAACAAAATGTAATAAAGGAAAATAAGACAGACATCTATCTTGGTAAGACTGTGGGAATATAAAATTTTCACTACGAGAATATAAGCAATGGAAAGTAATGCTATGCCACTATAAAATAATGTGACATCCTCCTTGAATCTGATTGTCACGTGATAACATCAAATCTACAGGCGGTTGAAGAAGGTTCAGGCAATCCCTTTATTTCTTTTTTTTTTTAGCATAATCCTTTGGAACCATATTTGCGAATCAAGAGTGCACTACAACTAAACTTTCTATGATCTTGAGATGCTTTAATCAGATGCACCTACTGGACCCTTTAGATGCATCAAACGAACTCATTTCAACCAAGCTATCATAGTTGGAAGGTGACAGAATGGACCAAAGACACATATAATCAAACTTTATATCTTAGTCATATGTAGTGTCTTCCCAACCGACTTGAACTGCTTGGCTCGGGGCATACCAAACTGAATTGGTGCGAAACCAGATTTGTTCAGCAGTTCAGCTTGGGACTCAGCGCGAATTATGCCGAATTGCTCCAAATCGAACAGAACCACCTGGTTCCATACATTTCTGAGTGGTTCGGCTCGGCCCAAGGGCCAAACCAGCCCAGTTATCTTTAAACCCTGCCACCTTGGTTCTCCCTCAATAGTACAAGCCTCTTACTCACAATCCTTCTCAAGGTCAAGACTCCACTACTAGGGTTTTAGGCTTTTCACTGCCATAGCCACTATTGGCAATGACAAGGCTGATGACACCTCTCTCTCTCTCTCTCTCTCTATATATATATATATATATCTGTCTCCCTCCCTCTCACTCTCTCTCTCCCCCTCCCCCCCTCCTAGCTCCGGTGGGTCAGTATAGTACGTACCAATACCATACAAAACCAATAGCCCACCAGTACAAAGCCCAGGTACTGGTTCAGTAAACCTTGGTAGTATGCTTGGTTTAAGTGTAAGGATTAGTTAAGTTAGATCAAAATTTAAATCGAGTCTAGGTTTTATATGATTCAGTGATTATGACAAATATACGTAGGGATGGAGATTCTTCAAGCAGGGTAATCAGGGGCACAAGCAGTATTTACCATTTCAGTATTGCAGGGTACAAGCAGCAAAAGAAGGCCTATTTAATCTCTATATCATGTCGAGATTCAAACAAGAAAAGGTATATGTCTCAGATTTAAAATTCCCAGCACTTTTATCTGAAAACAGTAAATTCTGCACAAATTCAGAAAACAGAAATGGGGGAAAAAAGGTTATCTCTTTTTCAGCAAACAGCATCAGGTAACAGGAAAAAAGAAACAGCAAATAGCTTTTAAAAACAGCAACAGAAACAGAAACCAGCAACCAGAAAATACACTTTGGAGTTTTTTTTTTCTTTTTTGCAATGCAGGAAATGACCACTGATTTCAGCACAGTTCTCAGAAAAAGAAACAAACCCTTTTTCAATCAGATTTCAACTTTGTTTTCTTTCAGAAAACTGATCTAACAGTAAATGGAAATTGGAAATAAGTTTCACAAATTTAGAAAACAAAAACCGATCTCTGGTTTTAGATAAGTAAGTTTTTCTTTTTTTTTAGCAGAAACAGTAATGGAGGTGATCTACCAATTAGAGGTCCTACAAAAGAAGAATATAGTTGCACATTCTTTTAAAAAGAAAAGTTAATTATTATAAACAATTCAAGGAGCGGAATGGTAGAACCAGATTTGAGCACATTGAGAGATCGCTCTGAAAAGAAGTTCCCATAAGCACATTATAACTGACCAGAGAATAGGAAAGCAAAACATCATGAGCAGACGATAGGAGTAGATAAATGATAAAAGAATAACTATGCAATGATTAGACTTAAAGGAAGAAGAAAATGTTGTGACACACACACATACACATATTCTCAAGTTCACTTGCAAATCAAGATCTATTTTTTTGCTTTATTTCAATTTCTCAAACATCAAGAATTCAATTATTTCTGTGACTTTATGAACCTTACAAATCTTCTCATTTAAAAAACAAAGGGGGGGAAGAAAAACAAAGGAAAAATTTGCAGGCATCATGAATCTTGTTAGCCATCATTAACAAGCCATATTATTTTATATTAGTAATCAATTTACATCCAATGCAGACTGGTCGGAATTCAGAAACAGAAAAAATCATATTATATTGTAGACCAAAAGATAAGAGAATGAATACATTTCTTCTGGCGATGGAGAAAATCTCATTAATCCTTGCCGCTCCACTTTTTTCACTATCTGTAAATTCAGCGCCAGAAGCAAAAACAAAAGGCATGCCACTTTCCTTCGCAAGTGTCCGTGCAAAAAGTGTTTTTCCAGTCCCCGGTGGTCCAGAGAGAAGTAAACCCTAGCATGGAATTAGATAATATTTTAGCTCATATCATGTCCCTACACCACAATGAGTAGACAAAATAGATGCTTTAAATTAAAGCAATGCTAAAACAATGAACAACCCTCATGGACAGCTCTAAGAAAACAGGACTATGCCCATTGAAATTCTTGCTGATAAGGGAGCCTGCCAGCTGAGAGCTGACCCTTCACCACTAGCCACAATTATTAGGCACTAACCCTGTTTCATAATGGTTGCCTATGAGCGTTGTTCATTATTATATCCATTTTCATAATAATGAGAAAAAAAAATAAAGTGAGAAAGATTACCCGGACAAATGCCACTTCCTTTTCATAATACTGCATAGGATTATTCATATAAATCATCACCTCATCCAGAAGATCCCAAACATCACCCCCTAAAACGACTTCCTTATACATTGATTTCGTCTCATCAGAACTCTCTACTGGCTAAATACATACAATAAATTTATCAGTTCAGTAGATTAGCATACAATAGTCCCTAAAATAACAAAACAGGAAAAGCAACTAGAGTTGTAACCATGAAACTCACCAGAATAAAGTTCTCTGCAGAAGCCATGTCAAAAAGTTGATTATACCTTTTATAGAGATAGCGCCGAGATGTTATATGCAAGAGCATCACAGACTCTCTTATAAGATACAAAATAAGTAAACCTGGAGCTAATGCAACCACAACTTTAAGGAAATAATGAAGTTGCCGTTTCTGAAGGAGATCCACTTCAACACCTGAACTTGAGACAGTCTCAAACAAGTACGGATCAAGAGGAATATCAACCTACAAAACATAAGTTCATCCATAATCAAGTTCAGGGTTGCATTTTTTTCTGATCTTGCACCAAAAATGTAACTGGAGGGAAAAAATTAGGTATCAAACTTACTACATACTCCAAAGGAAATCCTTCTTTCATTGTCACATATACTTTTTTCAGGTCCTCAGAAAAGACAACAGAAGCAACCTGTTTGCAACATACCAGTTAACTGCATAGAGTATCCAAGGAAAAACAAAAAAAAAAAAAAGAAACAACTACAGAAAGCTGAACAAAATTATTACCTCGGAGCAATCGAGTTTATCAAGAAAATATGTATAAGGCAATTTTGGACGATAAAGCCACCATCTCTTGGAAATCCATAATGCTCTACTACCCTGTGTATCTGACACCTTCTCCACCACTTCTTTGCGCAAACTTTTCTCCACTTCTTGCATATCAAAATCAACTACATATTTAGCATTAATTGAACTAATTTGCTCGGCTAATTTATCCTTTCTTAGAACTTCTTTCCACATTCCTAGTCGCTCTTGCCAGTTTGTTGAACCTTCTTGCTTTTCTATTGAAGTGCCAGCATCAACTGTATATCCATATGGAAAGTAGATAGTGAGAGACTTTTCAATGCTTTATGAGAATCAAATATGCGTATGCCCAGCTGGTCTACTATTAAACAACCAAGCAACTCATACATGCAGGGCCATAGCATTATTTTTTTTTTTTTCATGTCACAGAATATGCAAATGTTAATATCAATGTATCCTAACTAGCACACCATGGAAATGTTATGCATCATTAAAATATTATATCATATGTTGAATTTTAACTTATAACAAGGGTTAAAACAAAAAAGGGGGGAAACCCACCTGAAATGCCTAAGCTTCCCTTTAACTCCTTCTTTTGTTCAATGCTTAACCTTGTATCACTGTCAATAATTTTATTTACAGTATCTTGAGAAGGTTCCAGATCATCACCCCATGCATCTTCTCCAACATAAGAATCATCTTGGATAAGTGTCCCTCCTGGTCCTTCAATAAATTTCTTAATTTTTAGTCCTTTGGGCATTGTCTTCCTCCATATGCTTTTCTTGTATCTGCAGTAAAAATGTTAACCAAACGTAAAAGAAGCTCCAGTTTTCCATTGCCATATTAATACATCCAAACTGTAAACATAGTGACATCACATGTCAAGAGTTTGAATATTGACTGCATTACAAAAAACTCTGAAAAAAAAAAAAAGAATGAATGAATGAGCAAAAAGGGGGCTGAAGTTAAGGCAGGGAATAGGGTCTAACATATAGAACCTTTTATAGCTTACGCAGCATCCATGAACTAGAAGAATTATTCACATACATAAAATACTGTACAAATATGGTTATCAGTAGCAAGACATAACACGAGGGAAATATCTGATTTTTGAATCTTAAGTAGGACACCTGATTGGAGAACATCAATGAATCAAGAGACAAAATGGAAACATAGCTTATATGAAAATGGTTATAGCTGTATATGAAATAAGCTTGTGTAAAAATGGTTACAATTGTACGTGAAATAATGGTAGTCCCACATAAAACAATATTCCCAATATGTTTTGGTATGGTTTGAGCTTGAACCAGATGCATGCATCTAGGGCATGCCATCTAGTGGGTAAAAGGCACATATTTCACATTGTGGATGGTGCTCTCATAATTTCTCCTGATGATCTAGTTCTTAATGGTCAGTCATCACACCATCTAACTGTTAATCTATATGCATGTCAATAATTTGTATGAATTCATCGACACAGGAAAATGATAGCTAAAGAAAAAGATTTCACAGGATTTCACTTATTCACTAGCATCTAGCAATTTAGGAGACATACCTTGATTTGTGAATGATGTTATGAAACCTCCTGATGTTCTAGCACTTGGTGTTGGATCAAAACACCATCTACTCATCCATCTAAAAACATAGCAAGATCTCTTTTACCCAGAAATAACTTAATTTGCTTTTCAAACATAAAGAAGCCTCAAGGATGGACATGCAAATCATGGACTCAATTCTTGGATGAGCATGTCAACTCGTTTAACCATTTAATGCATATTATCATGCACTACAAGAAAATCTTTGCTACACCAAACTAAAATTAAAAATAAAATAAGGAGATATCATATTTACACAGCAAGGTCATCATCTTTCCTAATTAATAGCATGTACAAAGAGAAAAAGCTAATTAGACCAAATCCAAGTAAACCATTATGCACTTACTTCCTAACATTAGCAGGTGATGGCTCGGGAATCAATGCCTCCATGAAAGCCTCAGTCAATTCTCTCTTACTCCGACGATCAAAATAACTTGTAAAAGCCCCATAGGTTTTCTGACATATTATTGTAACGACAATAATATACAAAATCAAGGCCCCAACACGTCTTGGCTCCCACTTCTCCTTGTCCTGAGGACATTGAATGGTCGTATTTGCTTATCTTACACATTAACCATTTATAGACAAATTTATAGAGCAGTGCATAAAATAATTAAGCATGTCCAAGTTAACAGTAAAACTTCAGTTTATAAAGCATAAAGCAGCACAAAGATGACTGGTCGGCATACAAAAGAATCACAGCATAGAAAATTTTTGTTTGTGTTAAGGAAAAAAAATAATGCTTCTCAGCAGGTTAAACTGTTTTTAGGAAATAGAGAATCTATCATAATCCATAAAAATCTATAGTTGCTTAACCAATCTACACAGACAATTATTACCCATAAATATTGCAACCTTATTACTACCCTATTTTCTTGCTTTACAATATTTTTCTCCTGAAAAGAAGCACAACAATCATTTTTCCCTTCCCAGTCCTTCATTTTCTCTTCTTCCTTTTCTTCCCCTTTTATAATTTCTCTTCCATTTTTCTTCCTTTTCTTCTTCAATTTTCTCTCTTTGCACACACACATCCCTTTGCTTTACGCCTCTTCTTCCTTTTAATCACAAGAACTACAAGCATTACCCTTTTCTCCTTCAGTTTCTTCCAAGAGAGGGCTAAAAGTTATGCACAGAGCCCTACTTGTCACCCTTTATAGCAGCAGGATACAGGTTTCTCTCTCTCTCTCTCTCTCTCTCTCTCTCTCTCTGCAAAAAAAAAAGGCAATAAGGAGAATACTCAACACTGGAACAGTAAAAAACACAGAATCCTAGCATCAACAAAATTAATCTTTATTTATGAAGCTACCAAGAGTTTTTTTTTTTTTTTTTTAAAAGAAAAAAAGCTTTTCTCCTCTCTCACCTCATATTCTAAATCAAACAGATAAAAGTCATACGTGTACGTGTTCCTTCAATCTCCCTTCCTCTACAACTTCCAAGTTCAACCCGATCCCCTTCTCATATCTTAGGGTTTATGGCTACCGATCATCAAAGATCTCGAATCAAAGTTCCAAGAATCAACATTCTACGGTTATAAAAAGTCCGATCGCAAGGATTTATTCAGATGTATGCTGAATGAGAAATCATACTGCGGGAATTATAGAAGGAAACAGTGACTAGAACAGCACTAGAAATTAGAATAAGCAACTCTGATAATAACATGTAACACAATAAGTCAACTTGAGCAATGAAAACAAGACGTTAGGTTCATCAAAAGATTCTAATTTACATCAGTTGATCCAACATTGATGAAGGTCAGTCTTTTATCAGTTAATCCAATAAAACCGCGTTCAGAATAAATTGGACTACAAAAAAAAAAAAAAATAGAGAAGAAAAACGACACCTTCCAATTCTCCCACTTGTTCCACTCTATGAACTCGGGCACCAAGTCCAACCTGAACCGATCCACCACCGCTCTGCCCTTCTCCGCAGCTCCCCGGGCACCATCAAGCAGCTCGCCCGCCTTGAGATTGGCTTGCTCCAGATCAAGCCCGGTCTCCTTCTTGAGGTATTCCACGAAACTGGCCAAGAACCGCTCCGAACCGCGGCGCATGGACTCGGAGACCCTGTGCCATGAGAATTTCTCCGGCCCATCGCCGGCGTCGGAGAGAGAAGCTCCAAGAACCCTTCCCCGGCCGTGGCGACGCCTTCTTCTTGGGTTCAGAGCGCAAGAGAATGGCCTGGAGAGGAGATTGGTGCGAGGGTTTCGAGAGAGGAAGGAGGAAGAGAAAGATAGAGGGTTGGGCGTGGGAAGGGCGCCGAGGTCCATTAGGAAGTCGGCAATGGAGGATTGGGTTTGGAGCGGAGAAAAGAGGCGGAGGGTTTTGGGTTTTATCCCCGGCCGTTTTGTCCCGTTCTATTTAGCCGCGGCCAGCGAGCGACGCGATAGCTCACTTGGACGCGTAATTAATTCTTGGATTAACGTCTCTTTTGACGTCATATACATGCTTATCTCATCCTCTCTCCAAATCCTGATAATAATAACGAAGAAATTATTGATTGGGATGTGTCTATATATATATTATTAATTATTAAAAAAAATTATAAAAAAATTAAAATTAGATCAAAATTATACTTAGTCTAATAATTTTAAAAACCTACATCTATATGTTTTACGTTTATTTAAATCCTACGATTCAATCCAGATCGTTAAGCAACCTATTAATTCAAAATTAGATAGAAATACTGTGTAATAAGATTTTTTTGAAATGATCGAAATATTCTTCAACAAAGGATGAGTCAAATAAAAATCCTCCTCTCCTTCAGTCTTCCATACCTCCATTATTTCCTTGCTTCAGTGTCATTGGATACTCTATTGTTCTTTTACTTCGGTGCCGTTGGGCGATGATGGTTTCCTACTCTAGTGCACCTCCGCTCTAAAGCTCACACACATCAAAGATATTTTTCTCGAGCTACCTTGCAGTTTTCCTGTTCTATTGAAAAAATGCTTCGGTCTCTCATATGCCAAACCCTTCTCTCCTCCTAATGAGCCTATTAAAGTCTTAGATTGGTGTCTTGTGCCGAAATCCTAGGACTGCTCCCTCTACCGAAATCCTAACCCTTTGTTTTTTTTGACATGCAATATATTGGAGCACTACTTTGAATTTGTTAGGGATTTTCATATTTATGTTGTTTGAAATCAATGTTAGCGTACATAATATGATTAATGAAGTTTACTTGAATGTATCATATGTTTAGTATTTGAATGTAGCTGAATGTAATAGAATATATTATATTAATCTAAAATTAATAGTAATTGCTCTACCTAGTCCTCTATTTAACTAACATTGTCGCCTTAATTATTTTCTTAACTAATATAATTTATTTTATTTTGTGTAGGACATCTTTATGTCCCAACTGAGTTCAAATTCTCACAGTATCTTATGTTGTCTCAATTATTCTAATAAGAGATGCCATTGCGATCACATAGCATCAATAAAAAATTCAAATTCTTAAAAGAATCCGAATAAATTATATTATAGTTGAGAAAAATATTACTTTATGGACTGGTGTTTGCCTATAAATGATCAATTAAGAACTCAATCATCGATGTTGGTGGATGATTCATTCAAGATATAAGAAGAAAAATTAATGATTTAAGGATAGAGTCAAAAAAGTTGTATTATAAAATTAAAAAATTAGTTGAAAGTAGTACTATAATGAATAGACTTATGGTTGGAACGATAGTACTATTTATTGTTATAGTCCTATTTACGTTAAAGCGAACTAATACAGTTTTGAAAAAGTTGCTATTACAATGAATATTGGATTTAAATTTATATAGTATTTTAGTTGCATTGTAAATAAAGTATGAATACTAAAATCTATTTAGCTCTTTTGTTATGCAAGTGAAACATAATGTATCATATGCCCTATTCTTACTAATTTTTTCTGAAATTAGAGTATAAAAGAGCATTATAACACAAATATAAGCCTCATTATAATGCTATGTATCATATGCAGAATCAGAATGCCTTGTCCCAATTATAATTAACTCATGTTTATACATATAAACATGGGTTTATAACTGACCTGCATTACACCAGTATAAGTTTATAGCAATATAAATTACACGGTATAGATTTTTAGTAACCTAAAACTCAGCAAACCCAGTTACATAACAACCTACAATATCACTTGGGTTTTAAACAACCTAAAAGTCAGCAAATCCGGTTACAAAATGAGAAGCATAGAGCTTAAGGTGCTTTCACCAAATAGATAGAACCATAGATCTCAAGCTTCAACACCCAATATATCATCATCAAAGACTCACATGCAAGACAAGAAGCATGATATCAGCTCTCACTATTTTGGACCATATGATCTTTTACTGTTTCAGACAATAACAAGAAGCAGCCACTAAATATCCATGTCTTCTGAATCAGCAACCTGTACTGTACAATTTTAACAATCTGAAGCAAATCATATAGCATATAACACAATATGTTTCATAGCACATGTATTAAAAAGCTGAAACATTATAATATATTCAAGGAAAATAGCGTTTAACATCCACAACAATAATAATTAATCATCAACAAACCATAGCTATTACTACGGAACATAAAGCATAGACACATTCTCCAACCTGATAATTAACAAACATAAAGCACAGTCTATGATGACAACCCATATTGTATCAAAAGCATTATCTATCCTTTACATGTAAAAAAGATAGAAAAAGACCAGAATCCCAATAGTATGCTTTAATATCTCCAAATGCTACTTTGTTGGATATACAATATATTTGTAGTCTTTCTTTTTGAAGCATATCTAGCATTTCTACCACTCTCTTGAGGCCTCCCCCTTATGCCAACTCCATCCCTTGAAGTAGATGAACCTGATGAAGTAGATCCTCCCCTTGAAGCATATCCACCTTTTTCTCTTATGGCAGATCCAGTTGTAGCTATTCTATCATATTCTTGGAAGTGTTGTTGTACTTTTTTCTACAAAAACCATAAGCAAACAAGGTAAATAACTTGATGCAATAAAGTTTAGAAAAAAAATTATAATCTGTACATTTTTTTATCATAGGAGCATGCTAACAAGTTCTCTTATTATAGCCAAATCTTTTGCAATTATCACATCTCACAGTAATCGACCTCTTCTTCTAAATAGGTTCACCTTCTTCCTTTTTCCTATTTTTTCTTGATCTTTTGGGCAATCTTTTGAGAGTTGGAGGCTGCAAATTCTTATCATCATTTCTTGGGTCAAGGTTATTATTAGGTAATCGATGAATCACTGAGTTATAGATCTTTAAATATTTTGCTACTATATAACAATTATCACATAATTCCTTTAATTTTTTTTTTGTATAACCAACACATAGCATAACATATTTATATGGTATTCCAGTAATCTCTCATTCACCATAAGTACAACTTTTTTTACTCAAATCCATAATAAATTTTCTAGCCTCTTCCAGAACTTGAAACTCTTGTTTGCTTGCTAGTATCAATATACAAATCCAGAAAACTTGTATGATTTTATCCAAACTAGACCCAGCATATGAAATTAATTTATTCTCCCAACTACATCCTTTAGCATACCTCTTTTATAACCTACTTATCAACTTCAGCCTCATATTCTCAATCAACCCAAGGATGGGCTTGCTTCTAAACTTCTCCACCCATTGATTGAAAGATTCACATATATTGTTTGTAATATGGTCGCTACGAGCTTTCGGATAAAAAGCATCCCTTATCCAAATTGATAGTGGTATTTTCATCATGTATGCATGAGTCTTGGCATTGTGCTCCTTCATGTGTCTTCTCAACTCTTTGATGTATGCTAAACATACACATCACGTAATTATCATTTTTAGTTAAAAAGTGACTGCCATAAGATGTAGTAAAATTAATATCACTTTGACTAATGAGTTTATATACATCAGTCACCATTTCTAAATATGAATAAAGTCTTCATCTACATTGCCGATCCAATATTCTCGATCCCCATAGTACACAACTAAATTATGATAAGCCATTGCACCCCTGCATAAATCAATCACTATATTTGTTCATATAAATTTAATCAGTAGGTATTTAAAAGATGATATTTCCTTACATCATAACTAATTGAAATTGTTAGAAACAATATCAACAAATCCTCATCAAACTGATAAATCTCTAGCATAATGAGAAGAACTAATAATATGTATTTAATATGCTGAACTAAGTTGATAAAATAATCAATTGGTAGCCGATCCTATGCCCTATGTTTTAAAAAGAAAAGAGAAAAAAAAAATCTACCTACCCTACGACACTGGACCACCATAAGGGGATGGGGACTACAAATGCAGTTCGTTTACCCATATGAGGAAGGGGACCGCATGCAGCTAGCTTTCAAAAATATTAACTGAAAACATTTTGGTAGCTTAAACAATAAAATTGAAAAGAAAACAATAGCTCTTGGAAAGAATGAAAAATATGCATGCGTGCAGTTGGAAGAAATGCATGTATTGTAATTAGAAAATAAATCCAAAAAAATCTAAAAAAAATATATCGTTTACTAAAGAATAAGGAGCCACCTTTTGGTGGCTTACAAAGCTTTAATCGAACGTGCTTCTACAATTCTGCGGGATTAATTGCATAAGGTGAATAGATTTGGTAAGGAGAAATCCTATTCTTGGAGAAAAAGAGGAAGATGAGTGGGGAATGAGAGAGAAGAAGGTAAAAAAGAGTTCAGATGGATTCTTTTTACTGATTTATTACAGATGGCAATTTGATTATTTCATATTTTTAAAATGGTTTCAATAATATCGTTACATCATAGGAGTGTATAAATGGATTTTCGAAACTAATCAGTATAACCGTAATAAATGCAAACCTCATAAGAATTTTTATAATTTATCTTTAAAAAAGATATACTATTATCCTAACTTGATTAAAAATTTTAAATAATTTTTTTTACTATTATCTATGATTGGCCAGTCAATCGTTTTTGCTGTTTTGAAAGAAAAAAAAAGTTAACTTTATTGGAATGCTAGCTTGTTATTGAATGGGGCATGGCACTCGTAGTAAAATCACCCAAACCAATAATTTATTGGAGAACGGGTAAATCCTAATAATTAGGACCGAAAATGGGTCGGGTCGGGCCGGGTCCTACCCCTGCCCGAGTCTGGTTCAAAATAACTTTTCGAGCTTCGGGCCGGGCTTAGGTCCGATTTTTTTGAAAAAATACAGGCCCGAGCCCGATCCGAGCAAGGCCTGAGCCCAATCGGGCCGGCCCGAGCCCAATTCGATTTTCCACAGCTCACTTCCCCTCTTAAAAGAAAAAATAAAAAAAAATCCTAACCTCTAACCTCCGGCTCCTCCATGGACTGCGGCCAAAGAGGTCGATGAGCATCTTGGCGGTGGGCTGGAGGACCTCCATCTTGTTAAGGATGGTGGCTCCGTTGTTGGTAATGATAACCTCGTCGGAGGCGATCATCTTGTCCATGCCCTTGGGGCCGAGGCTGGTGCGCACAACGTTCGCCACCACACGAGCGACGATGATGTTGGCCCACCGCACATCGTCGTGTTGCTTGTTGTCGACGTAGCTCTCCGTATTGAAGGAGGAGGCATGGGTCGTGGGGGCGGATGAGGTGATGGCGGCCGCCATGCGAGCTTGGAGAGAAGGAGAGAGGGACAGGCGAAACCCTAAAAATCGGCTCGTTACAAAACCCCAATAGAAGCGCGGGCCATAGGGGCGGATGAGGTGATAGTGGCCACCATGCGAGCTTGGAGAGGAGAGAGGGACGGGCGAAACTCTAGAAACCAGCTCGTTACAAAACCCTAATAATGTTAGACGGTGGAGGAGTGAAGAAGATTTTAGTTGGAGGTGAGGAGAGAGAATGAGGAAGACGGAACAGTAAAACCCAGTTTATTTGGCTTGGGTAGTCGGGCTAAATGAACTTAAGAGTTAAGAAGGGAAGAACTAGGTATAGGCCTGTAGGCCTCATGTAGAAATTATCGGGCTAAATTTTGGACTAATATTTGGATCCGGGTTCGGACCGGGCCAAAGATATACCCGAGCTCAGTCTCAAATACAAACAGGCTCTAAATTTAAGCCCAAGTCCAGCCTGAATTTCTTCGGGCCAAGCTCAAAGCCCGATCCGAAGTCGGTCCGGCCCGAGCCCAGTTCCAATCCTACTAATAATACAAGTCAGGGAGATGGGGGGGGGGGGGGGCGCGTGCATGATTTGGAGAGCTTTGAGATCAATGTGATGAATGATCCAATGGTGGATTGGCGCCAAGGAATGTGCATCCTTCTTTCCCACAAAGGAAACAACCCCATTCCAACCGAGAGAATCTGTTTGGGCACTTCAATTCTGAGAGCTCAGTCAAGTTATTTGGCTACATCCGAAATAGGATTCCTACCTAATCATTATCTTTAGAAACTAATGCAGGAAAATGGTATATGAGATCTCTAAGAAGAACTATGCGATTGAGAATCTTCGATAAAGTTAGGAGGCACGATATTTGGGTTTCACTGTAATTTCAAATCCACTTGTCGAGAGAATAATTATGGAATTGATGAGAGAATATGATTCTTGTGCAAACACCATAATATATATCATCTCATTTCTAATACGAAGCAGTACTATATAATAGAACTAAGGATGCAACAGAGCCGACTTCTAGTCCACCAGACAGGTCACTTGGGCCACGGTCATTTCCGTGGGCCCAGATCTGGTGTCCAATAGAAAGACCTCAGGCATGCGATCAAGGCGATCGTAGCGGGTCCCTCGAGTAAACAAACACCGATTTCCTGAAGAAACATGCCCCTCAAACCTTTTCCTGGCACCCAGCTTAGGCCCCAAAGCATTTTCCATATAGAGTTTAAGGACTTGTTCAGTTGTTTAGTATTAATTTGTGTTCAATTTTTGTTTTCAAAGCAAGAAGAAAAATGAATTAAATTGAACAGGTATGTATGATGAAATTATTTATTTTTTAAATTGCTTTAAAACGTTTGAGGATTTTGTTAAAAAAAGATTTATTGCTTTTTTTTAAAAAAAGAAAATAGAACATGACCTTGAATTTAAGGGCAAGCTTGTGGTTCCATGCAAATGCTATATCCAACATTAATCATGGGGTATTTCATTTAGTTGGAGGGAAATAAAGGCAGAGACAACAATAATACCAAACATGACCTTAGAAAAATTTCCATTCAAAGTGATCTAATAAACCATTTTATCATGGACATGAGCTACATATGCCAGCCACCTGAGCCTATACAAGGTTCTAGTAACCTGTTACATGGCCCAAGCCCAAAAACAGTGCGATGACTAGTCACATCCAGGTGAGGAAAAATATACACAATTATTAGGACAGCATTTTGCAATTAATAAAGGCTGAGTTAGCATGAATCCCTAGAAGACATGGAGAACCAACTTTTGGGTTGACAGTTATTTTACATTTAGTCATTGCTAATTGAAAATTTAATATTGATTCATTGATTTTAATGATTATTGTATTAATAAATCTGGTTTATGCATAAATGTGTAAAGAAACAAGATCAATATTTTACAAACCACAAGCTTGCCTACGCAATGGTATCAATTGGTTACGTAGATGAAGTTATTGAATATTAAACATCCATGATCCAGGTTCACTTCTACTCTCACCTTGATATTGGCCAATCTCCCTTGGATTCTAGTTCTCAAAAAAATGCTAATCAAGCAAAAACTAATCACCAAATGGTGATAAAATGAAGGCCCAAGCAAACTCAATGCCTTACATCTGCTACCTGGTCTGATCGTCGAATCTGTAAACAATTTCACATCTCGTAACTACAAGCTTAATGCTCAAATGGTACATAGGAATGCAACAGAAAAGCATAGCAACCCATGACCCGAGGAAAAAAAAAAAAAAAAGATCTTCGAAACAATGTAAAGTAAATAAGATTACATAAATGATGGAATGAAAAAGCCATAGCTATTTCATCAACTTCGCTAGAAGAAAGTCATACTATGACCAAATTTTAGATAAATAATAATAATAAAAAAATCTTAACATGATAATCGGATTCTGTGGAAACAGTAAAATGGATGAACTAAATCAAAATCCGTCTAATAAGCCTTGTATAATGATACAGGTTGGTATATGAACAAAATGGTAATCATTATGAATATTCTCATGAGATATACATAGGTAGCACAGGATGGCTTATGAACAAAATTACCTGTTTACATGACAGTTTATACCATAGAAAAGAAAAGCAATATTGGTATCTGGAAGAAAAGCTTCGCACAAGAAAGGCATATGTTATTTGATCGTTTCTGACATTTTTGCTCATTAAAAGATCAACAATTTAGCAACAGTAGATGGTGTTGAATGAGACCACAGGACGGTTTTGTGACCTTGTAAGGTTTCAGGTGTGCCACCGATTTACTTGAAAACTTGCTTCCCACAAGAGTGAGACTTCTGAGATGTCAAACAAGGACGCTTCAAAGGAAAACTAGCAGATAAAAATACATGAAGATGTGGGTATGTCCTTCCATTATCCAATTAAGTCTCAAACCTTCAAACACAAAATAACTGATACAAAAACTAATGCAAGAAAGAACACTAGAATGTTAGAAGTAATGCAAAGAAAATTAAATCATTTTAGCATACTTTATTAGAGAAACAAACCAGCTATGTCCACTCAGACCTCACCCGAACATGGATAGTCAAGTTCCACTTTTTTTCATAGCAGTGTTTGTGCAAGCTCAGCTTTCTCATCTGGGGCAATGAAGAGCCTTCGTTTCTGGTGTCTGCATTATGGTGGACACCAGGCTGTGACACAGATGAGCCCTGCTTACCCCAATCCAGTTTTAACCCGGCTTAAGAGTACCACCTCCATCTCATGTCAATTGTTGCTAAAGAAAATAAAATGCAACACAGAAGGCTGACAGCTGTGTTGGTCTGGGAACCAAGATAGCAACAGCTGGGTTGTGCCACTGCAAGACTCCGTCTCTCTGTAACAGTTTAGGTCAGCCTGAACAGATATGCCTACCTTAACTAAAAACAAGTCAAGGACCATATATGATAACTTCAGTGATTGCAGAGCAAAAATGATTTTATTCTATTATACAAGTTTCAAACTAAATTCATTTACTGAAAGCAAGATGAAGCTGCAAAGACTTACACCTTGCATATTTTATCGTATCAAAGAGAATAAAACATCAAACTCGAGTCAAAAAAAGAGTGAGTAGCCAAAGATGGCTTTCAAATGAAAGCTAAAATTCAAAATTTCTCTATTTTCATGAAGATTATCCTTTCACACTACATTGGAAATTAAAGCTATATTGCACTAGACAGGTGCAAGGCATCATCATGATGATGAAAGAACTGCCTCAGCTATACAAAAATGGATAAGCACAAGTGGTAAGACCTAAGCCATGCTGCTCTGAATCTCCAGGAAAGGCTTGATCTTCCAATACAATTCTAGCTTTAGCATAGCAGTAAGGCTTGGGCCCCTTCATCACCTAGAAATGATAGTTCCATTTTGTCTTGAACATATGCAGGAGCAGTCAAGATCATGTGGACCTCTCTTGACAAGACGTTTGTCACGGTTGATCATCAATTTTATCAGGGGGAGCTTTGAAGAAACTTGGCGCCATATCTCATTCACTGTTCCATCTGGATCTTCATATTCAAAGTACCGTTTCACCTGAAAATAAGGGTAAAGCATAAACCTCTAGAACTCAAAATTATTCACTGCATAAATACTTAAATACGTGTTCGATCCATTTATATATCTAAGCATAAGGCACCCAACTTTAGCAAATAAATAGATCTCAATTAAGCAAAACTAAAAAGGCTGAAGAAAGAAAGTTATCATAATCTAGGTAATGTAATTTTTCTTTTTGTGTGTGTGTAGGACTAACCCAACTTGCGGCCTTTTAACATTGCTCACCTTGTTCTAAAAGCATTTGACCTCTTTATATAATTTAGAACAAATTTCCTAAACAAAATTTCTGGATAGTAGATATAGAAGTGAGGCATCTACAAGCGAACGTTACCATACTTACTCCAAAATAATATATATTGACAACACAATTACTTTTCATATCCTTGATATACAGATGACCGTGCAAACAAATGATATTATTAATAAATATTTGAAAACAATGTTATGAGAATTGATATTTCTTTGAACAATTGAAAGAACAATACAGGATGTAAATAACTGAGAAAACAGAATTATAAGATATGGCATAGCAACAACATTCTACTTACCATTTTAAGCTCTTGCTGATACTGCAGAATCTTGTCTTTGCTTACTTTTCTAAGCATTTTAGTTAAGTATCCTGGCTTTACAGCACTTCGTGTATCCACAAACATTGCAATTTTTTTGTAGTCTATGACATCTTCAAAGGGTAACTCAATGTAGTCACTGACTATCACCGGAACACACAAACTCACAATTGCATCAAATAACCTGCAAGCTGAGGGAGTATCTCCGGCAGGATGCAGGCAGAACTTGGATGAATGCATTCCTTGTGTTGCCATGCGCCGGCTCTCCCTGGACTGTGTACCATGTTTGATGACAACATCCTTCTCATGCTCAAGTATCTGGAAGAGAGTATCACGAACCTTCCCACCCTACTTTGCATCAAGGCAAGAGATTATGACAATTTTAACAGATTACAGGTGTAGAGGGATAATGCTAGAAGCTTAGTAGTTCCAAAATACATTTCCAGTTAGACTTCATATCCTGAGAAGTTGCAGCAACAAGTTTGACCATGGTTCTAATATTCATTTTTTTTTTACTATTTAATATATGTTTGGAATTACGTAGCAGGAAGATAGTACTGCAGTGTAAGAAAGCAAATGAGATTCTTGCAATTCTGTTTCTCAGTATATTAAATAACTAGAATGGCAAGTAAGAAGGAGAACTATACATCCATATAACATGCTCTAGAAGGTTACTTATAATACTTTGTTGTGGTCCTTTCCTGCACAGGCTACTAAGTGTATTGTAGGCTCATAAATCACGATGACAACAGGATCAAGATGTAGAGCGTGATGATAAACAAGAGTGTGCAGGAAAGCCATACAAGCCATGAAGATATCAATCCTATTCAACAACTCGACTAAGTTCTGGTTTAAATCAATGTGGTATCATAGCCTTCCCTCATGTAGGCAGATGTTTAAAAAGGGTATGATAGTTTATTTAAGGATAAGGCAAACAACAAACAACTGCAAGTATGGATTTAGTCTCCATCTGAAATGTCTTCAATCATAAAGTAACTGCACATTGTTGACAATAAACTCATACAATCTTCATATAAGAAATGAAAGCAAAACAAGCATTTAAACTGCCTGATTCACCACATTATACTTATTCTATTACTTCTGATATCTATCATAAGAGAAAAATACAAGGCAAATTTAAGATAAATTATTAAAAGACCATAAAGGTAAATATAACAGGACCCCTTCCTCGTGGAAGTGATATATTTACATATTAGACATCATGATATATTTTAGTTCAAACACTAAAATAACTATCTGCATAGTATCTTCAATAAAGGAATTTCCTTTTAATAAAAGGGTAATTTCAGTTTAAAATATCTCTTCGTTTTGATTTGTGGCTTGAAGGGCATTGGTTTCTCATTGACTGGATCTAACATGAAAATAACTTCAAAAAACAAAGCATTTGAGAAATAAAATTTTGATGGTCTGTTTATATTCCATTAAAAATAACTCGACAGCATGATAGAACCACCAGGTTAAGATGGAATGGACACCAAAGATTTTGAACAGGTTGTGAAAATTACAAAAGATTATTCTACTGAGATATACATTCTACCATCTAAAAAAAATTGTAGTTAAGTTCTCTGAACTTTCTTCATAACTAGGTTTGCAATTATTAGTTATAATATATAACCCTCGTACAAGCTCACTTATTTCGAAAAAATGATATCAGAGATCATTATCCTCTATAGAATTTGACATTAGAGCACCTGCTCTTTGTGCAAGGACAAAATTACTTCCTTGCAACAATTGTTACTAATTCAGCCACTTTTACAGGGTTCCATAGTTAAGGATCCAGTTGCCAACAGATGCATAACGTAGATCTATGCATATAATATTGAAAGAACAAATTAAGCTAATTTAGATCAGGAATAAGGAGTTATAGCAATTGTTTTGATTTATAAATAGTTGGTAAGCATATTTTACTTGAAAATCTTAGAAGACCAATATTATGGTTACATTAGAAGCTCGGATGATGTTTAATTCAGAACAGATTGTAAGTTATAAAAAATATTAGCTGGAAGAAGACTCGGAAGAAAATAAACATGCCAACTTTTACCTCCTTGCGATAGCGGTTGCCCATGAAGAAGAGCAGCGAGTGCCGGCCCTCGATGCCGATGTCACCTTTATACGGATTGATGCGATGTGAGTATGGCAAGATCACATCTTTGACAAGCGACGCTTGATCCCCCCTCAAGCGGCCGAAATCCGAGACGAGGAGGACGGCATTCCTCACGCGATCGATCACTCTATAAAGAGCATTCGGATCCTGGCAAATGAACACATGGTCCCTCCCCCTATTCCTCCTCCAATACTCCTGCCCCTCGAGCCACTCCATGAGCTCCTCCTGCATCGCCTCGTCGCTGTAGGCCCTCTCCGGCGCGGCGCCAGCGTTGGCGGGGCGGATCGGGTTGACGATGAGGCTGAGGGAGGAGAAGAAGGGGACGTAGAAGAGGTCGGCGTCGGCGGGGTCAGAGACGCGGCGGACGGGGGAGTCGGGGCGGCGGTCGGGCCGGAGGAGGTCGGAGAAAAGGTACCACTCAGCGGAGTGCTGGTGACCGGGGTAGTGGGGGTTGTCGTCGGGGGGCGGGGTGGCGCCGGGGTCGCGGGCAAGGAGGTAGCTGCGGATGACGCCGTAGGTGAACTTGCGGGGAAGGTCGTAGACATAGATGTTGGGGACGGGAGGGCGGGGCACAGTGGCGGAGGAGGAGGAGTAGGAGGAGAAGGAGAGGGGATTGGGGGAAGGGGAGGCGTGGAGGAGGGAGTAGAGGGCGAGGAGGGAGAGGGCGGAGGCCAGGAAGGGCTTGAGGAGGGAGCGGCGGGCCATTCGGGATGGGGTTAGGGTTTTGGGGGTGGGGGGAGAGGAAGCGAGGGAGGGGGAGAGGGGTTTCGGCTGCTTTCGGGGCTTGCTCCGGTCGGACATGTCGGTCCGGCTCTTGGCCGGGGGGGCGGGGAGAGAGCGGCGCACGATAGACTCGCGAGACGATGTTCGTTAGTAGTTCTGTTAGAAGATTGGAGAGGGAACACCGTATACCGTAGACGGGTAGCGATGGATCAGCCCGGTCCAGGAAGGCAAGATTAAAATAGAGATCGCGCATGATATGTGGAGACGGACAACTGCCGACTTTACTCACAGAATTGGCATTTCAGATGCCGACTATATTTTGCTGCTCCAAACCAAACCTGAATTTTAAACATGGCGGTCATTATAAACTTGCTTCCCAATCTCTAACGATCCAAGATCTAATCCAAAAAGATTAATTAAAAAATATTATTTAGATCCCTCAGTCTCATATATGTACTGAAGATTTTTCTAGTTAGCCATTCACAAATACTATATTTAGTATCCATTAATCCACATAAGTTATAGATTGAATCAGCTCTAATACTATTTTATAACGATTTACGAGCTCATCCTAAAAGACTAGTCAAAAGATATTATTTGAATTTCTTGATCCTATATATGTATCCAAAATTTTTTTAGCACATAATCGATATGGGACTAAATACATGTCCACATAGATCCGATTTATAACTCATATGGATTGAAAGATACTGCATTAGGCTGACTACAGATTGATCACAGTATTTTTGAATGGATACATGAATTTAGACCCTTATTTTGGCCAGGACATTAGGATTTAAATCGAGAGATATACGAGGATTCATGAGGATATGTATTTAGTCTCACATTGGTTATTCATCGAAAAAAATCTTTTATATATATATATATATAGACACACACACACATACACACATACATATATAAGGAATTCAAATAATATCTTTCGACTAGTTTTTTGGATGAGATCTTTGATTATTACAGATAGAATTATGTACCACATTGATAATTGATTTTATCAAAACTTAAATAGAGGATCGCAAGTGTCACGCCCCCGATCCGAGATTGTGAATCGAGGGTCATGGCAACCACTGCATACTCATAGAAAACTCTTCCCATAAGCATGCAAGGCATCTTATCATGTTATCTTAAAATAACAACGAAATAATTAGATAATAATTTAAATCCAAAATATAACGATCTAAATTTTTTCTTTAATATCTCAATAAATTCAACAACGATTCATAGGCTTTACATGAAATTCAATAAGCCTTTCAACCTAAAATAAAAGTATGAAGATTCTGCTTCTGATCACTCTTCCATTCATATCTTGTATCATCTTAATTCCTCAACATCTGTAAAAATAATAAAATAGGAGGAATGAGCTAGACAGCCCAGTAAGCAATGATCACTTTTCAACAGATTTTATCAGGCATTTAAGTAAATAATCATTTATAGAAAATAAGCATATAGAGTTCATCAATTCGAAATCAATTTCAATTATGCAACATAATTCATGCCAAATTTATTTCTTTTTCAAAAATTCAAGTTTCTTTCCAGATTTTAATTTCTTTCGTTCTTAAATTCTTTTCGTCAACCATGAGCTATGACCATATTTTCCCTGTGGTAGGGTCATAACACCGCGTATCTTCTTGCGGTGAGCTGCGAATCATCTGGCAGCAAAGTCCTTTGAAACCGCTGGTCTCTCTGGCGGTTTGTCGCTGGTCTCTCTGGCGACATAAATCCTTAGGATAAATCAATTGCCAATGTATATGCTCCCATTGGCGGGGTCCTTTACATAGTCAGGTTGTCAATTCATATTGTTTCTTATATCATAATTCTTCATAAATCATGTTTCATATTCTAATTTTGATAATAAAACATATAATCATGTAGTATCGAAATCAATCAATATAATGCATCATGAAATCAATATGTTCAATCATGCTTCATCATAACATTTCAAATAAGATATTTTCATAATTGTTAGTGCAAAAATCCACCTGCGTCGGAGAAGCTGGAGTCGAGGGAGTCGTGGTCACCGTCGGGACCTGCAAAAGAAGTCTAAACCGGAGTTGGGGTTGCTCCGGCAAGACCCTCCGACGCTCAAGTCAGTTCTCTGCCTCAACAAGAATGGAGTGCTCGAACAGAAATTTTAGCAGAGTTTTGAGATAGAAAATTAAGGCTTGGAGAGTAACGTATCTGGGGTCTCCCTTTTTATAGGCGGAGGGAGCGACGGATTGATAGTGACGTTTGTAACTGCATAGTCGTGGGCCGCTCGTGGCCAGGATGAGTTTATTATGAAGAGTAATGGGGTGGAGTCGTGGCGGTCACCATGGCTCGCCACGTGGAGTCTGTTACGGGAAGTGGAGCAGAGTCGTGGCCGTTACTGGGGCTTGCCAGGGAGTGATGGAGCCACGTGGGATCTGTCGCAGGAGGTGGAGCAGAGTCGTGGCCGTTACTGGGGCCTGCCAGAGAGTGATGGAGCCACGTGGGATCCGTCGCAGGAGGTGGAACAGAGTCGTGGCCGTTACTCGGGCATGCCAGGGAGTGATGGAGCCGCGTGAGATTCATCGCAGGAGGTGGAGCAGAGTCGTGGCCGTTACTGG
>NC_025994.2:85297386-85401042 GCF_000442705.2 Elaeis guineensis
GGCCTGCCAGAGGGTCCAGACCTGTCGGCCGAAGTTCGGTTGGAGTCCGACCTCCGCAGAAGCCCGGATGGGGATCATTTGTCGAGGAATCTCGGTCGAGGCCTGCAACAGGAGTTCAGAGTGAAAGTCCGACTCCCGTGGGAGTCCGGACGAAGTCTTCCTACAGCTGAAGTCGGGGACGCAGTCCGGCTCCCGTAGGAGTCCGGACAAAGTCTTCCTACCGCTGAAGTCGGGGACGAAGTCCGGCTCCCATAGGAGTCCGGACAAAATCTTCCTGCAGTTGGAATCGGAGATGAAGTCTGGCTCCCGTAGGAGTCCGGGTGGAGTCTTCCTGCTGCTGAAGTCGGGGACACAGTCCGGCTCCCGTAGGAGTCCAGACGAAGTCTTCCTGTCACTGAAGTCGGGGATGCAGTTCGGCTCCCGCAGGAGTCCGGACGAAGTCTTCCTGCCGCTGAAGTCGGGGACGCAGTTCGGCTCCCGCAGGAGTCCGGACGAAGTCTTCCTGCCGCTGAAGTCTGGGACGTAGTCCAGCTCCCGTAGGAGTCCGGATGAAGTCTTCCTGCCGCTGAAGTCGGTGATGCAGTCCGACTCCCGTAGGAGTCCAGACGAAGTCTTTCTGTCGCTGAAGTCGGGGACGCAGTCCGGCTCCCGTAGGAGTCCGGACGAAGTCTTCCTGCCACTGAAGTCGGAGACACAGTCCGGCTCCCGTAGGAGTCCGGACGAAGTCTTCCTGCCGCTGAAGTCGGGGATGCAGTCCGACTCCCGTAGGAGTCCGGACGAAGTCTTCCTGCCGCTGAAGTCGGGGATGCAGTCCGGCTCCCGTAGGAGTCCGGATGAAGTCTTCCTGCCGCTGAAGTCGGGGATGCAGTCCGACTCCCGTAGGAGTCCGGATGAAGTCCTCCTGTCGCTGAAGTTGGGGACGCAGTCTGGCTCCCGTAGGAGTCCGGACGAAGTCTTCCTGCCGCTGAAGTCGGGGATGAAGTCCGACTCCCATAGGAGTCCGGACGAAGTCTTCCTGCTGCTGAAGTCGGGGACACAGTCCGGCTCCCATAGGAGTCCGGACAAAATCTTTCTGCAGTTGGAGTCAGAGACGAAGTCCGGCTCCCGTAGGAGTCCGGACGAAGTCTTCTTGCCGTCGCAGGTCGGACGTCGGTAGAATCCCCGAGGGGTCACTCCTGACACGAACTTCGGCTGGGGGGTTTTATACCCAACACCAGTCCCCCTACTTCCGAGTTTGAGTTTCGATCGAAGGAAGTACAGAAAATTTTCACAGTCGAAGTCATTTTCTTGAATTCTGCACACGACCGCCCTCGAAAATCTTGGCATTTAATGCGCGCGTACTGGAGTCTTTTTCCGATTAGGGTGATCCGAAGAGTCCTTTCGGAATTCCCATCAGGACGTAATCCTAAGCGCCACGCCATAATGGTCCCGCCAACGGTCAGCCCTATGCCGCGGTGAGTGGGACACGTGGCGGGCACTGGTTGACCTAGGGATATCTGCCACTATAACTGCGCCAGGCCCCGTCGCTTATTTAAGCCCCCTCCTTCCCTCCAGGGGCTTCACTTCGCCTGAGAGTTTAGCCACCCCTATCGGCTCCCTTCTTGACTTCAAGCACTCTTCGCACCAGTCTTCGCCATCCCCACCAGCTCCCCACCGCCTTCAATCCTCCGAGCCTCTCCGAGGGGTCCTCCCGCTGGGGCTTCTGCCCCAAAGGCCAACCTCGAAAGGAAGCCACGGACCGAAAGAAGTATGAGGGGGAGAATAGCGGTCTGCGAATTCTCCGGCTGTCGAACTGTCACTGAGGGTTCCCATCGCCTCAAAGGAGGCTCGAGGGAGGATTCCTTCCACAACAGGGGTTTAATAACGGGGACAACCGGTGAGGGCATTCCGTCCGAGAATTTCGGAGTAGCTGAACGGGGCGACACCGGTCAAGGGGGCAGAGTTGTCGTCACAAGCTGTGGCGGAATTCTTGACGTTGTCGAGATCGAGGGACCAGAAGCGGTCGACGCCGATAGTGGGGCAGTAGAACTTGTTGTGGGGACGGTGGAAGTAGCGCATGCCGACCTTGCCGAAGTACCTAGGACGGTGGTTATCATGGAGCACACGGTGGTGGTGCATGCCTCCGATGCCATCGCGGTCTTCGGGGTACCTCCGGTTCTTCTTGATGCAGGTCGTCCTCGCTGCTGCCGTTGCCGTCGCTGCCCCCTGAATTCTATCCCATCCTTTTCCCCTAGGGCTGGGGTTTCGACGATGGATCGGAACGAGACGGGGGGTGAGAGCTGAAGGATTTATCACACGCACTGAAAAATGCTGCCGAGACGAACGAAACCGGAAGGAGAAGTTGGGAGCTTGAAGTGGTCTCCAACGTGTTCCTTTTGGGCCTTGTAGTAATGTTTGTTTTTTTTTCTTTCGACCCCCAGGGCCTTGTAACGTACACCTTTGTTAATCAAGAATGAGAAGGAGATTTTGTTACTTCGTCCGCACTTTGCGTCGAATTGCTGCCTGCCGAACTTCTTTCATTTACCATTGTTATTGTTGTATTCCCTTCTTTTTCTTTTTCTCCTCTCTTTTTTTTTTCGACGTCGTCCGGAGGTCGCTGGTCATTGCCGCGTCGGCTCGCTTTTCCAGTCATCCTTCTTCTTCAGCCTTAATAGCTTTGTAATGCATATTTAATAAATAACATGAGAAAAAAATTTTTCGCTACCTCTTTTACTCATGTGTTGAATTGTCGCTTGCCGAGCTTCTTTCGGCTTTTGCCTTGCTCGAAATCGATGCCATTCGGAGGTATCCGATTGCCGTCGCATTGGCCCATCCTTTCGTCCATGGCCGCAAATTTGTCCGGGGCTGCTCGGGTTTGACGTCTCCTCTCGGGGTTCGAGCTTGGAGGTCCGAGCTTCTCGTCACCCTGAGGAAGTCATCTTATCTCGGGCCTGTATTGAGAGCTTTCTTGAAGGTCGGGAATTTTGATAAGAACCCCAATCCTTGCTGAGACGAGGTTCCTTGCATCTTTGATGCAATTTTTTTTTCATTCATCGCTGATGCAGTCCGTCGCTTTCCTTTTTAACTCCCCTCCCCTTTTTCTTTTTTTCGAGTGAGGGTTTTTCCTCTGCTCTTGGTGGGGTCATGGGAGCGCGAAGGGACCGCTGAGAAGGTCCCCTTTTTCTGATCTGATCTTGGATGACCGGATCTCAATTGGCATCAGGACGATGTTCTTCCCTTACTTCTGATGTAATCGATCCCAGTTCGTATTAGGATGAGGTTCTTCCCCCGCTCCTAATAGGACTGTAGGGACACGTATGGGCGTTGCAGGGCCTCTCCTCCCATCCGATCTCAGAGTAATCGGGCCTTCGACTTTGCTCATGCTAGGGCGAGGTTCTCCTCCTGTCCCTAAAATGGCTGCGGGGGCGCGTACGGGTGCTGTAGGACCTCTCCTCCCATCCGGTCTAAGGAGAATCGGACCTTCGACCTTGCTCAAGTTAGGGTGAGGTTCTCCTCCTATCCCTAACAAGACTGTAGAGGCACATATGGGCATTGCAGGGCCTCTCCTCCCATCTGGTCTAAGGAGAATCAGGCCTTCGACCTTGCTCAAGTTAGGGCGAGGTTCTCCTCCTGTCCCTAACAGGGCTGTGGGGGCACATATGGGCGTTGCAGGACCTCTCTCCCCATTCGGTCTAAAGAGAACTGGGCCTTCGATCTTGCTCAAGTTAGGACGAGATTCTCCTCCTATCCCTAACAGGGCTATGGGGGCACATATGGGCGTTGTAGGGCCTCTCTCCCCATCCGATCTAAGGAGAACCGGGCCTTCGACCTTGCTCAAGTTAGGGCGAGGTTCTCCTCCTGTCCCTAACAGGACTGTGGGGACACATATGGGCGTTGTAGGGCCTCTCCCCCCATCCGATCTAAGGAGCACCGGGCCTTCGATTTTATCGAGACGGAGTTCTCCTCCTGTTCCCGACACGGTTTGTTTTGACTGCCCTGTCGATATGGGCTCGCGCCAAGAGAGAAGGCATGTGGATATGAAATTTTTATTTAAAATAAAGTTATTGGTAATACATTCGTAAGTTTTTCGAGCTCCATGGCCACGGGAGGCCTGCTCCTCCGAGCTCCTTGAGGTAATAAGTTCCGGGCTGGACTACTTCTTTGACTTCGTATGGGCCTTCCCAATTTGGGGCGAGCTTCCCTCGATCCTGAGGTTGCGAGACGGCGGCTTGTCAAAGCACTAGATCTCCTGCTCTAAAGACTTTATTCTTGACTCGGGAGTTGTAATAGTGGGCGACTTTCTATCTGTAGGCTGCCATCCGAACTTGAGCTACCTCCCACTTTTCTTCCAGCAAGTCGAGGTTGGCTTTAAGACCTTGCGAATTGTGATGCTCGTTGAATGCCACGACTCGCGCCGACGGGAGTTTAAGCTCGATTGAGATAATAGCCTCTGTTTCGAAGGCTAGAGCGAAGGGGGTCTCCCCCGTGGGCAGTCTTTGGGTAGTTCGGTACGCCCATAGCACATGATAAAGTTCGTCTGCCCAAGTTCCCTTCGCCTTTTCGAGCCATGTCTTGATCCCTTGCAGCAAGGTTCTGTTGGTCATTTCAGCTTCGCCGTTCGTCTGAGGATGGACTACTGATGTGAAGTTGTGGGAGATGTTTAGATCTTCACAGAATTCGACGAATCTTGCTCCTGCGAACTGCCGTCCATTATCAGTGATTAGGGTTCTTGGCAGGCCGAACCTACAAACGATTGACTTCCAGATGAAATCTTGCACTTTAGCTTCTGTGATTTTCGCCAGTGGTTTGGCTTTGACCCACTTGGTGAAGTAGTCAATTGCTACCAGGAGAAACTTCCTCTGCCCCGACGTCACGGGAAAGGGTCCAAGGATATCCATTCCCCATTGCGCAAAAGGCCATGGGGCACTCAAGGGTGTAAGCTCGGTGGCGGACTGTCTCTGGACGTTGGCATTTCTCTGACATCGATCACACTTTCTGACGTATTCAATCGAGTCATGATGCATCGTCGGCCAGTAATATCCTTGGTGGAGCAACTTGTGGGATAAAAATCTAGCCCCCAGATGGCTTCCGCAGATTCCTTCATGCACCTCCCACAAGGCGTATTCAGCTTCCGAAGGTCGGAGGCATTTTAGAAGGGGCAAAGAGTATGATCTCTTGTACAACTTGTCCTCATAAAGAATATATCGGGAGGCTTGATTTCTGAGCTTCCGAGCTTCTTTTGCATCATGAGGGAGAACTCCGTCCCTGAGATATGCCATCAGTGGGTCGATCCAATTGGGCTCGTGATCAATTTCATCACGGGCCGCGATTCTTCCGTACTCGGGCACTTCAAAACTTCGAAGAGAACATCCTTGGGCAATTCGGCCGGAGCCAGCGTAGCCAGCTTGGAGAGAAGATCGGCCCTGATATTTTCCATCCTTGGAATCTGCCTGATGTTGAAGCTACTGAAGGCGGGGACGAGCTCCTTTACCTTTTCAAGATACTTAGCCATGCTGTCCTCTCGTGCTTCGTAGTTTCTGCTGACTTGTCCCACTACCAGTTGGGAGTCGCTGTGAACTTGGAGCTGATCTACTCCCAACTCTTTGGCGATCTTCAATCCTGCGATCAGAGCTTCATATTCTGCTCCATTGTTTGTTGTGGGGAACTCAAAGCGCAGAGCGTACTCCACGATGATTCTCTCTGGACTGATCAAGATCAGGCCCGGCCTGCTCCCGACATGTTGGAAGATCCGTCCACGTAGAGGGCCCAAAAGCAACCAGTGGGGTCTGCTTCCTCTTTGGGGGAGTTCGGTCGGGGCTCCAGGCCGTCAATTTCTCCCTGTTCAGATTCGGCCTCCTCCGGGATAGTGCACTCTACTATAAAATCTGCCAATATCTGGGCTTTCACTGCTGGTCTGGGTCGACAGTTGATGTCGAATTCTATGAGCTCGATCGCCCATTTCGCCATCCTCCCGGAGGCATCCGTCCAGTGTAGAATCGTCTTGATCGGTTGGTCGGTGAGCAGCGTTACGGTGTGCCCTTGAAAGTAGGGTCGGAGCCTCCGGGCTGCAATCAACAGGGCGTAAGTTAGTTTCTCTAATTTAGTATACCTGGTTTCGGCGTCTCTCAACGCGCGACTGACGTAGTAGATCGACCGCTGGATTTTTGCTTCTTCCTTAACAAGGACTGCTGCGAGAGCCATGGGGGAGACTGCCAGGTACAAAAATAGTTTCTCTCTGGGTTCGGGCTTCGCCAACAACGGAGGCGAGCCGAAGTAGCTCCTTATCTCTTCGAACGCTTGTTGGCACTCAGCGGTCCAACAGAAGTTCTTCGGCTGCTTGAGGGTTTGGAAGAAGGGCAAGCACCACTCGGCCGACCTCGCAACGAAGCGATTCAGGGCTGCTACCCTCCCTGTAAGGCGTTGAACCTCTTTTATCGACTTCGGGGCGGCCATCTCCTGGATGGCGCAGATTTTCTCTGGATTGGCTTCAATCCCACGCCCCGATACCATGAAGCTCAGGATCTTCCCCGAGGTCACTCCGAAAGCACATTTAGTCGGGTTCAGCTTCATCTTATATTTTCGGAGGGTGCCGAAGGTCTCCTCGAGGTCGGCGACATGGTTTATAAAAGATTTGCTTTTCACGAGCATGTCGTCCACGTAGACCTCCATGTTGCGGCCGATCTGCTCTTTGAAGATTTTGTTCACCAGCCGCTGATAGGTTGCACCTGCATTTTTGAGGCTGAATGACATGACCCTGTAACAGTAAGGGCCACGGTTAGTAATGAAAGTAGTCTTTTTTTCGTCTTCTGGTGCCATCCTGATTTGATTATAGCCGGAGAATGCGTCCATAAAAGTGAGGAGCTCATGGCCCAAGGTTGCATCCACCAGTTGATCAATTCTGGATAGAGGGTAGCTGTCCTTTGGGCAGGCTTTATTTAACTTTTTGAAGTCTATACATATCCTCCACTTGCCATTTGCCTTTTTGACTAGGACGACGTTGGAAATCCAATCAGGATAATTGACTTCTCTAATGAACCCAGCTTTCAGGAGTTTGTCCACTTCCTCGGCTATCGCTTTCTGCCTCTTCGGTGCATGACCTCGGATTTTTTTTTTCGTCAGTCGATGCTTTGGATCGACGGCCAGACGGTGCTTCATGACTTTCGTGTCAATCCCCGGCATGTCCGCTGGGACCCAAGCGAAAATATCTGCATTTTTACGTAGAAAATTGATGAGATGCGTCCGCACCTCTTCCCCCAGGTTGGAGCTGATCTTCACCACATGCTCCGCATTCCCATCGTTCAAAGAGATCGAAACCAGATCTTCGATTGGGCCGCCCCTCTCCTCAGTGAGGTCGTCGTGGGCGTCCAGCCCATCAACTAGACAGGGGTCGAATTGGTCACTTCTTTGCAAGGCTATGTTGTAGCAGTGTCTGGCTAGGGCTTGGTCCCCTCTGACTTCTCCGATTCCCTGGTTGGTAGGGAACTTCAATTTTAAATGGTAGGTTGACACGACGGCTCGGAGAGCGTTGAGGCCAGGTCGGTCGAGAATTGCGTTGTAGGCCGACGGCGCCTTCACTACCAGAAAATTCACCAGAGCCCTGGATTGTCTCGGATATCGACCCGCAGCTACAGTCAAAGTTATTACTCCCTCCATCGGGACAGCATCGCCGGTGAACCCTACTAGAGGGGAGCTAATCGGCCCCAAATGGCCGTCAAGGGTGGATATTCTGGAGAAGGCGTCGTAAAATAAAATGTCGGCCAAACTTTCATTGTCGACAAGAATGCGGTGGACGTCGTAATTAGTTATATTCAAGAAAACTACAACCGCGTCGTTATGAGAAAATTGAACTCCCTGAGCATCTTCTTCGGTGAAAGTTATGGATTCCTCGATCTTTTACCGCTTGGGAGGTCCAGCCAATACGTCGGTCGCTCTCCGTCGGGATTCTTCCGAGATGGTGTTGGCGAAATCCGTTAGAGGTCGATTGTCCGACCGCTCCATGCCGGCAGCCGCTGCCAGAGGATGAGGGGCCTGAAAAACTGGAGGCAAGGCCGGAGCCTGAGATCTGGCCGCGGAGGCCGTGGGTCGCCGTGTGGATGCTTCGCGGGAAGGCATCGGGCGAAGATTTAGTGGGGGAAGGAGGAGAGGATGTCGGAAAAGATGACCGGAGGCGGTCCCGTTGAGCGCTCCTTTAAGAACAAGGGTACTGCGAAGACACACGCCCTCCCTCTAGCGCCAATCTTGTTGGTGCAAAAATCCGCCTGCGTCGGAGAAGCTGGAGTCGAGGGAGTTGCGGTCGCCGTCGGGACCTGCAAAAGAAGTCTAAATCGGAGTTGGGGTTGCTCCGGCAAGACCCTCCGATGCTCAAGTCAGTTCTCTGCCTCAACAAGAATGGAGTGCTTGAACGGAAATTTTAGCAGAGTTTTGGGATAGAAAATTAGGGCTTGGAGAGTAACGTATCTGGGGTCCCCTTTTTTATAGGCGGAGGGAGCGACGGATTGATAGTGATGTTTGTAACCGCCTAGTCGTGGGCCGCTCGTGGCCAGGACGAGTTTATTATGAAGAGTAATGGGGTGGAATCGTGGCGGTCACCATGGCTCGCCACGTGGAGTCTGTTGCGGGAAGTGGAGCAGAGTCGTGACCGTTACTGGGGCCTGCCAGGGAGTGATGGAGCTGCGTGGGATCCGTCGCAAGAGGTGGAGCAGAGTCGTGGCCGTTACTGGGGCCTGTCAGGGAGTGATGGAGCCGTGTGGGATCCGTCGCAGGAGGTAGAGCAGAGTCGTGGCCGTTACTGGGGCCTGCCAGGGAGTGATGGCGCCGCATGGGATCCGTCGCAGGAGGTGGAGCAGAGTCGTGGCCGTTACTGGGGCCTGCCAGAGGGTCCAAACCTGTCGGTCGAAGTTCGGTTGGAGTTCGACCTGCGCAGAAGCCCGGATGGGGATCATTTATCGAGGAATCTCGACCGAGGCCTGCAACAGGAGTTCAGAGCGGAAGTCCGACTCCCGTGGGAGTCCGGACGAAGTCTTCCTACAGCTGAAGTCGGGGACGCAGTCCGGCTCCCGTAGGAGTCCGGACGAAGTCGTCCTGCCGCTGAAGTCGGAGACGAAGTCCGGCTCCCGTAGGAGTCCGGACAAAATCTTCCTGCAGTTGAAATCGGAGATGAAGTCCGGCTCCTGTAGGAGTCTGGGCGGAGTCTTCCTGCTGCTGAAGTCGGGGACACAGTCCGGCTCCCGTAGGAGTCCAGACGAAGTCTTCCTGCCGCTGAAGTCGGGGATGCAGTCCGGCTCCCGTAGGAGTCCGGACGAAGTCTTCCTACCGCTGAAGTCAGGGATGCATCCGCTGAAGTCGGGGATGCAGTCCGGCTCCCGTAGGAGTCCGGACGAAGTCTTCCTGCCGCTGAAGTCAGGATGTAGTCCGGCTCCCACAGGAGTCCGGATGAAGTCTTCCTGCCGCTGAAGTCGGGGACGCAGTTCGGCTCCCGCAGGAGTCCGGACGAAGTCTTCCTGCCGCTGAAGTCGGGGACGCAGTCCGGCTCCCATAGGAGTCCGGACGAAGTCTTCCTGCCACTGAAGTCGGGGACGCAGTCCGGCTCCCGTAGGAGTCTGGACGAAGTCTTCCTACAGCTGAAGTCGGGGACGCAGTCCGGCTCCCGTAGGAGTCCGGACGAAGTCTTCCTGCCGCTGAAGTCGGGGATGCAGTCCAGCTCCCGTAGGAGTCCGGACGAAGTCTTCCTACCGCTGAAGTCAGGGACGCAGTCCGGCTCCCCTAGGAGTCCGGACGAAGTCTTCCTGCCGCTGAAGTCGGGGATGAAGTCCGGCTCCCGTAGGAGTCCGGATGAAGTCTTCCTGCTGCTGAAGTCGGGGACACAGTCTGGCTCCCGTAGGAGTCCGGACAAAATCTTCCTGCTGTTGGAGTCGGAGACGAAGTTCGGCTCCCGTAGGAGTCTGGACGAAGTCTTCTTGCCGCCGCAGGTCGGACGCCGGTAGAATCCCCGAGGAGTCACTCCTGACACGAACTTTGGCTGGAGGGGTTTATACCCAACAATAACAAAATACCATTCATCCAATTCATGCATTGTTTCACAAATCATGTCAGAAAAATATATTATAATTTATCGATAAATCTAGAAAAAATGAAACATTACTTACCTCGAACGCATTCCAATAAATCCACATAATTCTATAAATTTTTTTCTAAAAATTCTGTTCGTAGATCATATCGCGATATCCCATGATCAAACATCCACAATCCTATACAGAATCAATTTCAATAATTAGAAAGAATACGAATACCATATTTCAACGGTTTAGATTGGGTCCGATCATTTAATTTTATCTAATCAAAATCTAATTAGGACCTAAACGATCCAAAGTTTGACTATCAGATCAAATCGGATTCGAAGTGATAGGACCGAGGTTTCTTCATCGATTTCATAAAATCAAGTGGAGAGAGAAAATCAAAGGAGAGAGAATTCATGAGGTACAATTCGAATTGATCAGGTAACACAATCCAACATTACGATTGGTCCAATATCTCGATTGGTGAAATCAACATGATCAAATCAAGTCATAGCTAGATCAAAATCATGAATGATCAAATATAAAGATTCATGGTCTGATTAAGGTGGGTACCAGTACGCTGTCTGACAACCATGGATCAGGATTTTTCATTAGAATCAGATTAGGACTATTAAAAAAAATTTCTTCATTCACTAACCTTTTTAGAGAGAGAATCAATCAAGAGAGAAAATATTTTAGAGAGATAAAATTCTAGAGAGAGAAAATTCTAGAGAGAGAAAATTCTAGAGAGAGAAAATTCTAGAGAGAGAAAACCCATCTTAAATTCTTAAGACAATATGATTCAACAAATTTGATCGATCAAATCAAATCATGCTGAAATTATCATGTGGACAATTCAATAAAATCATGAAAAATAGAATCTAAAAATACCTGATCTGATCAAAGTGGATGTTGGTGTACCGTCCGACGATCACAGATCAAAAATCTATCACGAGAATCATTTAAATTCATCATCATTCTTCTCAAAATTCTAGAAATCTTAGGAGAGAGAAATAATCTAGAGGGAGGATTTTAGAGTGAGAAAGTCCAATTCTAGAGAGAGAAAATACTAGTTCAGGCTGAAGGGAGAGAGAGAAGAGAGAGAAACTCTCTTTCTCATATTTTATTATTTATATCATTATTAATTAATTATTTTATTTTTTTTCTTTTCTCTTCTTTTCTTTCTTTCTTTTTTTTCTTTTTTTTCTTTTTCTTCACGGAAGAGAGGGGAGAAAATATTATTATTATTATTATATTATTTTTATATTATTTTTTTTTCTTCTTTTTCTTCTCTCTCTCCTTTTTTTTTGTTTTCTTTTTTCTTTTTCTTTTTCTTCTTTTTCTTTTCTTTTTCTTTTCTTTTCCTTCTTCTTTTCTTTTTCTTTTTCTTTTCCTTCTTCTTCTCTTCTTCTTTTCTGTGGATTCCTTTGGGCCAAAACAGGGGACCGTGAGGTCCCCTCGTTGGAGTTCCGACTGGTGTGGGGCGGTCGTCGGCAGGAGGGGGGCGACTCACCGATGAGAGGAGGGCCAAACCGATGGTCGACGGTGACCATCGGCATCGAAAAAATGGCAAAAAGAAAGGTTCTTCCGCAACAAAATCCAGCGACTCCAGTCACCGGCGAGCGTGCACACCGGCACGGGAAGGAAAGGGGAGAAGAGAGGAAGGGGAGGAGGCTTACCTCCGATGCCGGCAAAGTTTTTCCGGTGAGCAATTGGACGGGCACAGAGACGGTCTTCCACGGGAATTTTTCGGCAATTGCCGCCGATCGGACTTAGAATCTTCGGTGGAAGGAAGAGAGGAGAGATCTCCTCCTTAAATAGGACCGGAGGGAGCTCCTCGTCTCCGACTCCGATTGGGAGCCGGCGAGAGGAGGAAGAAGACTCCCTTCGGGAGTCTTCTCTCCTGTTTTCTGTTTTTTTTTTTTTTTTTCGTTTGGGCTTTGGTGGGCTGAAATTTTTGTTTGGGCCGGGCCATCACAGCAAGAAATATATATTCTCCATCTTTTTGCTTTTTGCATAGATCCCTGGAACATATGGTTTCATGAATACAATTGAATTATGATGACTAGCGCTTTCATGAAGTGCAGCAACAAGTTGTAAATCAAGTTAGAAGACCATAAGCCGGCCATGCATAGATTTTGATTGCCAACATAGTGAAGCTTGCTAATTTACCTGCTTCTTGGTTCTAAGATAACTTCGCGCGCCGAGAATTTAAATCTCTCTTTGAAACAGAACATCTTGAAAGGAATGGGGTAGAGCATTAATAATCCAGTGAGAAACATTCGCTACTGTGGCGGCAAGCCTTATTAACCAATTGGATGATTTCTTAGCATGCTTAAAAGTTAAAGATTGCTTTTATCATAGAAGGTATCCAACCTTATTTGCAAATTATCATATGCCCAAAGTTGAGCAAGATTTCAACGGGAAATGCAGCTCAGCAGACTTTTCTTTCAAGTTCCAAGTCAATATGTTATGCAGACCTCGAGCCTCATAGCTTGCTTTCAGGATATTCATCAAAACAATCAAATGACATCAAGATAATTCGCACGGCCTCCATGCAAGAGGGTAATTTTTTTTGTATTCATTTGTTTCGGTTAAACTTTATGCTTTTCAAATTACTTCAAGCACTGGCCAAGAGTAAAATCTCCCAACTCTTACATTAGCTTTTTATTCCTGAAAAAACATTTCATATCATTGCAGGAAATCTTAATTTCTTTGCATATCATGAAAAGGATATCAGAATTAAAACTAGAAAAATCAATATGTCCAACAGAAATTCATAAATCTCATCCATAAACTGCATTTTATAGCTTTTAAACCTGCAGCAATCCACCATTAGGATGAAGAGCATGTTAGGTTCCATTGAAATTAGAAAAACCAGGAAAAAGAAACAAACAGCTTATTCATAATTTTTTCGTTGGAACATTACCACACCTAACAACCAGTACACTAAGTTCTTTTTTCGTGCGAGGTTGCTCTGTTACACTAATTCTGCCAACTAGCAGATGCTCTCTCGCAAGAAGCGCATAAGTAATCACAAAAAAAAAAAGGAAGAAGAAAAGAAGAGTAGGGTTCAATAATTCAACTGCGCGTTTTCCATGGTATCATAGCATCACTTCCGGGCCTCTTTCTCGGCTTTTCTCTTGGCTCTTCGCTCCCTGGAGCTGGCCGAGGACCTGAATCCACCCCCACTCTCTGTTTCCTCCGGGTCCTCCAACTCGTTGAAAGACTTCTGTAATTTATAAGGGAAAAAGAGAACTCTTACCATAGATGGATGAAACAAGCTGGCAAGCAAGGAAGAGAGAGAACAAGTGAAGCAGGCTACAAGGATGGGCTAAGATTACCTCACGTAGCTCTGAGAAGCTAACAGCATAGAATGTCACAGCGGCGGCTGCAACTATTCCCAGAATGGGCAAAGCCATCTGGGCTGCTCCTTCCATTTCAAAACTATCTAAAGCTTCTCTCTCTTTGGTCACCACCCAAGTTTCCTAAGCTCTTATCTCGTTTCCTGCAGGCTGGGCCACCGGATACCTCACCCTCAGCGTGTTGGACGTAACCTCGCCGATGACTGCGGTCGCAGAGAGACCCTGCGGGCCTCCCTGCCGTGGGAGGTCCGAACCCTTCGTTCATGTTAGTTACTTGGTCACCATATAAAGTGAACCAGAGACCATTTGTAAGCCAGAAAATTCTCTCTTAACTTTGTCCCTCTCCCAACCCCCACTAAAGAGAGAGCAGAGACGAGCTCGCCATCGCCGCTGCATGCGATCGCAAATGGACCACGTGACCCAAGTTTCCTGCCGTGAGAGATCCGAACTCCTCGTTTCCACTTTCCAGTAGTATTTTGGTTACCATAAAATGTGAACCAGAGACTACTTGTCAGTCAGTAGAGTGGAGGAGAAATAGGGGATGGCGAGCTTTTCACTGCATCTCTCCCACACCCTCGGCAGCTTCTCCTTGCGGCCGATCAAAGCTTCCTCTAATGGTTCTCTTCCTATGAGAAAAAAAATAAGCTTTTCGAGGGATTTTTGCTGATAAATTGTGAGATTCTTATTATGAAAGCTGAATCCCGTTGTTGATGTCGGTTAATTTCTTTTCAGGGGTCCCTTTCTCGAAGCCGAAATCGGGAGGGCCTACGATTCTTGAACTGCCTCTCGAGAAGATAAGGAGGCCTCTGATGCGCACCCGGGCGAATGATCCGGCGAAGGTGAAAGATCTCATGGAGAGCATCCAACAAATAGGGCTGCAGGAACCTGTAAGTTTGGATATCTTACACACGCTGAACCGCTGTTAAGCAGAAAAAGGAGGAGGAAAATCTGGGATGTTTGCTTTGTTAAATAATTGATTTTGGTAGATTTGATTGTTCTTGTACGTATCTGGTAAAGAATTTGTAGTATTTATCCTACATATGTAAAAAGCAAATATAGATCATGCCAAATGAACTTAGAAAGATACAAATAAAGCAATCTGAACTATGCAACCTTTTAAAGTACAAGTTTGTGATTGTTCTTTGGGCTTTATACAAAGATGTGTATATTGCGAGTTAGAAATCTAGATTGTCCTTTCCTCCCATGATATTAGCCTTTAGACGAGATCTTCTTTTTATTCTTTTTTCTTTTTTCCCTCTCCCTAAATGCCTTTTATATGTCCGTTATCTTGTTGCTTTATGGATCATTACAGGCTTATCCTGCGATCATTTTAAGTTCGCGTTTCTCCTTTAAGAATTCCTTTTGTCTTTTTCCTCAAGTTTGTTTATTAAAACGAGCTCTAAGCAAATAAGTCGGATAAGTACTTTTTCTTGTTGCTCTCTATGTATCCACAAGCTTAATAATAACATTTTAAATTAGTTGAGACTGTTGAGTCCTATTCTTTTAGTTTAGTTCAGGTTGAAAATCAAGTTTTATCAATCCTGCCGGTATATGGCTTTCACCGTGCTTTACCTATTTTTGATTCACTTAGAGGTTTTTGGCAAATTCTGTTTGCAAGGAGCCGTCTTCCAGAAATTATATCCCTGATTGTTTCTTTGACAATATATTGTCTTCAAGTTGCTTGGCTTCAATGACAAGAGGTCCCACGCATTCCATTGAAGCTAATTTAAAGCAATTCCATCAGCAACAAGTATTACCGACCTAAGAGAAAGAGTGTTCTCAAAAATGCACAAATAATTTTTTAACATTTACTGTCACAACCTCTCTTTCATTGCTAATCTGCTGTGTAAACAAAAGTAACTAACATTCTTTTTGAAGAAACCATGGTATACCAGCTAAAAACTCTGTTTAGAAGGAATTAGTTTATTAGAACTTATTGTTTCTCCTTGCTACATGTATAGAATTACAAGTCAGGAAGCTTTTTTAAGGGATGGTTTTAGTTTTAATTGGAGTAAATGTTGAGGTAGATAAAACTTTCACACAGTTTAGTTAGATAAGACTGATGGATGATGATGATGATGATGATTTGTTGATCAAAAAAACCAAGAACAAACCCTTCTGTACGTTTTAATGTGCATATAATCATTTATTACACAAAATGCATCTTTGTTTGTATTTAGGCTTTTTTTTTTTAAAAAAAAAGCTATTTACCATTCATTAAATTCATATCATTCATATGCCCATGCATAATCATTTTAATTTATGTACTTATGCAGATTGATGTGCTAGAGGTGGATGGAGTTTACTATGGTCCATGCTCCTTGACCTCTGCAAAAGCAAATAAAATACTTTTCTATTATTTATATCGCTTTTCCTTGCAATTCTAATATGATGACCTTTATTTTAATCATGTTAGCATCTTTGAGCACAACTCTCCTTTGCAGGTTTTTCTGGATGTCACCGCTTTGAGGCTCATCAGCGCCTTGGTCTCCCAACTATTCGATGTAAAATCCGACGTGGGACAAAAGAGACTTTACGGTTAGTTGCTTCTACAAAATTCTTTGTATCATCTTTGAAATTATTATGTTGCCTGGTTTTCATGTCAAAAAATATCGATCTTTTATTTCAGGCATCACATGCGATAATTGAGAGAGTTGATTCTATTTTTCCTTTGATGTATGTTGAATAACAATGCACCCTTTCTATGTAGGAGTTTCTAATGTTTATCTTCTTTGTTTTAATAAAGTCCATGTCCCTGTATATATTTTGTAATGATGATCTGCATCTCATTGCAGCAAATTGGATATAACATTTGATAGATATAATACTTATGTAACATAAATTCACAATTTAAGCCAACAAATGTGAAATAAGAACCTGTCTTATCTTCTTCTTCTTCTTTTTTTTTCTTCTTTTTTTTTGTCTGTGTGAATGTGTATGTGTGTGTGTTTGGAGGAGGGGGGGTGGGGGCGCTCAACCTTCCTTTTGTTTATAGAGACATCTAAACACCTGCTTTAATCAGAATCCCCTCTGAGGAGGGCAGTCCCATTTGCTGAAACTCAAAAGGAATCCATGACAAGACGTAAACAACTAAATTCAGCTCTGCTCTCCATCAGTTGTGTCTTTATCGTCCTTGTGCATAGGATCCTTGATGGATTCTCCTGGAAAGATTGCTAGAGTTCGATTCGGTCTGTTTATTTGCTCTGTTTTTTTTTTTTTTTCAGAATTTCTAGGTAGGAAATTTGTATCCTGAAATTATGAACGGATAGGTTCCCACTTGCTTAACTTATGGTTGATTGCAGTTATGTAGGATTTCTTGTTTCTATTTTCTGTTTCAATGTATCAAGAAGTGCCTTTTTGAACTAGTCTATGTTGTGTTTTTTGTGACAAAGGAAGAAAAATTATCTTCTGAAGGAGGTTATCACTGTCTTGGTGATTATTGGGAGGTCCTACTCCGCATGCTGTGACCATGCAACAAAAAGAAACTAGTCTATCTGTCAGGTCTGATTTAGGAGATTGGGTGTGTACGGTTGATTGGTGAGTCATGCTTGACCTGGAAATCACTTGCACCCCTAGTTTGTCCATAGATGTTACTATGTGAACCAATCATTCAAAATTTGGATGTGGTTGTCTGAAAAGTATTTCATAAATTCAAGCTGCATGCCATAGGTAAGGGGTTCATATAAAAAGTTAAACTATGCTAGGCTACAATATTTTCTAAACAATAAAATAATATATTCATCTCTTTTAGTGTTTGTAGTGATTGATAAGTAAAAAGATCATGCATCAACCTGTGATTAATAAGGTAACTGAAGTATTTTCATATATTTCAAGTCACTGAGGGACTTTTGGCATGGTTCATCTAAAGGAAATATGGCAAGATAGTGGTTTGCAAGAAAATAGGATGTTAACAGTCAACAATTATAAGACATCCTCAAGTGAATTGCATGCAGAAATCTAGTTGAAGTGCAAATTTAGTCTGAAATAAAAGGGGGTGCTATTCCATTTAACATAGGTTTCATGGAGTCATGGGTGCATTCCCAACCATAAAATATTGAGTTATATATTTGTAGATCAAATGAAGTTGGATATATTATACAGTACTAGTTTGTCCAGGTATTTTGAATGGCCTGCTCTACCTAAGACACAGACACTAGAATGCACAACCAAATAGTTGCTGTCGTAGAAACATATTTTAGATGTATATATTTTATGTTCTCAGGAAATAAAAATACCATAAGCACACAATTTATCACTAATGGAAATTATCAAAGCTCTTAGCTCTGTAGTTTTTTTTGTAATCAATATACATGACAAACCATATCCTTACTATCAAGGTAGCTAATAGGAATTTATGTGCTCCAATAGAATCCAGAGAGATCTTCTGAAGGCATGTGTGAATTCATCAGGTGCTATGACTATCTTGTCTTTGACCAGCTCAGGGTCCACAAATGCAGCTACACATGAGTATAGAAGTGGTATTCTTTCTTTTGTTAGTAGTTCCATGTCAACAACCTCCTCAAATGCCATGGACTCTCCCCCTTGATAAAGGGCCCAGCATTTAGAAAATCTGTGCTAAGCCCATCTTCTCATGTGGTTAAGTTCCTTATGTACTCCTTTGCTGCCTTCTCTTGTGCCTCACCTTGAGAAAAAGAATAGGAAATATAGAACACAGTAACCACAAGAACAATGTGTACTGTTACAGAAATAACAGCTTAAAAAAATAAAAATACTACATCTTGTGTAAACAAGGGAAATCAAGTTTGGTAGCAAAAAACCATGCAATACGATTTGTATCTTTGGTGCATCAAATTCTGCATCCCATTGTCTAAAGATGATAATCTATCTTATATTGATTTTGACCAAGCCTATTTTGGACCAGATGGTACCAACGTGCCTACACATTTGGCACCCTAGCTGCATGATTCTAGCATTAATTGCTCTACAACTTTGGTTAAATGTTTAAATTTCATTTTGAAATTTCCTGAGTTCACCAGTTTTTTTTTTTTTTTTTAATAATGAAATATGTGTATGATTGAAGTTTCTTGAAATTCATATGGTGGAATCAGATGGAACCTAGGAACCAGCAAGTGTGAGCAATAAAAAAACAACTAGTAAATTGCTCAAATTCTGTAATCAGTATAGTAGGATTAAGCACATCTAATGTTCTAGGATGCCAGGCATGTTCAGTTGCGATTTATTTGCAGATATCTTTCTTCCTCATCATGAAATTTTTTCTTAGTAAGAACATATTAGGTGGCTATACGGGAAACTCTTTACCATTTATCTAGCTGTTGTAGTCAAAGAAGACAACTGTTAAAACAAGTTATTACTGGTGCTCTACAACAAGAGCAAGCACCTGCTTGTTAACTGGATTTGGCTTGAGGATAGTCTGGCTTTTATTTTGGAGGTCCTCCTCCTTACACTCATAGGTCACTCCCTTGAGATCGAAGGGAGATGGACTCTGGCACAGGAGGTGCTGAGCCGAGAACCATACAACTCTATTTCCTTAACCTATGCCATCTCAAAAATTACCAGCCTTTTCCTTTCACCAACTCCTTTTGTCTCATAAATTTACGGGCAACCACTGTTTATAGTTTATACAGTTATACTACAACTGATTTGCAGGGATTTCCTAAAGCTTGTGCATGTCATTACTTTGAACAGTTTCTAATAAAGTTGATATGATAGTTGCAGAGCTAATGGAAACTTGAACGGTGCTCGAATATAGGAATTTCCTACAACTAGGGTTGCAGAATATTCATTATCTCATATTATAGAATTTTGCTAGAGCCAGAGTGGCAGAGAAGGGAGGTCAATCAACAAAGGTTAGCCCATTGTTGTTGACGGCTCGAACCTTAATATACTTTAATCTATTGAAATGAAAAGTAATAGAAAAAAATATATTTGCTAAAGTGTAGTAAATTTTGCACCACTGAATGCATTTGCATCATAAGATGGTATTACGGTATTGACATTTGTAACTACTAAATGAAACTCTTTATCTTGGCTCTAAAGGGCCAATCTGTGAAGGGAAAAAGAGGGGGATTATATGGGTGCCTAGTTGGTCCAGCATCTGCATGAAAGCACATAATAAGAAAGTACAATGGTTTACTTACTTTTGCAACTAATTTATATGATGATTGTCTTGTTTCTTAATATAGTAATAGAATGTAGGAGAAATGGTGTTTTTTATTAAAAAAAAAAAAATACTGTGCTGTGAAGGTAGTCAAATAATTATATGGCACATGTCCGGTGTGTGGATACAAATGCAGAGAATAGGTGATTCAACATTTCTAAATATCCCGAAAATGAATAAAATATATAAACTATGAATAAAATAGATTAAATACCGAATTTAGCCTCCTCCAAATTTACAGCTAAGGTTTCATATTTAGAATAAATAATATAAATAATAAATCGTACCAAAAAATCTATATAAATTACACGTTTTTGGGACTTGGTTTTTGGAACACAACTTTCTAAGGCAGGTCCTATATTCGAACCATTATCATGTACATCAGATGTGTTTCATTCTAGCTTATTTTAATGGCCATCTCTACCGAGGAAATCCAAACTCAAGCAGGATACAGAGGATTTTAGGCCACGTAGTAGAATGTCCTGCAAAGCAAAAGAGTTGCTATTCCAAAAACATATGTTTGATGCACATCTCATTGCATTTTATTTTTACAAGAAAAATACAAAGATCATAACACGCAAATTCTCACTAGTTTGTGTGCATAAAGCTCTTATTAGAGGAGTTACAAGCAACATAGTCCATGTAGATGCCAAGCCATATGATGGTACTTAGCCCCAAGGGTAGCCAATCGTGGTTGACCTTCCTAAGGGCGCGGACGCATTCCACCAATGTTTCATGAGGTGCTATGGTGTCTTTAGTCGGCTCGAGGTCCAGAAACGCAGCGATGGACGAGCACAGATGTGGTGTCCTCTCCTTCGATAGTAGGTCCATGTCAACAACCTCTTCAAAGGACTTGAGTCCAGAGTAACATGAACTCACGATCACATCAAGGAGACCAGGTCTCTCCCCATGGATAAATGTTCCCCAACTTGAGAGATCTTAGGCGATCCCATTCTCTAATGTGCTCATGTGTTCCATGTATTCCTTTGCTGCTTTCTCTTTGGCCTCTCCTTCGGAGCCAAGAATAGCCAATGTGGCAGATAATATCTGTAACAACAATGTGTTCATAACAAATAAATAAATAATAGACCAGGGATTCGATTGCATGTAAAACAAGGTCCATATCTAACTTTGAACTATATAATGTATCACTGATTTATTTCATCCAAGTCCATCTTACTGTTCGCAGCCCATGCTTGTGCTCATTTTGCCCCACATCTTGGCCTGAATGCTCAAATTGCAAACCTTACTTCCCAAGGCCATTAAGTTATCTTAATAATTATTTTCCTCAAAGTCATCTTAGTAATTAATCATGGCTGTTGAGATTTCTTGGAACTTTGTGCCATTACTGCCATGTAACAAATTGCAATACATAGAAAACAACTAAAGAAGCAATGAAATTCTTATTCTACACGAGGATTAAGCACTGCATGATGCACTCTCAGTAACTTTTCTTGGATGCATTGGGTCAGATTGAGTGGATGCAATTTATTGAGAGGCATTGGGACTCATGTCTAACTCATATGTCTTACTTTCAATCAAGAAGGGGGTCTACTTGACCAATTAAAACACGTGAAGAGAAATGGTGGGCAGAATTTGGCAAAGGAGGACCTTGTAGTAGAAGAAATCGGCCCACAGTGCTCATGTAAGGATCCTCAGGGAGGAAGGAAGGTTCCTTCCACATGTCATCAAGTACTGCAAGATCACGAAAGACTCAGCAATGGGCTTCCCATCCACCATGAGAACCGGCACCTCCTTGTGAACCGGGTTCAGCTCGAGGAGAACCTGGCATTTGTTGCGGAGGTCCTCTTCAACGTACTCACAGACCACGCCTTTTAGCCTGAGGGCGTGATGGACCGTGGCACAAAAAGAGCTGAGCCGAGACCCATGCAACTTTATTTCCTTCACCCCTTCTTCTTCTTTCACTCACCGATGGTTGGTCTTCTATCTCTTTCTTTATATAGAGTCAGTTTTACTTGTTGATGCCAAGTGCTTTATTTTTTTATAATTCCCACCTTTTGGGTCAACTCAGCTTCTTGCGAGCCAAGAAACTTGGGAAGAAGTCCACCACTGGTCAAATAACTTGAGAACAAAGAACCACTAGTAGTAGGGTAGTAGTTCATGACCAATTTTATTCTAATCATTTACTTCACCAGTCTCAGCCGTTTGCCTTGACTACATTTTAACAGCAGTAGGTTGAAATTCCATAGTAGGCTTAAAATTAATTTGGGTCTACCTAGAAACCTGTTTCAGATTGCTGTAATAAGAAAAAAAACCGTAGTCTCTCGACAGCATTCCCTATACAAATACAAAGCAATGAGACTACAATGCAGTAGCTATTACGTTTCTAAGTTTCATCAGATCCACACACAGAAATATACTACTCTCTCTCTCTCTCTCTATGTGTGTGTGTGTGTGTGTGTAGAAGAGAGCTACAGATGATTAGCCTGAAAATTTACTGACCCTATCACGCCCTATGCCAGAACTACAATCCTCTGGCAACTAATAGGATAAGCCAACGATAGCTTCGATTGCAAAGGAAAGTGAATTTATCCCACGGTGCGTCGTGCCAAGGCTAGTTTTCAACTAGCAAACGTGGTGCGCACATTCATGTACTGAACTGAGAAACTGGGAAATGGTTGATGTATTTAGAGACTTCTGAATAATTTAGTCTCGATATAATAATCAATGGTCCCATCATGACGCGTACCAGGACTAGTGGAATTAGTAGTTTCCAATAATGCGCGATAACAACCCCGTGTGAAAACCGCTGACGTTCAAAAAAACCATTTTTTAAATTTCTTTACATTAGAACAATCAATCGAAACCGTTTTAACAGTATTAGAATGAAAAATAATAGGCCATGGCGATAAAGGCAACGGTATCATCTTTTCCTTGATAAGTAATATATTCACCGAGACCATGCAGAGAATATTTTACGAATAAAAATTTAAAATTTAAATAAGTATTATTTTATTGAAAAGAAAGTACATGTAAAAACGATGATTGTGAGTTATGATTTGTTATAACAGGAAATTACGGCACAGTCGAAAATGACAGACATTATCCCTCTACATGTTATCTCTCAATAAGACAGCAGGACGTCGACCGTTACAACCGTTATAATATCATAATCATAATTAGGGCAGTCGGTGGTGAACTGATAAATAGCTCAATATTACTAAAAGACGGAGCTCTGAATCACTTGTTTAGTCCTTCCTTGGAAAAATTCACAGAATCTCCAGTCACTAGGATCCTTGGAAAAATTCAGATGATCTGGTGTAGTTCCGTGATTTTACAGGATACTCCCTAGATAAATTTCAGTCATAAATAGCATATGTACTCTTTCTCAAATGAGGGGATCATCACAGCAACCGTCCATACAGTGTTCCCCTTCTGAACAAAATCCATCCACCATGCATGCCAAATGCCAGTCTACAACTCAACATAAAGCACCGAAAACAGATTAAGTTTCTCCCAGTTATGGTGTAATCAATCACAAGAAGTAGCTTACCTTATTCCCTGTTTCCCATGGTTAAGACTGGAAAATACCAAGCAAATTTTCTCCTGTGCCCTCATCAAGTTATTTTCAGATGTAAGGCCTACTCCAGTTTATTTTCCTATACTCTAGAGAATAGCATACACTCGAAATACAATACAGAGACTTAACAAAGAAGTCCATGATGCAATAAAAAGAACAACGATTTCCATCCAGGTGACAGTCACCATTCTCACGCATGATCGTTTCTTGACAAAGAAATTCGGTGCCAAAAGAAACAGAAATACTAAACAAATTTCTCACAGTACCTTTTAAGTCAAAACGATTCTTGGGAAAATCACTTATTACAGACAGACAAAACTTCTTATGGTAAAAGATGTCTCAACTTAAGAAGCATTCAGGATCAGTCCACATTGAAAGATCCATCACCCAAAGGACATTAAAAGATACAGAACAAGATTTTTTTTCAAGCATCATCCAGAGCAAGAACCCCAGGAAGAGACTTTCCTTCGAGTAGCTCCAAGCTCGCGCCACCTCCAGTAGAAATGTGGCTCATTTTGTCAGCAAGCCCTACCTTCTCTACAGCAGCGACAGAGTCACCGCCTCCTATGATGGTTGTGACCCCCTTTCCACTCAGGTCAGCCAACTTCTTAGCAATTGCCTGAACAAACAAGAAAATGTTAATACTCCAATATTCTTTCATCCCTAACCCAAAATCCCATTTAGCTGACGAGTTGAGAGAAGTAGAACCAAAAACAGAGCAACCAGTTCTATGGACTAACCAAACATTAACCAATACCAACAGTTCGGCTTAGATTGAGACTCTGGTACTAGAATTATACAGCTTCCATGGATCACGCAATAGCTGCCTCATTTGTTTCTTCTTCAGTTCAGGGTCTCTTTACCAAGTGCAGGGTAGGATGAGAAATCTTTTTGATTATTTTACATGGACTAATAACGATTTGTACCATAATTCATGTAAATATTTTGATTTAGGATTGGTTTAGTTCATCAACTTATGACAACAAAACCAAAACATTTTCATCAAAAATAGAAGATAATGAGTACATTTACTTTCACCTTTTCATATAGGACCTAACTGTGTAGTAAACCAATTCATTCAGTACCCAATTGGAATTCGACAAAAATTAGACAATTATATATCTATGGATCATAAGGGCCAAGATATTGCACAAAAAATAGGATTTGAGCACATAAGATTATTATATCAAAAAGATAAAAATGAAAAGCACCCCCACTAACCTCATCTAAGTATAGAGCGAAACACTGTGGACATTTGCAACATAGTTAGAATGCATAAAGAGAGCCACTTGGTATTATAGTCTACGAGGTTGGTTAACAAGGATGAGAATTCTAGAGTGGAATTTTAAGCTGCTTATATACGCACAATGTGTAGCCCTCAAGTATTGCAGCAAAGAAATCATAAATGGATAGCAGTGGATACTTTCAGTAATATCATGATAAGTAAAATATTATAAAGGTTGCTATTACTTACCTCTGTTCCCACTGCAAACTTCTCAAACTCAAACACTCCCATTGGCCCATTCCAGATGATAGCCTTGGTGCTCTCCAAAGTTTCACAAAATGTCTTGATGGAGTCAGGTCCAATGTCAAGCCCCATCCAGCCATCAGGAATGCCAGACGCTGGTACAACCTGCAAAAGAAAAGGAAATGTTGCCTCTGAAAATGTATTTTTACTCCCTGATGGCTCTTGGTACAGGGTTCCCAAAAATAGTACGACGAATACAGGGTTACATAGGATATACACAAGAATCAACTCCATTTATTACGAACTCAACAAACAATGTTTCATTGCAGTTGAAGTGCCATCAGTGCAAGTAATCATGTCAAAGTAACTCTTTCAAACTGGCTCCTACTTTGGCAACTTCCAAAATCTAATTCGAAATCATGACAACATGAGTATGTGCCTATTCACAGAAAAACCATCTACAAGGTCCGCATGTACCAACCATGACAATGGGCATAAAGAATTAACAAAACAAACTCTAAAATACAATAGACCGATGGAAAATTAAACCGCAAAAGCTCAAATGAGATATTTTAAAATGTAAGAATCATTTTTCCATAAAAAATAATAGTAAAAGAAAGAAAAATCCTGGCAAGAAATAGGCTTGAAAATATCTCCTTTCAGATTTTTTAGGCCTGCAGTTTTCTTTAGTTTGAAACATAAAGGTACTACTTCCATATAAAAGAGGAGTAGGTGGACATACCTTGCTGTCTGCATCAGCAGCAAACTTGTCAGCCACAACGACATCAGTGGGCAACAGCAGAGATACCCCCTTAGACTTTGCTTTCTCAAGTAGTGAAGTTGCAAGATCGAGCTTGTCTTCTTCAACAAGAGATGATCCCACTGAATGCCCTTGTGCCTTGTAAAATGTAAATATCATTCCTCCACCAAGGAGAAGAATATCAACCTTCTCCAGCAGTGACTCCATCACCCCAATCTTGGTTGATACCTTTGAGCCACCAACTATGGCAGCGAAGGGCCTCTTGGGGTTTGCTACTGCCCCAACAAGATAGTCAAGTTCCTGAGACAATGACAAATTTAATTGGAAGCAAACATGAAAAAGTTGAACACCAAGATACAGACCCAATAGTCCCTGCAATTATGTAATTTTACCAATAATCCTCACAAGGAAGAAAGAACATAAATTTCGGGTTGACATATCAACGAAACCAGAAATGAAACCTTTGTTTTGACCAATCTAAACATGGCAAAATAAGCGGATAAATGATGTCAAATATGTCCAACAAAATTAAAAAGAATATGCACATATTCATACTATTTAATTACATACACATATTAAAAGATGGGAGCTTGTATTGATAAAATAAAATGTCAAATTTCACAATACCTTCTGCATAAGGAAACCAGCAACAGCTGGCTTCAAGAATTTGGCAACCCCCTCTGTTGAGGCATGCGCCCTATGAGCAGTGCCAAAAGCATCATTCACATAAAGGTCCGCAAGAGATGCTAGTTTCTTTGCAAAAGCTGGATCATTTTTCTCCTCTTCTTTATAAAATCTCACATTTTCAAGGAGCAAAACACCTCCATCCGGCAATGCAGCCACCATTTTCTCAACTTCCTCACCAATACAATCATTGGCCATCTCAACCTATTTGAGAGCACAAATTAAACTTCTAAGCTTCACTGAATATGTTCTTTTAAAATTATGCTGAATGATAGCACATCCTACATACATTGACTCCAAGAAGTTCGGATAGCCTGGGCACCAGAGGTTTCAAGCTGTACTTAGGGGTAACACCTTTAGGACGCCCCTGAAAAGTGAAAAACCACATTAATGAGCTATTACCACATTGACAGGCTCAAAATGACCTTAAAAAAATAAGATAAAAAATAAAGAAGCGGGGGATCACAGCATAAATATAATAATGAGGATGAATCAAAGAACTGCTGGTGCAGTTCTTTGAAGCAAATTGTAATAACACACAGCTAAAGAAATGAATGGACATGTAAAATAATAATAAAAAAAAAGTAATGCAAAATCTCTGATATTCAAGGCACATATACCGACAAATGGCTACTGGTATAAAATAAAATACAAGATAATTGCAGAGGACCAGAACAATGTACAATGGTGTCAATATTTTTAACGAAAAGAACAATGATGAGTTCAACCATGATAAGGTCGCTTCAAACTACATCCTTGCCATCAAATGGCCAGTCAAATACAAATATAAAATAGTCATAAGTAGGCTACAAGCTCAATTTAAAGGTTACAAATGTAAAATTTGCAATAGGATTAGGAAGAGAAGGACTTGTAACCCTTCCAAACAAGATGAAATAAAATGATTCAATTAAACCGGGTTATTTTAACCAACATGCTTGGTTAGGAAGACTATAGCTAGAAATTGCATCCCAAACATAACAAAACACAAGGACATAAAGAAGAAATATAAATGTTAAAAAAATTACAATAATGCACATGTAAGTGCATGTATACTATTGGTTCTTATGATGTAACCATTTGACAAGCATTAGTTCTACAACAATCCCAAGCTATGTCAAGCAAATCTCCAGCCTCCTAATCCAGTTTCCGTAATTGCAATTTGCAAAGCTATAAAAATAAAACAAAAGCAAATGTGAACTCATGTGCTTCATTGTCTGTAGTCTTAGCAGTAGGTGCCTTCTGCAATATCCTTGCCATTATAAATGCTCAACACAAAGCACTGACTCATTGAGCTCCATATGGGCACCAGGCATGATAAGGATGGATTTTAAGAGCCCAGCAATATGCATCTAAGATAACAAAACACTAGTTTCACACTAACCTAACATCCCAAGATCAATTGGAAGGAAAAAGAATATATGATGAAAACATAAGGCTTTAGTATGTGCTTATATTATATGTACATCAAAATACAAGACTTATGGAAACAGAACATGGTACAAGCTTGCCACGATAAACCTTCAACAATTCAAGCTTCTAATCATAGTAAAAGGCCTGCTTTTACTAGAATCGATATACTTGCACATGGACCATCAGTAGTGGTTCTCACGGAGGCATCATGGAGGATCCTGAATGAAGAAGAAGATCAGTAGTGGTTCCCGTGGAGGCATCATGGAGGATCATGAATGAAGAAGAAGATGGAATACAACCTTCTCATTCGAAGCGAAGTAGAGTTCCTAGGAATGACATGAACAGTTGTGTTGATATCAACTATCAGGTCCAAAATTCAAGTTTCTCAGCAAGATGCATGGATAATGAAAGGGATAGAGGCAGTACCAGGCATTCGTGGATGCATGTGCAAGATACCAAAAATGATAACAATGCTCCAAGACACAAAACTAAAAGGCCAGCACCATTATGGGAATCAGATGTTATGAAAAAGAAACCATATTAACTAGGAATATGATGCAGATTTTTTTTTTCTTAGTTCACTTTAACAAACTGAACAAGATACAATCTATTCAAATACAAGTACTTACAATTTAGTGCCATAAATCAAGATCATAGAAGATAAAGTCATCTTTAAACCAAGATGAAACTACCAACATTCTATCACCTTGCAAGTTTTGCATTTTCTCCTTCTTCCAGATGTTCTGCTCCTCTATTTAAACTAGATGGAGGCCAAGTTGATAAATTTACCATGTGCTTACTCAAATGTGGCTTTGAGAATTTCTCATTCCATTCTTTTCCCAAGAATTTCTTCCAATGAACTACCAACTGAATGTGAACAGAATAAGCCAAGATCTCGACAATCAATTAGCCAATCTAATCATATTGATCTCATAGAATCAAGCCAAGAAGGATAGAAAGAATAGAATCAAGCCAAAATCTCAGCAATCAAGGGTCAAATATGATCTTGGCAATCAAGCGAATCTGTCATAATTAGTAATGTCTTTGAATATTCTTCTTTGATTTCTCTCCTCTTATTCTATATATTCCATAGTTGTTTACCATTTTTGTATAGCCATACTTACCACTTTTGTATAGCCACATTTATCATTTTTTGTGGCTCATTATACTTAAATATTAATCCATGCTTGGAGGAAAGCAATAAAAAAGTTGACCACCAATTTTGTCATGGTATCACAGCCATTTGAGATTAGTGTCCGGTCCTTTTGAGGATTAAGAACATCAGCATACGATTGTCACTCAAGGATCGTGCTTGGGTCTGTTCTTCATTACCTTCAACTATCAGATGTGATCTACACTTTTGTTCTCATAAATATAGATGCTTGATTTCTTGATAAGATGGATTTTGATAAATCGGATACTATATCTATTAAATTCAATAGAAAAAATTATGCTCTTTAGGAATTTCATTTCATACTTTTGTTGAAGGCAAGGATCTCTCAGAAATCCTTGGTGGTTCTATATCAGAGCCTCCAGATGACAAAGAAAGAGGTCAATGGAAAATAAAGAATGCTAGAGTTATCACTTGGATCTTGAATTTTATTGAGACATATATTGCTCTAAGCTTGAAACCATTTAAAACAGCCAATGAGATATGGCAACGTCTGAAAAAAATTTATTCCCAAACCAATCGAGCGAGGCAATTTGACGTAGAATTTAATATTGCAAGAATCAATCAAAAGGATAAAGATATTCAAAGCTTTTATGTTGAACTTTTAAATTATGGACTGAACAAGATATGATATCGGATAGTCTTGTCACAAGTTCAGCCCATGAGGAACTTAACAAAGAGAGATTGTAGTAGGGTATCATAATTCCTTATGAAACTCAGGCCAGAATTTGAGAATGTAAGAGCCAACATCATAAATCAGGATATCCGAGACCTTGATTCTATTCTTGCCGAGCTCATTCCAGAAGAAACTAGACTAAATACATAGCCGTGTTAGATGCTAAAAATAATTCTGTGGATACTATATTTTTTGCTTCTCGTGACCGGACCCAACCAAAATAGAAAAATAGAGATCGTAGCAAATAGAGATCGTAGCAACATTCAGTGCAGGTATTGTCATGAGTTTGAGCATGTGCAATTTCATTATAAAAAGAGAAATTTATGCAACTACTATAAGAAGGCGGGGCACATAATCTTAGAATATCATCTTCTATAGAAGAATAAGCAAAACAAGCCAGTTTTCTTTGCATCTAATGGAGACCAAAAAAATTTCAACACGCCCAATAATAATCTCACTCAAGAGACAATTCAACAGATGATACAAACTATATTGCAGTCTACTCCACCAGGTGCTATCTCTTCTACTTTCTCTACTATTGATTTATTAGAGGAATCAAATCATTTCCCTGATTTTTTGATTCTGGTGCTTTCAATCATATGTCCGAACAAAAACATGCTTTCTCTAAACTTAAACCATATTCATCTAGCCACTCTATCATTACTGCTAGTGGAAAAAAAAAATATCCCACAAAGATGTTGGAACCGCTTGCTTAACAGATAAATCTTAGAAAACCTTGTTTTTTCCTAATACCGTTTATATTCCCAAATTAGTTGCAAACCTAGTTTCTATTGGACAATTGGCTGATCAAAATTATTTGATAAAGTTTTCTCCCAATGGTTGTGATATGTAGGACCTTCAGATGAGAAAAATGATCGAAAAGGGGCATAAGAAAGGGCATTTGTTCCAACTAAACATGAAGGCACAACCTTCTTCATTGTTATATCTTTCAGTCTCTCCATCTCTCTCTTCTGCAAATAAAACTTGGGATCTTTGGCACCGTCGTCTTGGACATCCTCATACTATTAGACTTGAGCATATGTCCAAGTCTGGTCTTCTTCTGAAAAAAATGAATGTCAAATCTATATCTTTTGATCATAAGTGTCAAAGTTGTGCTCTCGAAATAGCTTCCAAATTATCTTTTTCTTCTAGTAATACCAAAGTTGATGAACCATTTGATTTGATCTATAGTGATTTATGGGGTCCATCTCCAATTCTTTCTCGATTAGGTTATAGATATTTTGTTTTGTTCATTAATCAGTACACACAGTTTGCTTGGGTTTATTTCTTATGTGCTAAATCTGAGCTCACAAATATAGCCAAAATATTTATCACTATGATTAGAACATAATTTAGAAAATAATAAAAATATTCCATTCAAATCTAGGTGGAGAGTTTGCTTTCGAAACTTACTTCATTTTTCAAAAAAAAAAAAAAAAACCATGTAGAAAGGAAGAATCGTCACGTTGGTGAAATAGCCCAAACCCTATTGATTGAGTCAAATGTTCCTTCTAAATTTTAGGTAGAGACCGTTCATACAACAATATATCTCATTAATCGACAATCTACACCGATTCTTGACAATAAATCACCATGATATTGTCTTTATAATAAACCACTAGACTATTCTCGCCTTCGTGCCTTTAGACATACTTGCTTTGTTTTACTACCTCCCCATGAACGACATAAATTATCTTCTAAGGCCACAAAGTGTGTGTTTCTTGGATATAGTGATAAACAAAAAGGCTATCTTTATTATGATTCACAAAATAAACATATACGTGTCTCTTGTCATGTTGTCTTCTTTGAAAATCTTATTATTATTTGTCCTTTGTGTCCTAAGATTCTAATCAATCTATCTCACTTTTCCCTGATTTCTCATCTAATGTGCTGTTAGAGACTACTAACATAACAGGTATTGAAGATGCTCCTCCATGTTCAACATTGAAAACACCAACCATGCCCACTACTAATAATAATCATGAAGATTCTGTATCAAGGTCTTTACCAAGCTCCTCTGTGCCTATTGAGGATACTAGTCCACCACCACTTCAACATTCTACTCGTTCCAACTTTGGTCAACCACCCAACCAATTTGGTTATTCTCCTGAATAGTATGGTCCTTGTACTTCTTAACTACTATTGACTCTATTTCGATTCCTTCTACATATAAACAAGCAGTGGAGCTTAAATGTTGGAGAAAAACAATGGCAGAGGAGATTCATATACTTGAGATAAATCAGATTTGAAAATTAGTTCCTCAAGCACATGATGTATTTGTGATTGGTAGAAGTGCATGTATACTATTAAAGTAAAATCTGATGGTTCTTTTGACAGATATAAAGCATGCCTTATGACCTAGGGACATAAGCAGAAATATGGGATTGACTATGGAGAGATATTCTCTCCAGTAGATAAAATGATAATTGCTTCACACCAAAATTTGCGGACTCGATACCAGAATCCATGTCGGTTGCTAGTCGGTACGGTACCGTACTGGACCGTTCCAACAATAAAAAATTCAAAAAAAAATCCCACCCAACGGCCCAAAAAAAATCAAGTCTAACCGGACAGAACCGATACCATACCGCACCAGACTAAACCGTCCAGTATCGGACGGTTCGGGCCTATACCATATCGAACCAACTGGTTCGGTCCGATTCAGACCATTTTCTAAAAAACTGAGCTGAACCGAATCAATTTTCTGTTGATACGGTACGGGATGTAACAGTCGGTTCGGACCGATACGGAATACCATAGTTCGCATACTGCTTGCTATAGTCACTACTAAAAGATAGCCTTTGCATCAAATGGATGTAAAGAATACCTTTCTACATGGCAATCTTAAGGAAACTGTCTATATGGAGCCTCCTAGATATTATTCTTCTAGTTCGAATTTGGTGTGAAAACTTCGTAAGTCACTTTATGGTCTCAAGCAGGCTCCTCGGCATGGTTTGAAAAATTTCATTCTACTATATGTCTACTGATTTTCAACAAAGTTCCAATGATCACTCATTATTTACTCATCACTCCACTAAAGGGATAATTATCATTTTATTATATGTTGATGACATGATTGTAGAAAGTGACAGCAAAGGAAGTGTTGAGTTAAAGAGCTTTCTACAAGATTCTTTTCATATGAAAGATCTTCATTCTCTCACTTACTTTCTCGATTTTGAGCTCTCTTACATAACTAATGGTTTATTCCTTGGTCAAAAGAAATGTACCGAAGACTTGATCAAGCTAACCAATCTGATAGATGACAAGATTTGTGCTACACCAATAAAACTTAATATGAAATTGAAGCAAGAAGATGGGCAGCATATATCATATCCAACTTTATACAGACGCTTGATAGGAAGTCTTATTTATTTGACCACAACTAGACCAGATATTTCCTTTGCATTATAAGTTGTGAGTCAATTTGTTTCTAATCCATATCGAATGCATCTTCCTGTGCTACATCATATCATTCGATATTTGAAAGGAACATTTGATCGTGGCTTATCTTTTCTTTCAGATTCTTCTCTTACTCTTACTGCATTTGCAGATGCAGATCATGCTGGATATCTTGACACAAAATGCTCAACCACTAATTAGTGTATTTTGTTGGATTCATCGCCAATTTCATGGAAATACAAAAAGCAAGACAGAGTTTCTAAATCTTCAATAGAGGCATAATATCGAGCCACGTCCTCGGTTAGCTCTGAAATTATCTCGCTTCGATGTCTTCTTATAGAACTTGGAGTCCCTCTTCAACAACCTACTTCTCTCTATGCAGATAATACAAATGCTATTTCTATTGCCACTAATCCAGTTCATCATGAACGAACCAAGTACATTGAGGTCGACTGCTATTACATCAGAAAACTTGTGCAAGATAAAACTCTTGATCTTTTCCATGTCTCATCTCATAATCAATTAGCAAACTTGTTTACCAAATCCATGGGTTCTATTTGTCATGCTTAGTTAGCAAATTGATGCTTGCTGATTCTCCGCATCAATTTGAGGGGAACGTGAACATAACAAACCAAGATCTCGACAATCAATTAGCCAATCTGACAGTATAAGCCAAAATCATATTGATCTTATAGAATCAATCAAAGAAGAATAGAAAGGATAGAATCAAGCTAAAATATCAACAATCAAGAATCAACTATGATCTCCGCAATCAAGAAAATCTCTCATAATTGGCCGTACTATCTTTGAATATTCTCCTCTGATTTCTCCTCTTACTATATATATTCCATAGTTATTTACCATTTTGTATATATTTCATAATTGTTTATCATTTTTGTATAGCCACACTTACCACTTTTGTATAGCCACACTTACCAACTTTTGTGGCTGATTGTACTTAAATATTAATCCATGCTTAAATGAAAGCAATAAGAAAGTTGACCACCAATTTTGTCACTGAAAACCTTTCTATTATGTGACCATTCTGCATAACTGAAATGAAGCCATCGAGGTATTTTTTTTTTTTTTCCCTTTGACCAATATCACATTCTTAAAATTTAAGACTGTGTCCTGCCCATGCAAATGCAGGGGCGGGAAGAATCAAGTATCCTAGCTTGAGAATAGGGTTGAAGCAAATGAAAGATGTTCAGATATAACTCATTTTTGCAGCCAAACTTGAGAGTTGAGATGTTGCCGATAACTCATGTTGGGTATAAAATACCCACAGCCGAAGTCCTCAGTGGAATCGACTACACGACAACTTCACCCGGACTCCTACGGGAGCCGGGCTCCGTCACCGAGAACTCCAACAGCTTCAGCCGCAAGCAGACTCCGCCCGGACTCCTACGGGAGCCGGGCTCCGCCGCCGACATCGACTACAGGACAGCTCCGCCCGGACTCCTACGGGAGCCGGACTCCGCCGCCGACATCGACTACACGACAACTTCACCCGGACTCCTACGGGAGCTGGGCTCCATCACCGAGAACTCCAACAGCTTCAGCCGCAAGCAGACTCCGCCCGGACTCCTACGGGAGCCGGGCTCTGCCGCCGACATCGACTACAGGACAGCTCCGCCCAGACTCCTACGGGAGCCGGGCTCCGCCGCCGACATCGACTACAGGACAGCTCCGCCCGGACTCCTACGGGAGCCGGGCTCCGCCGCCGACATCGACTACAGGACAGCTCCGCCCGGACTCCTACGGGAGCCGGGCTCCGCCGCCGACATCGACTACAGGACAGCTTCGCCCGGACTCCTACGGGAGCCGGGCTCCGTCCCCAGCATCAACCGCTGGTAGGCCTCGTCTGCACTCCTACGGGAGCCGGACCTCCCCTCTGACTTTAATTGCAGGGAGACTTCGCCCGGACTCTTATGGGAGCCGGGCTTCATCCTCGACGCCAACAGCTTCAGCCACAAGCAGACTCCGCCCGGACTCCAACGGGAGCCGGACTCCGCCGCCGACATCGACTACAGGACAGCTTCGCCCGGACTCCTACGGGAGCCGGACTCCGTCCTCAGCATCAACCGCTGGTAGGCCTCGTCCGGACTCCTACGGGAGCTGAACCTCCCCTCTGACTTTAATTGCAGGAAAACTTCGTCCGGACTCCTACGGGAGCCGGGCTCCGTCCTCGACTCCAACGGCTGCAAGGCAGACTGCGACCGGACTCCTACGGGAGCCGGACTCCACCGATAACTTCAGCTGCGAGCAGACTCCGCCCGGACTCCCACGGGAGCCAGGTTCCGTCCTCAACGTTAATTGCTGGTAAGCCCCGTCCGGACTCCTACGGGAGCCGGACTTCGCCTTTAACCTTGACTGCAGGAAAACTTCGCCCGGACTCCTACGGGAGCCGGACTCCGTCCTCGATTCCAACGGCTGCAGACAGTCTTCATCCGGACCTCTACGGTGGCCGGACTATGACCACTGCCGAACTTCAGCCGACAGATCAATATCAGCACTCCCAGGCCACGATCGCGGCCACGATTCTGCTACATTTCCTGCGGCGGATTCCGCGCAGCTCCACCACTCCCTGATAGGCCGCAGTAACGATCGCAGCACTGCTCCACTCCCCATGACGGATCCCGCGCGGCTCCATTACTACCTGACCAGCCACGATAAACGGTCACGATCCTGCTCCACCTCCTGCAACGGATACTGCGCGATTCTCTCATCCACTGGCAAGTCACGATGGCAAAACGCCGCCCCACTTCATGCGGCAGACTCCACGTGGCACGCCCCAGCGATAGCCACGGGTCCGTTCCACTACGCTTCGCAGCAAACTCCGCCTGACCCTGGACAGTCCACTGCCAGACGGTTACAAACGTCGCCATCAATTCGTTGCTTCCTCCACCTATAAAAGGGAGACTCAGATACGTTATTCGATAAACTCATTTCTTATCTCAAAACTCTGCTAAATTCTCCGTTCGAGCACTCCATTCTTGTTGAGGCAGAGAACTGACTTGAGCGTCGGAGGGTCTTGCCGGAGCAACCCCACCTCCGATTTAGACTTCCTTTGCAGGTCCCGACGGCGACCGCGGCTTCCCCGACTCCAGCTTCTCCGGCGCAAGCAGATTTTCGCACCAACAACTCATTTAAGGAATTGGTGCGAGTTTTGGTACTCCAAGGATTCCATATGCATACTTTAAGGTAATCACCATGATCAATCTCAACCTTATAATTGAGATGCATTCTCCTCATGCAAAATAATATTATTCTTAATAAAAGGTGGGGGAAAAAAGAGCATTACATTTTCTTTCTTAAAAATAACAACTAAATCATATTTAACTATACATATTAATTATCCATCTGTATTTCAAGCTTAATCAAGACAACCACAACCGATCCAGGCAAATCTCGCCCTTAGATCATTCGCTTAACATATCATTACAGTGCTCAGTTGTAATTCCATCCTTAACATGTACAATTCCATATCTATTCCAAGAAAATAAAAAGCCTATCTTTTGTTAACCATGTTCTAATATTTCTCTTTTTTAGTCCTATCACAATCACCCATACTCGGAACAATCAGATTCACCAACAATGATAATACTAATAAAAGCACAATGGAAAATAGTATATTACCGCAACATAATTAAGCAATAGAAAGAGTAATCAAGTTCAAGTATCTAGCAGTCATCAAAAGACAATAAAAAAAAAAAAAAAAACAACAACAACAACAACAAAACTGTAATAAATACAACTAAAAGTAGTTCTTTCTATCTATAGCCGCTATATCAGCAAGTGATCGCGGACCAAAACAACAACAAACGAAAAACGAATATCAAAGGAAAATAGCCATAATGGGAGAAAAAAAATTAAAAGAAGAAGAAGAAGAAAGAGAGGGCTCACCAGGTGGCTGGAGAGGATGACACGGGCGCCGCGATCCATGAGGTACTCGATGGTGGGGACGGCGGCCCTGATCCGGGTGTCATCGGTGATCTTGAGATTGTCATCCAGGGGCACGTTTAGATCCACCCTCACGAACACTCGTTTCCCCTTCAGATCCGCCTCCGTTAGCGTCGACACGCTCCTCTTCGTCGCCATTTTTGATCGATCGATCGGCAGAATAACAGAGAAGACAACAGACTCCGAACACAGATGGAAGAGCCGATGGAATTGTATAATAATACCGGCGTCGGTTAGGTTGAATGAACCTGCGACCTATGCTTGCGGTGGGCGGCGGATCGTATGGATAATTAAGGTGCAGGCGCAGGATCGGACGGTCACGAATGATTTAATGGTTTTGTGGTACACCTGCGGGTTCGGCTCATAGTTTTTTCTTCTCTCCCTTTTCTTTTCTAGAAGCTGCTGACTGCATGCCGGTACCGCGTTCGAGGCTCGAGACGGACCGCATGGCGTTTGCTTTCCGTGAAAAATCCGTCAGCATCGTCAGCTCACGAGGTCGGATGGCATGGACGGCTTGGCTTTGGGTCCGGGAGAACCAGACACGTGTCTAGAAAGAGGCCCATGCAGGTGGTGCTTGATTAGCTTCTACATCAAAAAAATTTGGTGATATATACGTTCTTTTTTTGGTAGAATTGGTGATACATTCTCTCCCACGGCCCAGGAACATGATTCTTTATTTTTGGATATACCAACGCCTTTGGATTTCTTTGTAGATGATAATACTTAGGAGAACCATACATCTACACTTTATTCTAATTATTTACGCAGAAAATATGGTCATCTCTCCTGTTGTGTGTGAAAAAGAGCAAGGGAGAGAATCTGACGCCTTTCTTTTTTGCTGACTTGAGCGGAAAACTTCTAGAATCAAGCCTCCGTTTCTGCTTTGTTTTGGTCTATAAAAATGGCCCCAAAGAAAGATTGGACAACAGCCAACTTGGGTCATAAACAAGAGAAAACATCAAGTATTCTATAAACCATTAGTCTTTGCACCAGAACCATATCCTTTTCAGCTTAAATGCTTCTAGTTAGGTGAAAGTTGTATGTGTTGGGCTCCTAAGCACAGAATAGTTCAAGGTGCCGTCCATTTACAGCTTGCAAGTACTCACGCATCCTTCTATCTAAACTCAAAATAACCTTCATCATATTGACATGCGAGAAAGCTATCAATGCCAAGCCTGTAATCCAAATTGCATCTACAATATTGACCTGTTTATCCTAGTGCAGGAGATTTTTATTTCAACAACAAATTGGCACCACATCACAAGAAAACATCAACGCAAGGAACAAAAAAAAAAGCCGCTATTGGCCAATCCCAGAAACTCTACAAGAGCTCTTGACACCTTGACTGACTCCACTTCTGGGTAAAACCCAGGTGAGAGAGACCACAACATGGTTAATTTCTTTCAGGAACCACAACGACAGACAGCGGCTTCGGAATAAAACTTGGCCTCATACAGCAACAGGGACAGCTTCATCGAGAGCCACAACTCCTGGAAGCTCCTTCCCTTCCAACAATTCCAAGCTGGCTCCACCACCCGTGGATATGTGGCTCATAACATCAGCTACTCCCACTTTCTCAACTGCCGCAACAGAATCTCCACCTCCGATGACTGTCGTCACGCCCTTCCCGCTAAGCTCTGCCAACTTCTTTGCAATTGCCTGCAAAATTAAGCCATGTCAGATAAACTGCTTTCATGGGCGTACAAGCCTGGAGAGGACATGCAGTAATGTAGCACTAAATCAGCAGCTTGTGAGTGATGCATAAAAGAGAGCTAACACATACCTCAGTTCCAACTGCAAACTTTTCAAATTCGAAAACTCCCATAGGACCATTCCAAATGACTGTCTTGGTTGTTTCCAGTGCATCACTGAACGACTTTACTGAATCTGGTCCAATATCCAAGCCCATCCAACCATCCGGAATCGCCGTTGATGGTACAACCTGCATGAGGAACCATCATTCCTCAATCATCTCATAACAAATCTGCAACCTAAAATAACACCCTCATTTGCATGAATTGAAAAAAGAATTAAAATGTTTAAAGGAGGTACACCTCTAAGGTTTTCTAGGTTCAAGAGTTCTTCTGACATGGCTTATAAACAAGGGGATAAGGAACGAGGACTTTAAAAACATACTCTACTCAATGCCTTGCAAGTATAGTGCCATTGGACCAATAAACATAAGAGGACCCTAATGATACAAACCTTGCTATTTGCATCGGCAGCAAACTTGTCAGCAATGACAACATCGGTGGGCAACATAAGAGAAACCCCTTTAGATTTGGCCTTCTTAAGAAGTGAGGTTGCAAGCTCTAGTTTGTCCTCTTCTACCAGGGAAGAACCCACTGAAAGGCCCTGTGCCTTGTAAAATGTGAAGATCATTCCTCCACCCAGAAGAAGGATGTCACATTTCTCCAGCAATGACTCGATCACTCCAATCTTGGATGACACCTTTGAACCACCTACAATGGCAGCAAATGGCCTCTTGGGGTTCGCAACGGCACCAACAAGATAGTCAAGTTCCTGTAGTCATGCACAAATTGTTTGATTAGAAATTGACTCAAGAAACCATAAGAAGAAAAAGAGAGATGCAAATCCATGAGAAATACTTCACGAAGCCACATGCAACACGTGCAGAGAACAAGATGCTGCTATATGAGAACCTCAAAGGCAACATTGAGATGACAAAGATGCACCAAGGAAAGTTCTCACTGCCTCAATTTGGATAAAGATGAGAAATTTTTAACCACGAAGTGACTCCAAGAAAAATCCATGTGAGTATTCTCCAGAAAATGTTTAATTCTTTCACAAAATAACAAAATAAAAATGCTCTTTACCAACCTTTTGCAAAAGGAAACCAGCAACAGAGGGCTTCAAGAACTTGGTGACACCCTCTGTTGATGCATGCGCTCTGTGTGCCGTTCCAAATGCATCATTCACATAAAGGTCAGCTAAGGATGCAAGCTTCTTTGCAAACTCTGGTTCATTTTTCTCTTCCTCCTTATAAAACCTTACATTTTCGAGAAGCAGAACACCACCTTCTGGAAGTGCAGCAACCATTTTCTCAACTTCTGGGCCAATACAGTCATCAGCTTTCTCAACCTGTCCAGTGTGCTGGTAAGCAATCCGGAATGGTACAAAAAAAGACAACTAAATTATATCTGGGTAAAAGATTAGCACACCTTGATGCCAAGAAGTTCAGAGAGCCTAGGGACAAGAGGACTCAAGCTGTATTTTGGTGTGACACCCTTTGGGCGTCCCTGTTCAGAAAAAGAACAAATGGATTTAGAATCAATAGTTACCTGCACCTAAATGCAAAATAGGATACAGATGCTGTGGAATTATTTGATTTTAAACAAAAACAACAACATGCAATAAATCAAATTATAAGATCACAAACTGGCCAGAGTATCAGCTACAATTTAACTATTTCTGATGAACTTAATCTGTTCCATAACAGCTTTCACACCGATCCAATGTCAAAAAAAATCCTTTCCAGTTTATTTAATATTTCTAACTTTGGGTGGTAGCCAATTTGAAAGTGGAAACCTTGAGAAGGACTCCTTGAAAGCATTTATAATGGAACCAGGAAAACAAAAATTACTTTAGAAAAAAAGACATAATGTTCATATTAAGATGGAGAAGCCAATGAGAACTTCACAAATGATATCAGTAAAACGTGAAGCTTAAACAATCTAAAACACAAAAAGCTTTCAGGACATGTAATTTGGACTTAGTATAGGTAGCTGTCCAAATATTATAATTTTTAAGGATAACATTGGAAAAGGAAAAATAAAATTGCAGCACCAGATATGTTAAGTGGAGCCACCTGACATAAAAGGAAGGGTTTTCAGCATCAGAATTAGTCAATCAATAATATTTTCACTGAACTGATAAAATTTTCACTGAAGCGATGCAACTCTATTGTTTCTATAGAATATAGAAACAAGCAACATCTGGAGCACACAGACAATCATAGCCACATCGTAACATTGCTAATTAGAGAACACACCACAGTGATTCATGATATATTGATGCTGATCCCAGTGACTTAAAATCACTGGTGATGAAAAACTTCTGAAGCACACTAGATGATCACAGCTACATCATAATAAAGGTAAGAAATCAAAGACAACAATTTATCATAATTCATAAGCATAACCAAAATCCAAACTTAACTCCCAAGTATATGAAGAGAAGCACATAAAAATCTGCTCAAATCTTTAGCTTGCGAGACTACCACTGACAATAATGTTTTATATCTTCTCACGCAAAAGGAATGGCATGAAAAAGGCTATTTTCATGAACTTTTTTCTCAGTACTCCAACAGCTATTCTACTCGCTAAAAATATCAGAGAGACTGATACTAAAACAAGCAGCTTACATTGATAAGAAAGAAAGTCAACCTCCACATAATTCAATAACAAAGGCATTAAAAACAAAATAAGCACCAAAGTCATCATAAGCACCTCCAAGACTAATATTTTTTTGATTATTAGTAGTATAAAATCTCACTTAAAAAGAATAAGTAAAACGACCAGCTAGTTCAAGAACGCGAGAAGGGAAGGCCAGTAGAAAATGCGAAGAGGCTCACCAGATGGCTGGAGAGAATGACTTTGGCCCCCTTCCCCATCAAGTGCTTGATGGTGGGCACGGCCGCCCGAATCCTAGTATCGTCGGTGATGTTCTGGTTCTCATCGAGGGGCACGTTGAGATCCGCCCTCACGAACACCCGCTTCCCCTTGAGGTCCGCGGCAGTGAGGTCCCCGACGCTCTTCTTCGCCATGGCCGCCACGCCCCTAGGACCCCTCCCACTCTGCCCGGTCACCGCCCGGATCTTCGCCGCCACGTGGATCGCCAGCAGCGGGTCCGCCGCAGCCCCAGCGAAGCCCAGGCGGTGGACCGCCGATCGGAGCGCGACGGCACCGCGGGAGGCGGGGAAAGAGACCGCCGCCACCTGCCGCCGGGACGAGGACGGGGACGTGGAGGCGGAGCAGGACAGACGAAGAGAAAGGGAGGTGGGTGATGCGGCGGAAGCCATCGTTGGCTCTTAGCGAGAGAGAGAGAGTTGGAAAGGGGGAGAGATGCGAGAAGAGTAGCGAACAAGAAGGAAAGGGATTTGTGGAGACGGGGGTGGAGGGGAATATTTTCTTATCGTTGGGAGAGGTGGAGAGGAGGGATGGTTCGATGTTTTCGGTGAGAAGCTGGCATTTAGGGTGGTTTTATCGGGCGGGCCTTATCGCATGGAAAGGAACAGGGGATGGGACGGAAGAGAGCCGGGGTGGAGAGAATAAGAAAGCTTGTGGAAAGAGAGTGGCCTTTATGGTTAGGCAATTGCTATTTCGTTCGTTTTTTTTTTTTATTTTTTCTTTTGTTGGATCACAGAAGAATATATATATATATATATATATATATATATATATATATATATATATATATATATATATATATATACACACACACACACACACACACACACATTATCTGTGAAAGGATATTGAAATATTGTCAACTCAATTTTTCAAATAAATTTTATTGGATCATCTGAATAGGACACCTCTTCACATTAAATTATATTATTAATATATGATATTATTATATTTTTACAATTAAAATTTATTTATATAGATCGTTGAGAATATGAAATGATTTTAAAAATTTAAATGAATATTATTTTATTATTTATATATAATTTTTTTTAATCTAATCTAATCTAAAAAAAATTATTTTCATATATCCAGTTATTAGATGTATGTCCTAGAAGCCAATATGACTGACGCATTGTAATAAATTTAGGACATAATTTTATACTTTATACATTGATTTGATCAATAAAATGGTAAGTTTATTTTTCATTCAAGTGTGATGTGTTCTTGTATCATCCACGGAATTAACTTTTGATATATATTCTCAAAGAGTTGAGAATTAGAGACATATATTTAATTCCTAAAGACTTCTGATAATAGAATCATTATGAGGACAGTGATCGATTCGGATAGATCGGTGCACAGATCTCTTCCTTCGAGATAGATGAGTCTCTAGTCTACAGTGTAGAGACATTGGACGATGAGTGCGGATAGTTGTTAGAGAACAACTAGTATTGAGCATGACCATATGAGAGATTACTTGGATTTCTATTCAATCGTCAGTGATTGTCTCGATGCTATAGTTGTGTGAATGGTCCTTTGATCTGAGATGGTACTACTGCTCGCAATGAGATTGCTGGAGTTTAATTGACATATAAACATGGATCTCAATTAGCCTTTGTAGTGAATGTTGGTGACAGTTGGTCCATTATAGGAGTAAAATGTGCATCAAGATGGGATCTATCGACTTTGATAGAGAGGAATAGTGCTATAAAATTTGAGAGATTAAGTCCGAGAATCTGTGGCCACAGTAGTGTGATTGATGGAAAGGAGTTTTCATAAAAATCACAATTAGACTTAAGCTGATCGAATCTATCATATGATTAATGTTGAGATTTGATGATTTATCCATAACCTACCATCCAGTCGGGACTCACGATAGAGGGATTGAATCACACGTTAACTACATCTTGAGGTTCATTTCGATTCTACTGGGTTGCTACTACATACTGTTAGGTGTCACTGATGAATTGTGAGAGCTCACTAGGGTTGTTCTTATTGAAAAAGGTACAGGATTTCATGCATGAATTTTAAAATTTTTTTGAAATATAATGCAACGGAACATGTAAATTAAATAATTTAATCTACAAATACAAGTAATCAAATTACTAAACCCTACAATTAGGATCTATAACATGCCATATTACATTTATAAATCAGAAAATAAAAGATTTGATATTAATCAAATCAATACCCTAGATCTGAAATAGTTTCAGATTTAAAACCTAGATCATATCTAGATAAAAGAAGAGATCAGATCTCTTATCTTCATGCAGGTCAAGAACTTCACGGTTGATTTTTTTTGTTATCTTTGGAGCCGCACACGCGTCCGACCTCTACAGATAATCCACATGAGGCTACAACAAAATCGGAGGTTCGTCGAACGAAGATTCGCTTGAAGTGCTAGCTTCTTGCAGATCTCTCCGGATGGTTAATCTAAAAAATATTCTTTGGATCTCTTGGACATTCCAAGAGATGAAGAATATGAGGAGGAATAAGGGAGAAGTCAAACTTTTTGACCTTCCTAAAATTAAAATTAATATTTAATAGAAAATGATCCTAAGAGAAGACAGATCTTCTCCTTCAGTATATCAACAATTGATATCCTGAAAATATCTCTATGCTAGGACTTGAGAAGACATTCTTCTCTTGATATTTTTCTAGTTTTCAGATCTTATGATATCTAATTTTTTTTATAGAAAAATCTCATGATTTATGGAGAAGAAGTGTTCTAAAAGAAATTTTAAGAAAAGACCTTTTCTTCTTCTTTTTCTTCCATCAGAACATGATCATATCATGTCCAAAATAAGATCACCATGCTCCAACTCTTTGGAGCATGAATTCACCATGCCATCCCTTTTTTTCATTCATATTTTTTATCATATAAAAAATATAAAACAAAGAGATATTAATATGAAAGAAAAAATAATAAGAGAAGACAATCTTCTCTCATACATTTCTCTTTACAAGACATCAACCTTTGATCTCTTGATTGAAGAATTTTCTTCAAGAATTTTGGCACCTCAAACCACCCATGTAATCCTTCTTTCTCTCTCATATTTTTATCACATAAAAATATAAAAATAAAGAGAGAAAAAAATATGAAAGAAAATCAATAAGAGAAGACAATCTTCTCTCTTACCTTTTTTCTCTACAAGACATCAACTTTTGATCTCTTGTTAGAGGACTCTCCTCCATGAATTTTGGTGCCTCAAATCTCTTAGGTCTTTCTTGTTCTCCTCTGATAATTCTCTCAATTTTTTATGAATTTTTGACTCCTATATCATGGCATATAGGGCGGCCTCCTTTTTTATGGCAGACTAGGTCATAAGACCTAGTCTAACGAGGAGTCATTGGGGCGTCCAACTCTTGGACGCCCCCTATCTCATTTATTTCATGGATAGCATGAAAATAACCACAAAAGGGGCAACAAAAAGGAGGATAAACATGGGAGAAGTTGACGCAAGAGAGGGAGGGAAGAGTCCTTGTGAAGAGGAACTCTTTCAAAAAGAGAAATAGGCTAAACCACTTTCCACAATGAACCAAATTAATTTTCATATTGAATCAGATCAAATCTGATTCAAATCTTAAAATAAGTGGTGTGAGATTACTTTTCTTAGATGTAAAAATTATAAAAAACTTATTTAAAATTAATTAGTGGGCGTGGGCTTTGATTTTCTTAGGTGGCGCAAGAGAAGATGGAATCCTAGTCTAACTAGGATTCTTATTTAGATTAGGTTAAATACTTTGAATTCAATTTAAATTAATTACAACCTAATTAATGATAATCTTAGTCCAACTAAGAGTCCAATTAAATCAAATTAAATTATATTTAATTTAAATCCTAACTTAATTAGGAATTAGGTGCATACAAGTCCTAGTCAAACAGGGACTTGTTCTCCCTTGCAACTGGCTTATCCAATAAACTAATTAGACTTAATCCAATTAAATCCAAACCTATTCTAATTGAATCATATTCAATTAGACTTGATCTCAGCCCAATTGCTCAATCAGATTGAGCCAATTAGTAATCCAATTGCTAATGATCCTTCTGCAACACTTGCATTAGATCAAACATTAATCACATTGATTGTTTAACCTTAGAACGATTCTCAATCATCGATTAATCATCTGATTAGGTTACAATCTCTTATGTGTGTAATTCTATAGATTCGAAACTAAGCTGGTAGTATAGGAACCAATTCCTGTACTAGTCAAAGTAACCATCTAGCAATGATTCCCGACGTTCAAATAGGTCGAATGTATGCAAAGCAACATTCAGAACCCTGACCTATGGTTACCGTATAATTCATCTTTTTGATCAATAATGCTCAAGATGATTTCGAGTATACTGTCAACACTCATGTAAGTCATCTCTATTGTGTCTTAAAATTTTTGTAAATCCTGTGACTCCTCACGAGGATTACCCAGGCCTAGATTTTGCTAAATTGAAACACAGTGAGGCATTCTCTTCTTGAAGTTAATCAGAAGTGGTCAATTTCATCTTGATTCATACACTGACTTCATAAGTACTTGACTGTATCCAGAAATCTTTCAAACCTATATTAAAAATATAGATAGTCCGGCACCAAAGCACAGTGAGTTGCTTGCAAGTCACCGTGGTGATCTCAGGTCGGAGAGACACTTATACCCATTGGTCTTAGTTAACTACTCTTTGACAGTAGAGTGTTACATTGGTCACGTTCAATGCAGATGTACTCCTACATCTCACCTGGATGCCATACCAGTGTCTCCACATCACTTGGTTACGAGGACAACCAACGCATATGGCATACAGCGACCTACACTTGATAAGTTATCGTCCTTGTTAATAACTTATCATTTGATCGTTAAAAATTTAAAAACCATTCGATAAATCATCCTTTATCGATTGATTGTGGTTCTAAGGATTTTATCATAATTTAGGAGTTCATTTAAGGAAGATAGAACTTTTATGATGAACCTGCCAAATAACTATTATTATTAGATAATTCATATACTAATTTCAATCATCTACTACTTAGATGATAGGCTTTAGGATATATATCTCAACAATTCTAGATCGACAATCCTTGATGAGTTAGAGTGAAATTGTTCTGACCCATTGAAAAGAGTTTCAATGATACTTTGATAGAGATCATTGTATATCTCACTACTAGATAGAATTAAACCTATGGGATCACAGAACAAAGAGATTAGACTTGAAATTAGTAATTGAACTTATGAAGTGTCAATTGAATTTAGAAAAATCTGATTGGGTTCAAGGTAACCTTGCTAGAATATGGATGGACCCAATTTCTTCTTTATATTTGAATTTTTTATTTGATAAGATAATTCAAACTTAATTATCTGCTAATAACTTACATGAATTAGATTCATTGGATTCTAATTGTTGGGTGTCTAAAATTTTAGATCAAATTAATTAAGGATGCAAGTCCCTAATTAATATTTCTTGATAGTTATTATGGGGTGCCACTTGATTTGATCAAGTTGGACGTGTTCCATGATTAGAGGGCTTATGGATCCCATATGAGGCATCCCTTGGGTGTACTTTGGGGTGTGTTTATGTGAGTGCAAGGGCCCCAAGAATTATCGCCTAAAAGGATTCCTAAAGAAAGTTGAAAAACTTAAGTTATTAGGAAACCTAATGCAAGTAGGATTTATATTATAAGATTGAATAGGATTCAATCCTTTTATCTATTTAAAAGAACCTCCCCTAAGGTCCCTAAGGCATCCCAACCAGCAGCCCATGCCCACCTTTGGAGACCCCCCACACCCTCTCTTTTCCTCCCCTTCTCCTCCCCTTGGGCATCCCACACACCCCACCTTGGGTGTCCCATCTCTTCACACCCATAAGGGCCTTGATGTCCCCTCTTGTGTGATGATTCCTGATGTTTGGTAGCAGCATAAATCAAAAGAGAAAGGCAAGAGAAGAAGAGAAGAAGAAAATCAAGAAAAGAGATCAACAGTTGATCGCGATCCAAACTTCGTTCAGATTCAGCAGGCTGAATTTTTTTAAAGAAAAAAAATTAACTTGAAGAGAGCTATTCTAGGCTGATTCTGAGTGGATACTCATAGACATCACACTTGTGTGATTAGAAGAAAATCTTTTCTCTTTCAGATCCAAATTTGAAGAAGAGAATTGCAAAACAGGTATATGATTCGATCACATGTTAAATTTCAGCATATGTATAATTTCAGCATATGAAGTAGATCCTTATGGTTTGTATTTTATGCATGCATAATATAGATTAAAAGATATTTTAATCTTATCTTCCACTGTGATGTTTAGAAAATAAAATTTTAAAATGCACATGCATGTCCCTACATACGAATTCCAACAGTGGTATCGGAGCCACATGTTTCATATGTATAAAATTGATATACATATTTTGAAAAGAGTTTCAAAATCTAATTTTTTTTATACATGAGATGTGTAGATCAATACTTTGAATCTAAAATTTAATTTTGAATTTGATTTTAGAATATATAGTTGATATGTGTAAGCATGCATAAATCTGAATTTTGATCTAGAATGATTTCTAGTTCATGTTCACATGATATGTAGATGCATGTATAAACCTAAAATTTTATATGATCTGATTCATGATTTATATATGAGATATATGATTATATGTTTATATCATAAAATTATTTTCAATATGATCCATGATTAGTATATAAGATATACGACATCATGTTGTTGATCTGAATTTTATTTAGATCTGAATTTTACATGCATATATGAGATATATGTTTGTATATTAAATCTGAAAATTATTTCATGATTTAAAACTTACTTTCATGCAAAGAATTAGATCTAAAATTTAATTTTAGAATCTAAAATTTATGTTTATGTATGAGGATTTTGATTATGAAAAAATAAAAAATTAGGTCATGTAATAGGATTGCATCTAAAGTTTATGATTTGAACCATATGGGTCTAATTCGATTAAGTAATTGATCAAACTGAGTCAAGTATTGATTAGGATTAGATCAATTAAATTATATGATTATGTAATTGTTATTGATCAAATCGTTTGAATTCTATATGTAAAATCGATTAATCTAAGGACCTACTTTGGCTCGTTGGTTTGAGCCCAATTTATTTCATCTATTTAAACTAATTGACCTATTGGTATCTAAGACAAGTAATTGAGATGTGGTTATTTAATTAGTTTCATTAGCTTACCTGATCAATTTATTGGTGTCTAAGAAAAATAACGGAGGGACCCCCACCGATCTCCACTTATCTAATCTATTTGAAAGATTGGGTCTTGAATAAGGTTGCTTAGCAGTTTGGTTTAGTCCATGCCAATTAGATCGATCATATGATGACTGATTAGATGAGACTTAAACCTAAATCTTTTTACAAATATTAAGTCCATAAGTCTTCCACTGTTGTAGATGTGCGAGTATGCTACTGGTGTTGATTGTTCTCGACTGGTTACAATGGTTCAGTTACACCGAGAACACGCAATCACTTTATTAACAAAGAGTTGCTCTAGAGTAAGGATGAGGTTGGCCCAATAACTATTAGGTGAGGGAATCCAATGACGGCCTTGCACCTGCTTGTGAATGGTGGGTCAGGCTTAACTAAGGAGTGTGATCAATAACTGTTAGGTGAGCTCACATGACTTAGAGACCAAGTCGCTACAACATGCTTAGAGAAGTATCTGGACAAAGAGTTACCTACGCATCGATATGCATATTACCAATAACTGTTAGGTGAGGTGTATGACATCGATGGGACCGTAGCACCCACCAAGAATCTTTTGTCACGTCAGGATTTTCATTTTTCATCCGAAGAGTGGAGGGATCCGATAAATTAGTGAGAGTCATTTTTTGCATCTTAAAGTTTCTAGAAGTAAATATAATATTAAAGTATAAAAGTCTAACTTGAATCTCTACTCTCGCAGTTAAACTATATCAGCTTCAAATCCTCTAGCTCGCATCCTTGAAATTAATCGTTTGACCGAAACTAATTACAAAGACTGACTCAGAAACTTCAGGATTGTCCTAATCTTAAAAAAATTAAGTCATATACTCGATCAAAAACTCATAGTGTTACTAAACCGTCCTACTGAAGAGCCAAGAATTATTTTTGAAAAGTAGACGGATGAAGATAGTCAAGTACTATGTGCTGGCATCTATGTCAAATGAGTTGTAAAGCTAGCATGAGTATATGCCCACTGTCAGGGCTATGATTACTCACCTACAAGAGTTGTATGGTGAGCAGAGCCATACTGTATGCTTCGAAGTATCCAAGAGACTCTTTAACTTGAAGATGCACGAAGGACAGTTGGTCCATGAGCACTGTATGACAGTGATCAAGGACATTGAGGAGCTTGAGAGCTCGAGCTTGAAATGCAAAAAGAATTATCAATGGATTTGATCCTTCAATCTCTTGTGAGTTCATATAGTCAATTTATTATAAATTTTCATATGAATAAGCTCGATTGTACTATACCTGAACTGGTCAACATGTTGGTCACTGTGGAAGGAACCTTGAAGAATTCAAAGAACATTGTTCTCACTGTGAAGTGGACTTCTTTCAAGAAAAAGTCTATTGAGAAGAAGAAGATTAAATCCACTAAAAAGCAGAAGAAAGAGAGCAAGCCAAAGAAGGACGTTCCTAAGAAGGCTGAAGCAAAGAAAAAGTATTTCCACTGTGATGTTGAAGGCCATTGGAGGAGGAACTGTCCATTTTACCTGGAGAGTCTAAAGATCAAAAAGGATGATAAATCTTTAGAAGGTATGCTCGTAATTGAATTTAACCTTACAGTTTTTTCTACTTCTAGTTGGGTATTAGACTCTGGTTCGAGTATTCATATATGTACTTCAATGTAAGGTCTAATAAAAGTAGAAGGTTGAGGAAAGGTGACATGATCCTTCAGATCAGCAATGGAGCAAAAGTTACTACAAAGGTCATTAGTACTTATCTTCTTCAATTACCGTCTGGCTTTAGATTAGATTTAAAAGACTGTTATTATATTTCTGTAGCTAGTTGGAATTTGATTCCTGTGTTTGTGCTAGTACAGAAAGGTTTTGAAATTAGTTTCAATAAAGATTTTTATTCTATTTATTTATGAAATAAATTGATTGTACGAGATCTTTTAATTGACAGTCTATATCACTTGTATGTTGATGCGAATGTAAATTTAAACGAGCAAACAGTGAGTGCCGTAAGATAAAAGAGATCCAGAGATAAAATTAACCAGAAGTACTTGTGGTATCATAGACTAAGCCATATTGGAGAGGACAGGATAAACAAACTGAAAAAGAATGAAATCTTTGACTCTCTTAATCCAGAGTCTTATCCAGCTTGCGAATTTTGCCTTCGAGAAAAGATGGTCAAATTATCCTTTGTAGGACATGGGGGAAGGGCCATTGAGTTACTTGCCCTAGTACACACTAATGTGTGTGGCCCATTTGATGTGCAGGTCAGGGATAGTTATAGCTACTTTATTATCTTTACTGATGATCTGTCTAGATATGGGTATATGTATCTGATGAAACACAAGTCTCAAGCCTTTGAAAAGTTCAAAGAATTTAGAAATGAAGTAGAAAAATAAACAGGCAAACCCATTAAAGTTCTTCGATCTAATTGAGGAGGTGAATATCTTAGTCAGAAATTTTTGAGATATCTTAAGGATAGCGATATAGTCTCTGAATAGACTCCTTCCGAAATACCTCAACTCAATGGGATATCCGAAAGGAAGAATATGATCTTATTAGATATAGTCAGATCCATGATGAGCTTTACTGATCTATCCTTATATCTTTGAGGATATGCCTTATTAACTATCATTCACCTATTAAATAGGATTTCATCAAAGTTCATTCCTACCACACCATATGAGATATGGTAGATAAGAAGCCGAGTCTAAATTATCTTAAGACTTGAGGAGGTCCGACCTATGTCAAGAGATAGATAGCTGATAAACTAGAGGATAGATCCGTAATAGCTCATGTTATAGGGTATCCAAAAGAATCCATGGGATACTACTACTTTCTACAAGACCATAATGTGATTGTGAGTTAAAACATCATATTCCTAGAAAAATAGTTTATCCAAGATGGTGGCAGTGGGAGGTTAGTTGAGCTCAACGAGAGGATCTCTGAAGAGTAAAGAGCCATAGATCCTCAGAAACTCATTATTCATGAGTCAGTAATTGACGTTGCTCTACCACCTCGTAGATCTAGCAGGATCTTCTGACCTCCTGAAAGGTACATGGGTATGTTTACGAAGGAAGTAAAGAAAATAATTTTTATAGGAGATAGGAGTCATGGTGATGATCCTAATACCTTTGATGAGGCGATGTCTAACATCGATTCTGAGAAATAATTAGATGCGATGAAGTCAGAAATTGACTCGATGCATACGAACCAAGTTTGGACCTTAGAAGATCCACCTAAAGATATTGTACCCATTGGGTGTAAATAGATCTATAAAAGAAAAATATGTGCTAATGTTAAGGTAGAGACCTATAAAGCTAGGCTTGTGGTAAAAAGTTACAATCAGTGCGAGGGCATTGACTATCAGAAAACTTTCTCGTCCATAGCCATGTAGAAATTTATTCACACTCTATTTGCTATTGCAGCTTATTATGATTATGAAATTTGATAGATGGATATGAAAACTATTTTTCTGAATAGATATCTTAAGGAAGATATCTATATGGAGCAGCTTTTGGATTTCACATCTGGTGATGGTGATCACAGAGTCTGCAAGCTGTAAAGATCCATATTCAGATTAAAGCAAGCTTCTCAGAGTTAGAATTATCATTTTGATGAAGCGATCAAATCGTTTAATTTCATCAAAAATGAAGAGGAACCATGTGTATACAAAAAGATCAGTGGGAGCGTAATAATATTTCTCATATTATATGTGGATGATATTCTCCTCATTGGAAATGATATTCCTATGCTGACAATGGTCAAAAGATGGTTGTCCAAGAAATTCTCTATGAAAGACTTAGGAGAAGCATCCTATATTCTTAGAATAAAGGTCTATAGGGATAGACCTAAACGGATGTTAAGCCTGATACAAAAGCTGTATATAGAAAAAGTGCTGAAGATGTTCTACATAAAAAATTCTACAAGAAAATTTTTACCTCTTAGGTATGGTATTAATCTTTCCAAGACGATGTGTTCTACCACATCTGAGGAAGTTTAGTGTATAAGTAAGATTCTTTATGCCTCAGCCATAGGGAGTCTTATGTATATCATGCTGTGTACTCGATCTGATATTGTTCTTGCTGTGAGTGTCACGAGCAGATATCGGTCGAATCTAGATGAAGAGCACTGGATAGCTGTGAAGAATATTCTTAAGTACTTGAGAAGGACTAAGAATTTATTCTTGATCTTTGGAGAAGGTTTTGAGTTGTGAGTCGAGGAATATACTGACTCAGACTTCATATCTGATCCTGATGATAGAAAGTCTACGTTAGGATATGTGTTCATTTGCAACGGTAGCGTAGTCAGCTGGAAGAGTTCTAAGCAACCCATCATAGCTGATTTGACCACAGAGGCTGAGTATATCGTTGCTTTAGATGCTATAAAGGAAGACTTTTGATTCAAAAAGTTCATCGTGAAATTTGAAATTATGACATCGGATGCCATACCACTTTATTGTGACAACAATAGAGCCATAACACTTGCTAAGGAGCAAAGATCTCATCAGAAATTAAAATACATCGAGCAGCGGTATCATATCATACGTGACTATCTCGAAAAAAATATGTCGAGGTGTGAAGAGTAGACTCCGTGGACAATGTGGCAAATTCGCTGACAAAATAATTGAGCTAGTCGAAAATAAAAGTCCACCTTTAGAAGATGGGACTTAGATTAGTGGTCAATTGACTTTAGTCCAAGTGAAAAATTGTTTGATGCATGTTTTAGAAGCCAATATGACTGATACATTGTAATAAATCTGAAACATAATTTTATACTTTATATATTGATTTGATCAATAAAAAGATAAATTTATTTTTTATTCAAGTGTGATGTGTCCTTGAATCATCTATGGAATTAACTTTCGATATATATATTCTCAAAGAATTAAGAATTAGGGATATGTATTTAATTCCTAAATACTTTCGGTCATAGAATCATTATGAGGATGGTGATCAATTCAAATAGATCGATGCACAGATCGCTTCTTTCAAGATAGATGAGTCTCTAGTCTACAGTATAGAGATACTAGGCGATGAGTGCGAGTAGTTGTTAGAGAACAACTAGTACTGAGTATGACCATAGAAGAGATCACTTAGATATCTATTCAATCATCAGTGATTGTCTCGATGCTGTAGTTGTGTGAATGATCTTTTGATCTGAGATGATACTACTGCTCGCAGTGAGACTGCTGGAGTTTGATTGATACATAAATATAGATCTCAATGAGCCCTTGTAGTAGATGTTGGCGATAATTGATCTACTGTAAGAGTAGAATGCGCATCAAGATGGGATCTATCAATCTTGATAGAGAGAAGTAGTCCTATAAAATTTAAGAGGCTAAGTCTGAGAATCCGTGACCATAGTAGTGTGATTGATGGAAAGAAGTTTTCATAAAAATCATAATTAGACTTGAGCTGATCGAATCTATCATATGATTGATGTTGAGGTTTGACGATTTTTCATGACTTGCAGTCCAGTCGGGACTTACGATAGAGAAACTGAATCACACGTTAATTATACTTTGAGATTCATTTCGGTTCTACTGGATTGCCACTACATACTGCTAGGTGTCACTGATAGATTGTGAGAGCTCACTAGGGTTGTTCTGGATCGACAATCTTTGATGAGTTAAAGTAAAATTATTTCAATCTATTGAAAAGAGTTTCAATGCTACTTTGATAAAAATCATTATATATCTCACTACCAAATAGAATTGAATATATAGAATCATACAATAAAGAGATTAGATATGGAATTAACAATTAGACTTATAAAGTGTCAATTGGATTTAGAGAAATCCGATTAAGTTCAAGGTAACCTTGCTAGCACATGGTTGGATCCAATTTTTTCTTTATGTTTAGATTTCTTATTTAATAAGATAATTTAAATTTAATTATTTGCTAATAATCTATACGAATTAGATTTATTGGACTTCAATTATTGGGTGTCTAAAGTTTTAGATCAAATTAATTAAGAGTGCAAGTCCCTAATTAATATTCCTTGATAATTATTATGAGGCGCCACTTAATTTGATCAGGTTGGGCGTGTTCCATGATTAGAGGGCTTATGGATCTCATATAGGGCATCCCTTGGGTGCACTTTGGAGTGTGTTTATGTGGATACAAGGACTCCAAGAGTTCACGTCTAAAAAGATTCCTAAAAGAAGTTGAATAACTTAAGTTATTAGGAAACCTAATACAAGTAGGACTTGTATTATGAGATTGAATAGGATTCAATCCTTTTACCTATTTAAAGGGACCTCCCCTAAGGTTCCTAAGGCATCCCAACCAACAGCCCACGCCCACCTTTGGAGACCCCTCACACTCTCTCTTCTCCTCCCCTTGGGCATTCCGCACGCCCCACCTTGGGCATCCCATCTCTTCACACCCATAAAGGCCTTGGCATCCCTTTTTGTGTGCTAGTTCCTGGTGTTTGGTAGCAATATAAATCAAGGGAGAAAGACAATAGAAGAAAAGAAAAAGAAGATCAAGGAGAGAGATCAACAGTTGATCGTGATCCAAGCTTCCTTCAGATTCAGCAAGCTGAATTTTTTTAGAGAAAAAAATTCAACTTGAAGAGGGTTGTTTCAAGCTGATTCCGAATGGATCTCCGTAGAGGTCGGACACTTGTGCAGTTAGAAGAAAATCTTTTTTTTTTCAGATTCAGATTTAAAGAAGAGAATTACGAAATAGGTATGTTATTTGATCACATGTTGAATTTCAATATTTGTACAATTTCAGCATATGAAGTAGATCTTTATGGTTTGTATTTTATGCATGCATAATATAGATTAAAAGATGTTTTAATCTTATCTTTTGCTGCGGTATTTAGAAAATAAAATTTTAAAACATATATGCATGCTCGTATATATAAATTCCAACATCGGTCTTGCACAAATATTTCATACATCCGGCAAAGCTTGAGTCTTCGACTAGTTATTAGTAATTTAGTACGGGCGAAAGTGAAGGGGATAAAATCAACCCGGATACATTTTTATTGACCAAACCTATCCATATTCATACAAAAAATAAAAAAAATACTTATATATATAATTATCTGATTTATGTCTAAATATTTGACTATATTTATAATTCTATTCAATCTTGCCTAGCTCTAACATGTTTTTAAAAGAAATAGTTGATTGCATTGATATGTTATTGACTTGTTGGCTTGATTTACTAACTACATATTTTTAATTTAGTGATTATGAACTTTAACTATCCGACTTACACACACATATGCGTACATACATACATACATACATACATATACATACATACATACACCAACCATGTTTCTATCCATAATTTCAATATCTAATTTGTATTTATATTTGTTTAAAACAAATGTATATATAAATTTTTTCATTAAATTAACATCCATATCCCTAGCCATATTGGCTAAACAAAAATATATAAGAATATAAATATAGTGATATTTGTTAAACATAATTTTTAGTAGGTTAACCATACATGAAATTTACTAAGATCTATTATTATTTCATTGCAAGCATATAATAATTCATGGATGTACGTTACCTAGGAAGTCGAAGAAAAAAATTATTCCAACAAATATGATTTAATTTTTTTAAAAAATATTTTATGCAGATGAACATGAAAATGAAAAGATAATTATTATTTCCATTATATGGTGGCGAGTATAATGAGATAATAATTTAACAACAAGCATTATTTAAAAATTTGTTAGTTGTATGAACAATATAATTTTAAGGTTTTCATAATTATGGCAAAGTCCATCATAACAATGATGGTTATTTTTTATCATCAAAAAAATAATGATATTTATATTTTAATGTTGGCTAATATTCATAATTTAATTTATTTAAATGAATATAGTGCTGTTTTAGGTGGATGTAAGACTAGATGGTTACACTATTGGACTTGATTATTTAGAATGTCAACTATTTAATGCTTTCCTTTTTCACTCAGAGAAAATAATTTTATTTTAAACTTGTATTCTAAAAAGGAGATAAAAAAATAATCAATAAATGGATGCTTTAATGACAACCCATCTTTTCTATTTTTATACTTCTCAATATTTTTTAATTATTTTTATTTTCATTTGAAATAACATGCACTATCATAATTAATTTTTTTAAAAATATATTATATTTAAATGATAAAATTAAAGAAAACTATCCATTTGAGTTTAAACTTAAAAATAGCTAACCATTTGAGTTTCAAGTAAAAGTAGCTCCATATTTGAAACATAACTTAAAAGAAACTATCCAAATAAGTGTGAAATAATCCAATTGCCCTTACAGTTATAAAGCAATATTATACTATTATAAAATAATATTTTACTATTATAAAATTATACTGTACTATCATAAAGCAATGCTATATTGTTATAAAATAATACTATAATAAAGAAATACTATACTATGATAATATAATACTATCTTATTATAAAAGAATATTACACTAACATAATACAATAAAGCAATACTGCATTATAATAAAAAAAATATTATACTAATATGATATAATATTATCTTATTATAAAGGAATACTATACTAATACCATACAATAAAGTAACTAAGGCTGCAAATGGGTTGGATCAATCCGTGACCTTACCTAGCCCGGCCCATTTAGATCCAATCCAACCCATTTTAAAGGATCCGCAGGGTCAGATCGAATTCTAAAATTGGATCTATTCAATATTTCAAGTCGGGTCTAGATGTACTGAATTCAGACCCGATCCAATTTGACCCAATCCAAATTCAGTATTGAATTCAACATGTAAATTATAGAATAAATAAAGTGGAATTAGAATTTGAAATGCTCTTATAGTATTATTATTTTTCTTACAGTTTTACTCAATTTGACTGTAAAATTTTAAGAAATTATTTATAAATAATAATCAAGATAAAGTAATATTTATTTTTTTTTATCATAAACTTTGCAAATGTTGGTTTATCATATGAATAAGGTCCGATTAGAATTTGGATCTGAGTCGGATCCAAAATTTTTATATTGGAATCGAATTATACATGATCCGATCCGACCCAAATGATCTAATGGGATAGACTTTTTGATTATGGATCCGACTCGATCCAACTTGATTTTCAATTGGGTTAGATCTGGATCCAATATTAGGACCCGATCAAGGGACTGGGTCAGATCGGACTTACTCATGATCCGATCTGATCCGATCCATTTGCATCCCTAAAAGTAATACTACATCATTATAAAGCAATGCTACATTAATATAATATAATACCATCTTATTGTAAAAAAATACTATACTATGATAATACAATGCTGCAGTATTTTAAATGATATAAGGGTATAAGTGTCATTTTAGCCAAAATGGATAGTTATTTTTAACTTATATTTCAAATAAATAGTTACTTTCATTTGAAACTCAAGTGAGTAGCTATTTTTAAGTTGAAAATATAGACAAAAATTTATCTCTAATTCTCTATATTTTATTTTAATTAGATAAATAAAAATTATTATTCATATTTCTTTAGAAAATAAGTTTTATCAAAATATTGATCAATACAAAAGTATGTCTGCTTCTCCCCCTAACCCCCTGTCACTCCCCCACACCCCATCCTCCCCACCAACCCCAATCATAGCCTCTAACTTTCTCCCCTCCCATAAACCCAACTCTAGCTATGCTTCTCCCCCACCCACTTATATCATATGGTAATTTATAACCCAACTTTCAATACACTTTAGATAATTAGGTTTAGGTTTGGCACAAAAGGATTTGATTATAAACGAGTCACCTAGCTTGATTTGTTTATTAAATTAACTGAGTTCAAATTTAGAGTTACGACATACTTAAACTTATTTTGACCATTTAATCCATTTAAAGCTATTTAACTTGCTTGACCGATATGATGTATTCATTAAATGGCATATGCGGATTAGGTCAAGTTACTTATTTACTAAATAAATCATGCTTAGTATTAAATTTTTAGCCCATTTTATAAATATTTTTGGTTTGGAAAGATATTTTTTTTTATAAGACGGTTCATTCAAATAATTTTTATATTAATATAATAAAAAAAATTAAAAAAATAAAAGATCTCGAAGTGGCCCAGGAGTCATCTCATCCTCGTCCAAAGAACTTCATCGAGTGCTCTACAGCATAGGCTGCTATCCAGTCTACTGCAGTATTCATCTCTCGGCAAACACATCTAATTGTCATATCATAGTATCTTCCCAGCAAGATTGCAAGATCACACAGAAGGAGGTGAATGGCTCCTTCTCGAATGTAGCTTTGAAATCAGGCCACCACAGTGGCAGAATCACCCTCAATAATGAGCTAGCCGGCCCTTAGAGCCCATCTGGCAAATACAATCCCCACCCAAGCCATGTGGAGCTTCATCTTAGGTACCGTAGGCTCAAATAGATGGTTTTCCCCAGTAGCCACCAACCTAGAATCACACCCATCAATCACAAATCCAGTCCCATTGTATCTGTCCTTGACACTCTCATCAAAATTGACCTTCAAACATGCCGAAGGAGAGGGCTCCCAAGAAATAAACATTCACCGGATCGCTACGAGAGCAGAATGGGAGCTCCAGATCTTTGGAGAATGGAAGATCACATCAAAAATCTCTACTACCATAGTCAATGCTCTCTCTAGAATGAACCTTGCTGGGCACCTCCTGGAGTTGAAGATTGGGCTATTCTTGGCTAGCTAAATATGGAGGATGATATAAGCCACACAGATGCCCATAGCTCCGGACAAGTCAGCCCCAATGCTACACTCCAATAACTTAAGAAAGATCTGGGTTGGATCCTCTGCCTAGACAATCCGCCAGCATTTTTTTTAATATATACATTTTAACCTAGTCAAACCTATCCCATTGCGATCCTAATTTAGCACAAGCCCAGAACACAAAATGGCTGAAGAGGTAAAGCATGGTCCACATTTGGTTAAGATGCATGTAGCCGAAAAAGGGCAAGAAGAAGGAACATGGGAAGAAGGAGGTTGGAGTGGAATTGATGCGTGGAAGAAACATGGGAGGAGGAAACGATCTCTTCTCTAGTCATATAATTTGTTTACTAGTTTTCAGCAACTGCTATGAGTTTGTCCATAGACATTTATTAAGATGAACATAACCTAGGTCAGGAAGGGAACTATTACATACATACATACATACATACATACATACATACATACATACATATATATATATATATATATATATATATATATATATATTGTTAGGCTAAACCGATCGATCCTGACTTCGGTCTCTATGACTCCAACTCGACAATAGCCGACCGACCGAACATATGACTCCGACTGATCGACTCCGATCCGAATATAGCCGACTGACTGAACGCACAACTTCAACGGAGCATCGGCCGAATTGACGACCCCGACTCTTCATCAATCGATTGAACAAATATCACCAACTTATGATCAGTGATCGGTAATACAGCAGAATCATCAACTGCGGTCGTGCCTACTACTGACATACAGTCGGCTAATCTGCTCAATATACCATAATCGTCACAAACGGTTACCGACCACACATCACGAGATCATAATTAAAAAATTAATAACCCACTATGTAATTATGACCTGATGATTTAGTGCCATAAAATATGGGACCACGTCCGACGGTTACAAGAACCTCGTCTATAAAAGGGAGTAAGGAAAACAGGACTGGTAAGCCACTTTTGGTCAGAGCTCTGCTACTCTGAATATTGACATCTACTGTTCACCAACTTTTTTCTTAACTTAAGCATCGGAGGGTCTCCGTCAGACATAAATTCTGTCAGTACGGACATTGTCTTGCAGGTGTTCATTCCCGACGACAGGCGATGGAGAGTTGGCCATAACAGATAGGCATGTCAGGAAGGGGAAAGAGAGACAATATTCACCATGGTGAAAATTAAAATCCAACATTCGAAAGAGGTTCCTCCCCTTCCTCCAGTAGCAGAGCCTAGTTCTTCACGTCCTGTGATCACCACAGATGTCTAAATCACTGTATTTGTGTAGTAGAGGAATGTTCTCATAGAGGCGGTTAAAAGCCTCCAATAGCAATAAATTCAACAGCAACAGCCACCGACGGAGCAATCGATGGCACAGTCGGTGTCATCCAAGCACAGTCACCATCATCCACGGTGATCGCCATCTCCTTCTCTGGAGCGACTGTCTCGATTTTTCTGTCGAGATGAACAACGACATTCTCGGCACTCTCGACGTGCCACTCATCATTCCCGATGTTCTCCCTCTCTTTATCATGTCAACAGTATTAGGAAGGAAAAATGACTGCAAATGCCCTCTGCATCTTCTTCAAACTCATCGGGTGGTTCTACCTCTGGAGTTTCCCAACGGCGATTAGATAACTATGAATGCAAATTTCAAGAGATCAATCGCCAACTCACTCAGCTTCAGGTAGAGGGTCAGAAGTCCTCCAATGACTATGACTTCCACACCGCCCAGCCACTTTTTCAGCATGTCTTGGACCAACCGATTCTATCTCGGTTCAAGATACCTCAGGTGGAGCCATACGACGGATCCACCAACCTGATCGATTACCTCAAGAGCTACAAGGCTCTCAAGATAATTCAGGGGGCAACCGACGCCCTCTTATGCATAGACTTTCCGACAACTCTTCGAAAAGCTGCTCGAGCTTAGTATTTCGAGCTTCAGTCGAAAAGTATATATTCCTTCGGACAGCTAGAGCATTCTTTCGTGGCTCACTTCAGCACCAACCGAAGGCCACTGCGAACTTCTGATAGTTTCTTCTCGATTAAGCAAGGAGAGACTGAAATATTTTAGAATTTCGTGGCTCACTTTAATGCAGCCACGCTTGAGGTCAAAGACCTCAATGAAAATATGACTATCTCGATCATGAAAAGAGGTCTGAGGAGATCTCGATTTACATATTTTTTGGACAAGACTCTCTCTCAGACTTATGCCGAACTTTTAGAGCGTGCATACAAATATATATGCTCGGACGAAAGAGCTTTTGATCGGCACCAGACAGAAGGCAAAGGTCAGAAGAAAAAAAATAAAAGAAAGGAGGAGCTCTGACCGAATCAAATCGGCCTCCATCCAATAAGCGAGCTTCACCACGATGATGGAGTCCAAGGTCGAGTTACGGCAGGTATGACTTCTATACTACTCTTTTCGCTCCTCATGCGTAGATCCTTATGAAAATTGAAGGAGCATAATATCTATGACACCCCCCACTGATGAAAGTATTGCCGAGGAACCACGATCGGAAGAAGTATTATCGGTTTCATCGTGACCACAGTCACGATACCGAATAATGAATTCAGCTTAGAGACAAGATAGAAGTCCTGATTCGATGAGGCTACCTCGACAAATACCAGAGAGATTCACCAACTCAATCTCCTACTAATCGACGACCTCAACTGCAAATTGGGGAGGCTATAAATAATCAACTGACTGCAAGGATGATCAACATGATCTTCAGACGACTGGATAGGGGGGCAACTTCTGAAGATGAGTCGGCAAAGCAACGATGACTTGATAATGTAATAACTTTTTCGAAAGAAGATGTTCGAGAAATTCAGACTCTCCATGATGATGCTATTATTGTTTCGGCAACAATAGCAAACTATGATGTAAAAAGAATCTTTGTAAATAATGAAAGCTCGACTGATATTTTATTTTATTTGACTTTCTCCCGAATGCGACTGTCAAATGATCGACTCAGAAGAGTCTCAACACTATTGGTCGGCTTCACAGGAGATGCTATCATAGTAAAAAAAAAATCTCTCTCTGTTGCTCCAAGAATTAATTTTGATGATCACAAAATATTTGAGGAGACTACTAATAAATTTTTTATATTTGAAGAGTACTTTTATGATGTTTCAGATAGTCTAAAAGATTAGATTTGAAAAGCATCATCAAATATGTCAAAAGTTGAAGTTTCTGTAAGTTGGTGAAGTTTTGAAGGCTTTTGAGAGTGTCCAAACTGATTTGAATTCATTTGAGAGTGTTTGGATGAGTTCTGATAAGTTTCAAACCTTAAATATATGAAAAACTAGATTAGAATATGATGGGATGATCCACCTGGGTCATCCCCTTCTGTTGGCAGCCGGCATGCAATATTTTGGGTCATGACATACTGTGGGACGACCCACTTGGGATGCCTCATATAATTGGGATGCCCCAATGCCAGTGGGACGTCCTATTTCTGCGAGCATGATAACGGCTAATTTTCAGTCCATTTTTGATACATTTAATGCTCATTAAATACTCTCCAACTGCTCTAAACCAACTTCAAGATATTCTCAAGGGTGAATGATAACTATAAATGCTCTATTCAAGTGAAAAATTATAAAATTTTTGCAAGCTCAAAGATTAAATTCGAGAAAAGCTACTTTCAGCCTTAAGAAAGAGTTTGAAGCATTTAAGTACTTCACCAACCACTCTCCAATAGCAATCAAGTATGAAATTCATTGAGAGTGAATAGCAAAAGCTTCCACCCCTTAAGTATTATATTTTTATTGCTTTTATTATGTGTATTTAAGGGGTTTGTGTGCTGAAATTTGTATACTCTATTTTTCTCAAACAGTTTTTAGGTGTTTGAGTTTTGGGAGGTTTCGAAACTTGATTGGATTGATCCGAATCTTGAATCGGAGTATTAAGGGTTGGCTTGTATCCAAAAAATAAGTATTCTTGCTTAGAAGGTAAGGGTCGGAGGTGTCCGACATGGTGTAATCTATTGTTATCCATTTAGTGGATTAAATTTTTAAGTAGAAACTTGGAGAGTGGATGTAGATGCAAGGTTGGTACCAAACTACTATCAATCCTTTGTGTTTGCTGTGCTTGCCTATCTTCATTTATTTATTGTGCTCATTTCTTGTTGACATCTTGTTTGAGTTTGAATTTATTTCTTTTGAAAACTGATACACTTCACTCTTCACCTTGACACATTAGTTAAGTAGTATAATCTTTAAAAATTTTAAAAAGACCCAATTCACCCTTCCTCTTGGGCTCCATATCTGGGCAACACTCTCCCCTTAACCGCTGGGACCGAACCACAACAGAGCACTATTTTTATAACGTTCATGGTAGTTTGCGTACCTTCGGCTTATAACATCGTACTCGGACGACCTGGACTTAATGCCATGAGAGCAGTGGTTTCGACATACCATCTGTTAGTCTGATTTTTGATAAAATATGGAGTCGGAGAGATGCATGGAGATCAACAGCTCGTCCGATGCTGCTTTCTCGTCTCCATCCAGAATAATAAATCTGAAGACTCTTTGCCTGTTGACAAGTTGGATCAAAGAGAAAATCAGGAGAGGGGTGAACCGACTGAACAACTGTTTTCATCCTGTTAAAAGAAAAAGATCCAGAGAAAATGATCCAAATTGGATCACAATTGTCCGACTTAGAGTGGCAACAACTAATAAAATTACTCAGGACCAACACCAATATTTTTACTTGGTCGGCCACCGACATGTCTGGGATTTCTTCAGAAATAATAACTCACCGACTTAACATCAACTCAAATATTAAGCCAGTGAGATAGAAAAAATGATCTTTTGCTTCTGAAAGACAAAAGATCATTGATGAAGAAGTCAACAAACTTCTTGTAGCAGGCTTTATAAGAGAAGCTACATATCCCAACTGGCTTGCCAATATGGTAATGATGAGAAAAACTAATGGAAAGTGGAAGATCTGCATCGACTATACTAATCTGAATGTAGCCTGTCCGAAGGACAGCTTTCTATTGCCAAAAATTGATCAATTGGTCAATGCAACTTTCGGCCACCGACTTTTGAGTTTCATGGATGCCTTCGTCGGATATAACCAAATCCGTATGGCATCAGAAGACGAGGAGCACACGATTTTTGTGACCGACAAAGGCATATACTGCTACAAAATAATATCTTTCGGTCTGAAAAATACTGACGCTACTTATCAATGGCTTGTCAACAAAATCTTCAAGATGCAGATTGGGCGAAACATGGAAGTATATGTGGACGACATGCTGGTGAAGAGTCTCCAAACTTCAGATTATGTTCGGAACCTAGAGAAAGCTTTCAGCGTACTCCGACAGCATCAGATAAAATTAATTCCGACTAATTGTGCATTTGGAGTAACCTCTAAAAAATTCTTCAGATTTCTTGTTTCACAACGAGAGATCGAGGCTAATCCTGAAAAGATCAAAGTCATCATCGATATGAAGTATCCGAGTTCAAAGAAAGAGATACAATAACTCAACAGAAGAATTACCATGCTCAGCTAATTTATTTCTAGGTCGGCTGAGAGATGCTTGCCATTATTCAAAACTCTGTGGCAGATGAAGGATTTCTTATGGTCGGATGAATGCCGACAATCCTTCGAGGACTTGAAATAATATTTGGCCTCTCTATTTTTATTCACAAAATCAAGGGTCGGAGAGACATTGTATCTCTACTTGGCAACTTCGACAGAAGCAGTCAGTTCGGTACTCGTCCAGGAGGATAAGAATCGAATTCATCGATCCATCTACTACACCAGCAAAGTACTTCATAATGCCGAAGTTCGATACTCAAGGACAGAGAAAATGATCTACGCCCTGATTATATCGGTATAACGACTTCGTCCGTACTTTCAGGCCCATCCAATTGTAGTTCTGACAGATCAACCACTGAAAGCGATCTTACACTGACCTGACATATCAGGTCAGATGGCAAAGTAGGCAGTAAAGCTTGATGAATTTAATATTCAATATTGTCTACGACCATCCATGAAGGCATAAGTTCTAGCTGATTTTATCGCCAAATGTACCATATCCGACAATAAGCCAGAAGACACAGATGACAACACAATAAAGGAGGATACGACTCCTGACCCCTACCTAGGGTCGACCTGGGTGCTGCACATTGATGGAGCATCTAATGCACAGGGTAGTGGAGCCAGCCTTATACTCATAAATTTTGAAGGACTAGTCACCGAATATGCCCTTCGATTCAATTTTAAAGCCTCAAATAATCAAGTCAAATGTGAAGCACTTTTGGCCAGCTTGAAGATAGCTAAAGAGCTCGAGATCGACAGTTTGAAAGTCTTCACTGACTTACAACTGATTGCTGGACAGATCAAGGGTGAATTTGAAGCCTGAGATCCTACTATGATGAAGTACCTTCAAAAAGTGAAAGATATTAAGCGAGCTTGAAATATTTCGAGATCTTTCACATCTCCAGAATCGAGAATGCTCTGACCGACATACTTTTATGACTGGCTACTACCGCTTTCAACTCACTGGATCGAATATTTGTCGAATGTCTCAAGCAGCCGAATATTGACAAAGTCAAAGAAGTATTGCAACTTACTATCGAACCGAGCTGGATGGATCCAATCGTGCAATACCTGACTGATGAGATCCTTCCTGTGGATTCCTCAGAGGCTAAACAATTTTGATGGACAGTCTCTCAATATGTGATGATAAATGATCATCTATACAAAAGGTCTTTCTCTCTCCCATTGCTGAAATGTTTGAAACCTACATATACCGATTATGCATTTAGTGAAGTACACAAAAAATTTGTGAAAATCACTTGCGAGGCAAATCTCTAGCTTATAAAGTCCTGTGATAAGGATATTATTGGTCCATCATAAAAAAAGATGCAGCTGAACTTGTCCGAAGATGTGAACCATGTCAAAAGTATGCGAGTATACAACACCAACCGACTAGTCAGCTGACATCGATTGTAGCACCATGATCCTTCGTATAATAAAAATTTACATACTTGGTCCTTTCCCCTGACATCTAGTCAGAAAAAATTTATAGTGATCATCATCGACTACTTTACCAAATAGGTAGAAGCCAAACCTCTGGCGCAAATTACCAAAAGCAAGATGAAAGATTTCATTCAAAAATTCATAATTTACAGATTTGATTTGCCACACACCATCATCACCGACAATGGTCGACAATTTGACAACCAAAATTTTAGAGAGTTTTATGTGAAGTTTCATATTACGCACAAATTCACATTGATCGGCCATTCGCAGTCAAATGGTGAAGTGAAAGTAATCAACCAGACAATCTTGCAAGGGCTGAAAATCTGACTGAATAAAGCCAAAGACCTCTAAGTGGAAGAGCTATATCCAATCTTATGGGCGTATCGGATGACTCCCCGCATACCGATAGAAAAATCTCCCTTCAATTTAGCTTATGAAATAGAAGCAATGATACCGCTCGAGATCGGATTGCCGTCAACAAGAGTCAAATAATATTGTGAACTGAGCAACTCTGAATGTCAGAGAACCGATTTAGATCTCCTTCCAGAACTTCGACAGTAAGCTCAAATTCGGATGGCTGCATATCGACAAAAGATAGTTCGGTATTATAATGCAAGAGACAGCAATGCAAGAGACAAGCCGAAGGTCTTCCAGTCAGGAGATTTGGTCTTAAGAAAAGTAGAAGTATCAAAGCCTTTGGATCAAAAAAAATTATCTCCGAACTGGGAAGGACCTTACAGAATATCTGAGACTCTTAGATCGGACGCATATCAGCTGAAAACTCTCGAAGGGTCGGTGATTCTCCGAATGTAGAATGTCGATAATTTGAAGATGTATTATCAATAAAGTCATCGATATGTATATTATTTGAAGTACAATCAGAATTTTAGAATCACAAATCTTTGACAAATTTTATCAACTACCGACTAAATATCGACTTTCATTCCTAAAGTCGAGTTATTTCCTGTACTTAGACATGAAGAATCAACTGCTTCAATGACAACTGTATCTTGGTTCTTTCATAATAATCGACATCGACTACAGGCTTCACTACAAAAATCGAACTGCCGACTATACTTCAGTTCTCAATATCGATTTTCTATTGCAAAAGCTGATTATAGTCGAAAGATTAATATGCCGACTTAGTCCCAACTAAGCAGAACGAAAAATACCAAAACGATCAAGGTCAGATTGAAATTATACCGACTAAGCTACGATTAGTCGAAAGATATTCGATTTGCCATCGATTATCAGATAATATGACGTACAAGTCCGACCAAACATCAGGCATGGGATATTCGACCTACAATCATTATCCTAATTTTTTTAAGTACGTCAAAATGATTATGTGACTAACGGATATTCTACAAGTCCTACCGAATGATCGGACAGTCGATTAATGTTCGGTGATTATTCTACATTGTAGACATTATAAGCATTATCAAGAAGCAAAACAAGAGTCAAAATTTGGAAGAAGATGCTTTCATTCATTATCAAAAAAGAGTTACAAAATTGGACTGAAGTCCGACTACATGTGTCAGATTACAAAAGAAAAGTATGCCGACTAAGCTTCAGCACCATCCCCGTTCCTTTCCTCGGGAGTAGCATCATCAACTTGTACAATCTCAGGCTTGATCGGTACTTCTTCTTCTGTCGGGGCGGCTTCTTCTTCAGCAACTCCGACTTTCGATCCCGAAAGGATGATGCTGCTCAAGTCAAGGTTCGAGTATAATTTTTTGACCACATCTTGGCCATCTTCATACCCAACACAATATAAGGCGTAGCCACTTTCGAGGATTTCCTCCTTAAATTCTTTCGAACCTCAGAATCCTCGAATGCCCGACTCAATGCTTCTCTTGCCGACTCTGCTTCCGTCTTTGCCAAGTCAGCATTAGCTCGAGCAGACGATAATTCTTCTTCGATCAGTGCTAACCTTTCCAGGCTGGCCCAATGATGTCCACGTTCGGCCTCGAGCTCTTCAATGCATCTGTTTCGCTTTCGTCGAAGCCGGTGGATAGAATGCTTCTTGTTCTTGATCTATGAATCAAAAATCGAAATGATCTCATGAGCTGACTTAAGTTTGGCCCCTGAAGATGCCAAGTCATCAGTAAGTCAAAAAATCTCCACATGAAGCTTGGCTTCCCGCTTCGCTGTCGACTTGAGTTGTTCAAGCACAGCCACTTTCTCAGCATTAGCGGCTGCCACTTTATTCTTCCACGCAGTCCGGATCTCGGCGAACTTCATGTAGCCGACCTCCAGGTCAAATATGTTGTGGATCAACTACAGACAGAAGATAAGTCGATTTTTTTTTAAAAAAAAAATTACCCCGATCATAGTCAGATAGAAGGCTGAAAACATATCGACCACCGATCGTTTCCTCCGATGCTCCTGATCAACCGAAAGAAGGGTGGCCTGGCACAATCGCTTGGCCAAGGCCGACTCATCGACAGGCACCTGAAGGTCGAAATGAACAGCATGACCTTCAGAGGCTGCATCATCCGCCGACACCACTGGAGCTTTCCCTCGATCCCTTGTCGGTAGCCCCATGTTTGAAAGCGAGGGGAAGCTTGAGCTTGACTGTGCCCCGACTGAAGGAGCAACTGGCGCAACTGCAGATTGTTCGGACTCTCTTGCCTCAGCCCGAACCTCCTCAGGTGGCGGGACTATCGATGTTGTTTTGGTAGCCCCCCTTGCCGTCCTTTCCTCGGACGGCGCAGCAGGGAGCACTGTAGGAGCCGACAATGCCAGAACAGGCTCAAGAATCGATGCTGATGGAGCATCAGGTGCCACTACCGATGTAGAAGCACCAACTGAAGCTGATGCCTGATGCCTCTTTGACGGTCATGAAGGCCTGACTTCAGATGCTGCCCTCTTCTTAATAGTGTGCTGACGAATGCCGGCACTCGACATCCGCATCCTCTGCTGCATGGCTGCAAGTATAACAGAGGTCAGTACAATCCAGTAAGTAAAAAGAAGTTCGAAAATAGCTGACCAATTATACTATACCTAGACGAGGAACCGAACTAAGGCCGACGTCATAAAGAGCCTATTCGGTTATAAGCTCTTTCTGCTTCGAGACCGACATATCTTTCAGCCGATGGAAGTCATCCTGATCCTCGACCTCTACTCAGCTGTTGTCGTTGGGTCCGGTTTATGGATCACCCCAATGAGAAGGAAAACCCCAAGAAAGGATAGAAGAAGCGAAAAAGAATTGATTCTTCCATCCATGAATAGACGATAGAAGATCAGTAATAAAGGAAAAGCCTTTTCGAAGGTTGAAGAACCATCACCCTCGGGCTTTTAGATGAGGTCGGAGCACAAAGAAAGCTCGAAAAAGGGAAGGATGAGGCATGGTCGGCAAAAACTGACACAGCAAAGCAAAACTAATTATCAGCCGGATCGAGTTCGATGCCAGCTGAGTCGGACAAAGTCCGTAATAATCCAAGATATTTTGGATAAATTTTAAAATCAAAAATCGAAGATCCGTCCAAAGATCTTCGACGTAGAAAGCCACCTGGCCCGAAAAAGGGTTATTCACCCGATCATCGGCTTCAAGGGCAAAAAGTTGAAACTGCTTTGGGATACAAAACTACTCCCGGAGCTGCTCAACATTCGGTTTCGAAAGGGAGGAGGCCTCCACATCCGGACTCGATTGAGATTCGTCAGTCGGATTTTCCGACCGATCTTCTCGGGAAGGAGAAGCCCTAACCATGAGGATGACTCTAAAGAAGACAAAGATCTGAGAAGAAAGGACTCAAAAGAAAGACAAAATAAACTTGAGAGTTTGAAGCAATGACCTTGGGCATTGGGGCAACGACCCGGCAGAGTCCCAGCACCACAAAAATAGTAAAAAATAAAAATTTAACTGAGAGCGACCCTATATATATAGGATCCCTCAACGATCGAGACGAGAGCAATCAAATCGAAGATCCACCAGATGACGACATATGACAACATCTGGACCAACCGTTGATCGAACGGTTAGACGCACCTGTTCCAGATTGAGCCATGTCACCCCTATCTGCGTGAATAATTTCGATCAATAACTTTCGGACATGTGGAACAAATCTACTTGTCAGAATCATATCATTTGATGCCGAATCGACTTTTCGAAATGACGCCTGACACCGACAACTGATACCAAATCGTCTGGTCAGTGTAACAGATGACTGTACCTATCAATACGATAAAATAACTGATCATCTGTATCTCAGAGGAAACATCAAAATCGAGGCTCGATGTGATAAAACTCTCTTCGTCTAACGTGATAAACCACGTGACAATTTACACGTTGGATCACTTTAGACTTGAGAGTGGGGGGGGCAACTATTGGGGTAAACCGACTGACCCCGACTTTGGTCTCCATGACTCCGACTCAGCAATAGCCGATCGATCGAATGTATGCCTCTGACTGATCGACTCCAACCTGAATATAACCGACTGATCGAACGCACAATTTTGATGGAGCATCGGTCGAACTGACAACTCCGACTCTTCATCAACTGATTGAACAAATATCACCGACTTATGATCGGTGACCGACAATACAGTAGAATCATCAACTGACGGCCGTGCCTACCACCGACATACAATCAGTTAATCTGCTCAATATGCCATAACCATTACGAACGGTTACCGACCGCACATCACGATGCCATAATTGAAAAATTAATGACCCACTACGTGATTATGGTCCAATGATTTAGCACCATAAAATACGAAACCACATCCGACGGTTACAAGAACCTCATATATAAAAGGAGGTAAGAAAAACAGGGCTGGTAAGCTACTTCTGGCCAGAGTTCTGCTACTCTGAATATTAACATCTACTATTCACCAACTTTCCTCTCTAACTTAAGTATCGGAGGGTCCCCACCGGATACAAATCCGGTCAGTGTGGACGTTGTCTTGCAGGTATTCGTTCCTGACGACAGACGTCGGGGAGTTGGCCGCAACACACACACACACACAGATATATATATATATATATATATATTATATATATATATATATATATATATATATATATATATATATATATATATATATATATATATATATTGAGACAATGGCAATAGCATGATAATTTGCTTAGAGATATATTTATAATTATGTGAAGCTATTTTAAAGATTTTGGAGCTGAATTAAAATGCCAAGTTAAATATAAAATGCACCTATGTTTTAATATAAGATTATATAAGTAAAAATCTTGAGGTGGCAAAAATTAACTTAACCTGAAAACCAAACTGAATCTGATCCCCAAATTTGGATTTTATTATTTTATTATTTTATTTTGACCTAATATGCATCAAATTCCTCAGTCTGGATTTTAAATAGGTAGGGCATCAGCTAGAATTTTGATTAGAGTTGGATCATAAGCATAGGATTATATCTGTATCAAGACAAACTAAATTGGGTTTAGATACGATATTGCATAAGTTTTTTATGAGTAACTTAGTAAATTATAAAATTTTTTCTGAGATTAGGGATAAATTATACTTATATCCAATAACTTATGCTTACCTTCCTGAGGTTTATTTTTATTCAACATTTCAATCCATAACTTAGGAGAATGCTAATCAAATCGTTAATATTAAATGGGACCCAAATGCCATATCAAAAAAATTTTAAAAATAACCAAAATAATCTTAAATGATATAACACCACCAAAAAATATAGAAAAATATGTGCATCCTCTACCCCACATAAAGGTAATTTTGATTTTTTACATGAAGTAAATGATTTTACTAACACCATTAATTTAATTAGGTATAAGTGTGGATTTTATAAATTATTGAGTCTGAATGTAAAAAATGTAAAACTTAAGAGGCTTTTTGTAATTTATTCTTTTTTTAGTGAGTAACTCTCTAATTTATTTTGAAAAGGGGATTCATCAAGAGTTTTAATAATTTTATTAGACATGTTAGCTCAAGTAAATTTATGATTGAGCCTTACAAATCAGAATAGATTGCAAGTTATAAAAAATCAAATTGAGTCATGAAAATGGACATGCGGGCAGATATGTTTGCTGAGTATTGGATGGATATAGAGGTAGTATAAATTAAGATTAAGGCTACAAATGGATAGGGTTGACCCATGACCTAACTTAATTTGACCTGCTTAGATCCAATCTAATTTTGATTTAAGGATCCATGGGGTCGGTTTTGGATCCAAATTTGGATCGGTTCCACATTTTAAGTCAATTCTAGATTTATTGAGTTCTAATCCAACCCCACTTGATACAAGTCATGTGGTTTTTGTATTAGCATATAAATGAACAGACTTGGATATTGGGATTATTTAACAAGAAAAGTAGGTTAAAGTATTCAAAATTGTAAAAGATAGAATCTTTAATTACCTTTGTTGTTAGATTCCTTGACCTTGTTCCAAATTTTACTCCATTATTTATGAAGCACTAATCATAAAATAGGTTGTGCAAGGTTATTTTAATCGATGGTTTAACTCCACATGCAGGTCTGAGTATGTAAATCTGTAAACTATATTTATATCCATCTATGCACGATATGGTAGAAATAAAAGTATAGTGCTTGGAAGCACCATGAATTGTATACCAGAATTTATAAAACCTTTTAATGGCTGCATCCATCATCACTTAATTGGTTTGAAATATATGGCGTCATCATCCTACCAATCTAATATTCTTGATCTGATTTTATTCAGATGATATAGAAGATGTTGTGCCAAATAAGATAGCTGAGTGATATCTTTAGAGAAAAAGAATTTTTTCTAGATTGTACATTAATACTATGGCTAAATTGGTATTCTATTCATGCTCTATTTTAGTCTATTAGATATATTTAAATATAATAATTTGTATAATCTATAAGGAATATTCGACTTTTGAAACTCATTATCAATTGTTTTTTGAACCTTGTTGCATAACAAAAAAAAATGATACCGGATGTATCATACATGCTTCCAAAGAGATAATCATGTCTTATGATTTAGGATTTCCTTTTATCCATGATCTCCATATATGTGGCTTGGACCCGAACAAAATCGATTATATTTTTGGATTGAAACAAAGTTAGGCATAGACCTAATCTGACCTAAATAATCTGATGAATCAAAAAATATAGTCGTAAATCCGACCTAATTCGATCTCCTATTAAATTAAATCTAGGACCAATATTAGGACTCAAACAAGAAACTAGATTGGGTTGGGCCACTCATGATTCGATTTGATTTGATTGATTTAAACTTATTTTCTACAAGATTAGATCTAGATTAAATATTAAGATTCAAATAAGTAATTGGATCGGATTAAGGTAGCTGACAACCTAGTTAGACCTAATCCATTTTTTACCACTATATAAGATATATATTAACTTTCAAAATTTAATTGTGTTGCGGGGATAGCTCCAGACTGAAGATCTGAAGGTCGCGTGTTCGATCCACGCTCACCGCATTTTTTTAAAAAAAATTAAAGTCAATAAATAGGTTTAGGTTTATTTAACTCAATTTGTTTAACATGTTTAACCCAGATCTATTTAATCTGTTTCTGATCCATTTAACTCGATCTATTTAATTCATTTAACTTAATTTAATTTATTTAATAAATAGATTAAACGGACCAGATCGAGTTATCTATTTAATAAACAGATCAGATTCAGATTTGAATTTTTGACCCGTTTAATAAACAGATCGAGTTTGAATTAATGATTTTCTGATCTGACCTGTTTATGATCCGATCCGACCCGATTACCACTCCTAGTCATAACATGATAATTTGAGCTATATAAAAAATTAATTATTTAAATAAAAAGCCTAAACTAATAACTCCATAATATCTAGCATTATAATAATCACTAATAACTCCATAATATCTAGCATTATAATAATTATATTTTTTTAAAAAATTAATAAAATTTAAATATTCAAATAAAAAGCCAAAACATGATCTTTGGTACCGATATAAAATTTTAATTTATGTCAATAAATTGATAACTTAAGTCTAAATTATTTTTATCAATTTATTGACTGGATTTATATGCATTTTCTAAGTTTTCTTGGAACATTTTAAATAAAACATCGTAAACTAGTAAATCCATGTTCATTAAAAATTACAATAAGAGCTCAAATTAATTCTTGAAACCTATATTATTTTCCTAATCAATATATCGGTTTGATGGCATATATAGTGCTTATAACTGCACTTTGCTTTCTACCAAAAAAAACTATATGTATTTTATTTTTTTTTTAATTATCTGTTTAGTGAAAAATCATTGGTGAACTTACAAACTCTTCTTTTATTCTTTAGAGAGAGAGTGTGTGTATATATATATATATATATATTCTAGAGGATCAAACCTGCCAAAGATCTCTAAACCCAGGGTCGGAAGCTCCGAAGATCTCGTATCCGGCCATGAGTATGGTGAAATAGATAAGGAGCACAAAAAATTAACACAAAATCTAATTTTAATATAAAAATATATATATATTTGCGTCCAGAGCCTTCGCATCCTCTCCGTCTCCGACAGCTTTTTTCCTCTTTCTGTCTAGCGAGGGGTCTCGTCGTGCTAATTTTCAACTTCACTCCTTTTTCCTCATGATGTTTCATCAACTTCTGAAAAGAGATAAAAAAAAAAAAAACTAAGAAATGATGAAATGAAAATTTTCAATACAAAACTTCAATCATCATCCCAGTATTTTTTTTTTGACCGCATCAAACCTCCCATTCAATTAAGACTCATAAAATTTTTTGACATCTGACGTTATAGAACGTTAATCTAAAATCATATGTATCAATGCGAAATACCATTTTATACTCTGTTGACCATTTTATTATTCCAAACCTTCCATCCAATTAAGGCTCATAAAATTTTTTGATATATGATGTTATAGAACATTAATCTATAGTCATGTATATCAATGTAAAATATCGTCTTATGCTCTGTTGATCATTTTATTATTATGATATAGGTAGGGAGAGGGAGGCACGTGTGAGGATTTTAAAAAAGAACAATCTAGGCCGAACTAAAATTAATGGTTCTGATCGTTTATGATTTGATCGATTTTTTTATACATGCCGTGTGGCCGGTGTACATAATGAGTTGCAGATACAGTATAGGGTGGTAGTTTTTTTTTTTTAATAGGAAAACGTGGTAGCTTCAGGCCGTAGCCTAATTAAGCCGTCCCTAGGCTTGGTAGGTGGGATCACGTGGGTGGGTTGGTCGGTGCACGGCCGTTCGTGCTCTTTTCGTTTTTCGTTTCAACCAGCTTAAACCCAGATGCAACCTAAGAAGCCTCTTTGATCTCTTTCGAATGCTCTTTTTTCTCGTAGATCTTTCAAAAAAATAATAATAAAATAATCATTTATATAGGAAAATATTTTATTCTGAATTATTTTTCATCTTCCCTCTTTTTTTTATAACCTTGTGCTATATACTGGATGCATTTTTTTTCTTTAAAAAATATTTTATTAATTTATAAATATCTATTTAATATATTTAAAAAATTAAAATAATAAAAAATATATATTTTATGTATAATATAGATTATAAGTTATTTATAAATTATTTTATGTTTTTTCTAAATTTTAATTTTTTTTATTTTAATATACATATAGTTGGTTTGGTCCAAACCCGAAGTCAGGATTGAGTGATGCGATGGGGTCAAATTTTATGTTTTCTGATTAAAAACTTTCTAACATTACGGGTATAATGCAGCCAGCTTGGATTAGATGTGAGTCAGATATTGATCCTTTAACAGCACAACCTAGCATTTACGCGGGTAACGCTACTGAGTGGTGACTAGATCCCCGTCCACCCACGTGCTTTCCAATTTCATGGGTGGGAGCTCCCAAAATTTGAAGACAACTTCAGAAAAAATCGATTCTTTTTCAAAATCTCTCTCTCTCTCTCAAATGGAGAAAGAGAAGAACGAAGCCTCCTCTCCAATCATTTTCGAGCTTGAAGTCCTCCACCATGACAACCCCAACACCCCTTCCCCCTTCTCAAGTCCTCCCTTCTTGACCTCCTCTCCTTCCTTGAGGATGGCAGCGGCATCAACGACAGCAATGACCGCTCCTTTCAAGACCATCTTGCATAAATCATTTTTCACCGCATGAATTCTAAAGCACTCTAAACACTTTCACTCATCCACTTGTATAGATCTTAGTGTACTTTTAATATATGCCCATGATAAAGATTACCTATTGTGCATATCTCAAAGCACTTTGAATCTCTTTATTTATTTATTTATATAAATTTTAAAATATCTTTAGTATATGATACATAGTTAAGAATCGTCTATTGCACAATTCTCATAGTACTATAATTTTTTTATTAATCCATTTACACAAATCTCAAAACATCTTTGGTGTATATATATATATATAGCCTCCATAATTAAAGATACCCATCATGCAAATCCCAAAGCAATCCGAACCCTTTATTCATTTATCTGTACAAGTCTCAATACATCTTCAATATATGGCTCATAGTTAAAGATCACTTCTGACATAGATCACAAGTCACCCTTAACTCCATTTGTCTATTTGCACAGTCCTTAAATTACCTTTTATACATGGCCATAGTCAAGGAATGCTCCACGCATAAATTCTTAATGCATCCTGGATTTCTTCATTCATCTTTCTGTATGGATCTCAAATCATTCTTAGTATATAACTCATAATCAAAAAATAATTATCATACAAATCTCAAAGCATTCTGGACTCTTTCATTCTCAGCTTGCGTAAATTTTATGGCAGCTTTTTCATTCATCTGCATGGTCAAGAGACACTCATGAGATGTGAAAAGGAAAAGAAATATTTTGATTATTTGAAAAGACAGGTGTTGGCCTGTGAGGGAGCCCAACGCTCATTTTGAAACTATTTGGACGCTTGCAGGTTCAGCTTAAAATTTTTTAAAATGAAGGGGGTGTTTACGGGATGCACCCAAAGTTGAGGGCGTGTAACCATCAACAGCCGGGGTCCACGATCGGTTCCGGTTGTCGGCCTAGAAACCCATGCTGGCAAATTGGCAATTTCAATCAGCATCGATGCCCTTTATTCACTCTATGTAACCATCCCGCCGCTTCATCTACGGCTGAAGTGAGCGCATCTGCCACGATTGCCTTCTTCTCTTTCTTTTTTCTTCTTTATCCCTTGTTTGGGTCAAAGATTTCTCTTTCTTCGAGGTTCGCTTACTTTCCCTTCTCCGGTATATAACGAAAAGAAAACCTGTCGATCTCTTCTCCTCTCGCCTTTTCCTCTTCTCTTCAATATCGACCAGCGGCCTCTTACCCTCTTCCTGAGGGTATTTATTCTATTCTCCTTCTCCTTGATTTAAATCCAATTTTCGTTGATTTCTTGGATATTTAATCGTCATTTTCGTCTCTTTTTTTGGGATAAGGTAAGGAACGCTATTAATGTGGCATTTTTTATGATTTCTTGGGTGGTTTTGATTCTTTTTCGTTTACCATCTTGGTTGCTTTTTCTTGGTACGACTGTTAGATGCGTTATCCATCTACAGTTTAATCGATGTTTTGAAGGGTTTTTTGATCCTCTCAGTTGGGATGAGTACGGTCGAGGTTAATTTGTTTTCTTTTCTTGGCTTTTCTTTGGTATTTTAGATGTTATGCTGCGTTCTGGCTCCGATCATTATTGGAATTGGGGCTGCTTTGCGGTTGTGAATTTTTTTTCTTTTTTTTTTCGCCTAACGTTTTGGTTTAGGGGTTCTTCGGATCATTTGATCGGTGCATTATATCGCTTATTTAGTTTGATTGGTTTTGTTCCATTTATGCATTGAGTCGATGCTTTGACATAGGTGGTCCCTTTCCTTTTTATGAAAAAATCTCTTGATTATTGAAGGAAATTTGTATAGGAATCTGGTTAGGTTATTATTGGAAACATGGTACAAGAATACCTTCAAGTCATCTAGGGCAATTTGCTTTTTGATTCGCATATTATTATGTCAACCATTCGTTGGACGGTTTGTTGTCTTGGAATTTTGGGTTATAAAAGTTTTACTAAATTGCCAACAATTGTTAGCTCAGTCGGTTGGCACCTCTCCTAAGGGCTTCCCCTTGGTGGAATTCTTGGGTGCAAATTCCATGTTCTGCTAAAAAAAATGTCTTAGCATTAAGTTCATGTTTCAGATGATAGCCTATAGTGGTCATCACCTATGGTTTCTACCAAGAATATAGATTGCATTAGTGTTCTTGACATTGTTGCAGTTATTACATTTGTTGGTTGTGATATTTATTCATTTCTGTCTTGTTAGTTTCTATCGGTGGAGTGGATGGTTTTGCATACTAATTAGCAAGAGATGGAATACTTTCAGGAAATAATAGCAGACTCCCTAATTTCATAGCATTGTGATTCTTCTTTACAGCTGTAACATTCATGTGGTTCAGTACCATTTGTGTCAGTTTTCTTAGTTTCTCTATAGTGGAATATTGACATAAATGTCTTGTTTTGTAACATGCTGTGGAAGATATACCTTTTAGCTTGTCCTGTCCTTGTCTAGTTGTTTTCATCTCTGATGTGATAAATATGGAAGAATATGATTGGTTGGACCATGGAGCTAATGAGTTTGTAAGAAGATTTAAGCAGATTAAAGTGAGGTTGTCAATGGGTAAAAATTCAGATATTCCAAGCATCACATATTTTTGTGTATTTCTACTCTTAATATAGTTATATCATTCCAATTTACCATTCACATATTGTAGTTCAGTCTATATTGTCTCATGTGCTAGAACATTTTTCTAACTCACGACAAATCGTGGACACCTGTTTCTTTCCTTTATGTTTGCTTGCCTAAAGATCCTGCTCCACAAAATGTTCTCCTTTTTTTCCCCTTTTAACGAGTCATCACCACCATGTCTTGAACCTTTTTTTAAGAATTATCGGTATTTTCTGTTATTTTTATGAGACTAGGAAACAAACAAGGAGAGAAGAAAAAAAAAATCTAGACAATGGCTTCTCATAAAAATAAAAAAAGTATTTTTTTTTTTAAATTAACATATCATATCATATGGAAGAGAAATTCAGAGAAATGGAATCGAAAAAATGGCCATTCAAATGCTTAAATGGCAATGCAGGGACAAGTGGTTTAAGTGGTCAATTGCTTAGATTTCTAAGCATCAGTATAAATATTTTGACATACTTTTAGTTTTCTTAACTGTGATTGATGCTCTAGTAGTTGATTGCTTGATTTTAGAACTTGGTTTATGAAATACTTGTAAAATTTTTCTTTTGGCAGGCTTAAAAAGAATTCCTTTACTAAATAATTTATACAAAGGTCAAAATTTCCCTTCATATGTGCTCAAATTTATCCAGTTTAGCAAGCGTAAAGCCTCTTATCAAGGTTAGTGGAGAAACCTCAGCTGCTTCTTGGAATTATTGAGCACTCTTACCCCTATAGGAAGAAGGTTGCTCATTCCTACCCATTTAACACAATATTTCATAATCTTGAAGGGCCTGGTGCTTTATCATGTTGTTGCTGTTGTCATTTGCTTTTGCATCCATTTTAACCTTATAATTTTGACTTTTCAGTTCATGTTTCTCTTTTCAGAATGTTCCCAATTAACATCCATATAACTTAGAAGGGCTACCCACTCCTACGAATCAAATAGATTCTTCCCTAATATTTAAGTGCCCTCTCAATGACAATGGTTATTTTCCCTCAAATTCAATTTTACCTTATCATTTTGGTTATCCTTGTCTTTGTCTGTCCTTGCATTTTTCTTGTCCAAAGTAAAATGTTTCATATGTATTCACATAGAACTAAGTTCAGAACCTGGTTTATCACCTTTTTGTTTGTTGTAGAATTGCTTCCATTTGCTATGCACATGTTGCATCTAAGTTTTAGTTTCTACATCCAAATAAAAAGGCATGGAGAAAGTAAAGATTTTCCATCAATTCCCCTCTCTTGAGCAGACATGAGACAAGGCAAAATTACTATCCCTTGCCCTTTAACATCTTGAGTAATCCATATTCTGTGAGTTGCTCTCTTCACCGGAATGGGTTGCTTTGCGAAAGTGATCTTTCACTCAACTAAATTTGATTCAAGGCCAATTCAAGGAAAGCAGATCATTCTCTTCTATCCAATTATGGAAGATATTTCTATTTATCAGTCTACTTTATGGACATATGACATAGATTCTGTTATATGATATTATCCTGTGATGTTTGTATATGTGTTCTTTTAATATTTTAATATTCTTTCTTTACAACTTACAAGCTGTTACATAAGTGAGATTGTATTGTATGTCTAGTCCATTCCAGTAGCCCCATTAGTGAAGAAATCTTCTCTTAGAAAAGAAAAGGAGGAAAGGAAAAGAAAGTCCTTTTTCGTTTCTTTCCACGACTATATTATATTTTTTGTTTTGTTCTCACTACCCATATGTTTGTTTCCTTTTATTCTCTTTTCTATAGTTTAGATCTTACTTGATTTCAACGAAGGCTATATTTCTAAGAATTGACGATATTGTAAGCTCAATATTATTAAAAATAGTTTGCAGTAAAAATATTGCTTTTGTTTGATGGTTTATAATTTGTTAACTATTATAATCAAAATAAGTGCTTTTCAATAAATGTCTCTTTCACTGCTTAATATTTTTCAAGCAGTCCATTTTGATGTATAGTTTCATCTGGGGATAATAGAATAATGAATGATCATCTATTCATTTTGATGACTATGTTATGGAGATCGTTATAATATAATTTCTATTTGATTTGTCAATCCCCTTTGTTGCTGCAGTTTGCGGAAGTGAAATGAACATGCAAACATTTAGGAAATTGCTTTATTTCCCATCACTGTCTAAGAGGTTTTGCATGGCGATATGCCATGTAATGTGCTTCTGGATGATTTTATACTTAATCAGCACCAAAAACATGCATGGAAGTTGTTTCACTTACAGGTTTTTCGATGTACTAGGCATTGTTCTGTATGTCATGTGGTAAAATGACTAATCCAATTTTTTTAGAAACACATATGGTTATCCTTTTTCCCAAAGTGCTTCCAATAAATTTGATTATTTTGACTCAGTAAACCTCTAACATAATAAAATTTGATTTTAGACCTTTGACATAATACCTTCATGGGAGATGAGGAAAAGAAAGAAATATTGATTAAACATTTTCAGAAGTTTTTTCAATACATTCTACTAAATATGGATTTAGAGTGAGAATGTAGTTTCTTGCCAACCACAGTGAGATCAAGGAAACAGAAACAAGAGAAAAACTTAATAAATGAAGTTAATGACATTGAAATCAACTTTGGAAAATATATGGACAATATTTGGCCTCCTTAAGAACACTCTTCAAGGGTTGAAAGAATGAGAAAATGTTTGAAACAAGATCGAGCCTTTTTTAGCTATTTGAATGGCAGAATTGTATAATAGCAAGGTGATCTAACTGCTTTTCACGATCTAAAAGTTTTTCAATTTGATTCTGTGATGTTTAGAAGGAACACTATATATATATATTGAGAGTCTAAATGGAATGCTATTATAAGTAAACACTGACACGCAAGTCCTCATTTTTAAAGGTTTGTCATAATCATGTGGGTGTAGCTTGCATTTATGTTTTATGATTTTAAAAAATGTAGGCTGTATGAATATAGCAACAACTTAGAGCAATAACATTAAAAGATTTACTTTGTAAGAACACCTGAGGGTCCAAGCTTAATGTTGAATATTGATAGCCCTGTTCAACGAGGACCTACTTTCCTCATTTTGGAGACTGTAAATTGGTCCGAGGAGTAGGAAGACTATTGGAAATTGGGATTACTGAAGAAGTGTAGTTGATTATAGTTGTTATGTGTATGAGTGTGCCTTTACTACTTATCCAGTTGATGTTACGAGGTTATCAATGTGGTAGTGCTCTCTTGCTGTAAACATAAATTTTTCTTTTTCCCTGTGTTGACAGGAATATCTGTTGTCAAAAGCAGTAACAGTATTGGTATTGGAATGAAATCTAATGGAGTGAAAGATTATATAAATACTGTTAATGGTTTGTTGTGGCAAAATATGTAGAATATGGCAATGTGATATGTTTGACAGCATATTTGGTGATTTCCCTATGGGGATTGTGAAGAGAGATGTAAGGGGCCATAATTCCCAGTAAGGAGTTTCATCAACTGGATAATGAACTCAAGTTTTTATATTATACTTAAGTTGACCGGAAAGGGTCTTGTGTAATCAAGTTAACATTATAACTCTGGAGAAAATTGTAACCTATTAATCTTACTATAAAGCATCTTATGTTTCTGAAAGGATTATTGATCTGAAATCCCAATTTGTGACATCCAATATGGGCCAATGATGAGATTTTCACTATTTATGGCTATTTTCTTGCTCCACCGTGTCCCGATTTCTAGCTATCTTGATGAATAACTTGGAATACTGAACCAACATATTTAGTGTCGTATACTTAGCAGAAATTCTGCCAATAATATATTTTTTTCTTGTGATTTCGTTGTAACGCTGTCTCCCTGAATTCTGCACATTCTTATGACTGTTGACAATTTTAACATTTTTGCAAGGAAATCCATGGATTGTGGTGAGGCAAATGCCTATGGTGAATGGCATTCTGTCCTTATGGGTGCAATTTTCATGTGCAACCGCATGACAAAGAAGGAATGCCTCGAGCGAAAACTTTTTGGCCTTCCCTCTCACCAAGCAGGTTTTTTGAAGAAAGTTAAAGCTGGCATGCTGTTATTTCTCTTTGAGCATGAAGAAAGAAAACTATATGGTGTGTTTGAAGCAACATCTGATGGTGCATTAAATATTATTCCTAATGCTTTTCTCTCATCAGGGAAGTCTTATCCTGCTCAGGTACATGTTACGATTGAATCTATATCTTTCTTTTAAGATTGAGTTGAAATATTTCATCCTTTAGTTTAGTTAATCCTCTTTATTTCTTGTATTATGTTGTTTGCATTCAGATTCTTTTCAAGCGGATTTGGTTTTGTAAACCACTGTCTGAAGATGAATTTGGTGATGCTATTAAAGAGAACTACTACCGGCCCTACAAATTTGAGTTTGGTTTGTCATATGACCAGGTTTGCTTTCTCATCATTTTATAAAGATTTGAGAACTAGTTTAATATCATTTATAGTTCAATTAGCTGATTTTTGACTAATGTGATATTCTTTTTCTTAATTGAATTTAGGTTTTAAGGCTTATTCACTTGTTTTCCTTGAAGAAGATTAGAGTATCTCAGTTCCAGGGACGGATGCCCAATAAACTCATAAAACAGTTTGAAAACTCATATTCGGGCAAGGAGAGGGCACTTGGAAAACCCAGGTCTAGATTTGATTCATATGAACATAAGCCTCTTCTAATGTCAGATGATTCTGTAGCTGTTTCTCAACATGGACTGGACCCAACAGTACCTTGTGCTACCAGAACACTACCTGATTTGGCTTGTTCATCATCTCAAAATGATTATGCTTTGAGGAGATCCTTTCCTGTTACTTCTTCCTATGATCATCGTTATTACCAAACTGTCCCAGGTTGTGGGGCTGAACTTTCCTCTATCGATTTAGGCACGAACCGTCCTTCCCTGCCTGAAGAATTGAATACTCATGCCAGATATTTCTCAGACACTCAAGTCCCTTATCTTAAAAGCCAACTGTCATTACTGTCAAATCCGAAGACCTTTGAGTTGCCTTCATCTAAGTACCGGAGCATGGACATCTCTGCCAGTGACGAAACCCCTAAAGGGTCATCCTTCACTATTTGTGAGCCTTCCAGGGTCAGTTTACCTTTAATAGGTTCTGTAGGCTGTCCTAAACCTTTCATAGGTTTTCGAGGCTGTGCCAATCTCCAAGACTACAAACACTCATCCATCCTTGACCCCCATGACTCATCCGCCAGTAAGATTTTAGCAACACCAGGAATGAATATGACAAAAGGCTTAGATTCTAGACCCTCCTTGCACAGTTTGGGTGATGGTCATGATGATCCTAAAGCAACTCTACAAGATGATCGTCCAAGAGGGCTACACCGCTGGGTCTCAGGGCCTTCTCCTGAATTTATTCCTTTGTCAGAAGATGACTCCTCCCACTTTCATAGTAGTCTTTCAAAGGATGCATCTGTTATAAGTAATAGTTCATTGGAATCTGAGGAAGGCAGTGGCTATGAAGAATTAAGGCCTTATCAATTAATGCACGATGATGGTTATGATGATGAGTATTATCCAACTTCTGTGAGCTCCAGACTCCATTCAGATAATTATCGAGAGAGAACTAGTGTATTTTCTCGCATGTCAAAGACTCCAGGAACACGTAGGCAATATAAGGTGGTATACGAGCCATATAGAAATCTGTCATTGGATCAACTTTTAAGTGTCTTGTGTCAGAGGAGAGATCTGTTGAGTGAGATGGACAAAATGATGCTGCAAAAATCAAGCATTCAGGATGATGCCCAACAATTTGAGAAAATAGCTGATACGGAACTAATGTTAGCTACATCAGTTGGTGAGTTTGAATTTGAAACAAACAGTGAGGAAGTTGCTGAAGAAATCAGTGAAATTCCTTTCTTGAATTTTAAACGTAGGAGTGAAGTTCAGAAGATGGAGGGTGGAAATGAAGCACGTCCTGATATAGAGGGCCGTAGGGGTGAGGGATCTCTGGGAAAGAGGAGGAGACTGGTGAGGCCATCCTTCTGTGAAGATGAAGTCCAAGATATGCAAAAATCCTCTCAAGAAATTTTTAGGGGCGGTGTGTTGATTAAAAATGGTGAGGCTGCAAATTCAGTAGATGGTGATTCATCGGTCAGAATCTACGAAGAAAGTGGAAATAAAAACAGTTCATCACCAGCTGCATTTTCTCCTGTTATTAATAAATTGAAAACCGACTCTAATGGCTCAAATGCTTGTGTGAATGACAAATTGATTGACGCTGCAGGAAGATGTTTGCTGAAGTCTGTTGCTGACCACACAGTTGTGTCAACTTGGAATTCTAAACATGAAGAAAAAGCAACTACCGCCTTACAAGCAGGTGGCGTTGATCTTTCTGTATTGCAAGGTTACAGTGAGTCATGCGACCAAAAATTTGGTGAAGCGAATGCAGCATCCTTGGTTAAAACTGATAATATTGGGTCCGAAGATTATCTTCCACTCCAGGGAGGAGAAGATTAGATTTGCCAGGTGACTCTGACAAGCTTGGAGAGTTGGTTTTGAAGTCCTTGATGCTAAGCCATCGATCCATCTTGGGTTCATCGTGGTTCATTGTTTTTTGACAGCCGTCGTTCCAAACAACTGATACAACTTACTGGTGTGTGTGTGGAACACCAGAACTTTTGGTTACTTTTTTCATTATCTTTTGAAACCTCAGTTTCCGTTTTGATGATAGGTTTTTTGACCAACTGGACCGGACCACCTGATATTGTCATAACTAGGTCATGCGTGCGTACCTGTATATTTTTGTCGACCGTGATGCTGTTGGTAACGGAGCGAAGATGGTATTTGTTACTCTCTTTCCGCATCTAAAAATGCTTGTATATTTGTTATGTGTGATTGAGATATGTAAAATATTACCGTGATGCTGTTAGTAACGGAGTGAAGATGGTATTTGTTTCTCTGCTTCTGCACCTAAAAATGCTTGTGTATTTGTTGTGTGATTGAGATTTGTAAAATATTGTGAGAACCCTGTGGGAATTAGGCTTTAGGCCTCAGGATACCTAGGCTTTTGTGGATGTGTGAAATGATCCAAGCAAGAAGCTCATGTCTCATGATTAAGGTGTAGGCTTATTCTGCCTCGTGGAATGGTTGCTTGCAGACAACCGTCTTGGAGATGTATAACGTGGGTTAGCGAAATGTACCAACCAAATTTTCTTTACATGTTCATGCTTTTTAAAAACATTAGAAGCTGTCAAAGAACGACAATATCAACGCTGCTGGTTGTTTAGCAACCTAGATCTTGATACCGGTGCGCCTCCGTGGGGAGGGTATGAATTCTTTTTTGTTTGTTTTGATGGGAAGGAGTGGCTATGTGACGGATGAAGGTACTCGAAAGGCGATGACTGTAATATAGGTTTAAAATATGTGTGACCTTGAGCCTCTACTTTTAGAAGTGTTTTCGTGCAGGTACATGCTTATCCGGACAGCAACAGGGCATGCAGGTGATTCCGATACCATCTCTCTTTATGGGTTCTCTCATCCCTTATGGTTGAGGGCTGCATGCCTAACTGGTTGCCAAAATAGTTGGAGATTTTGCATAATTTATTTTTAGCTATGCTCTGAGCCTATCTTCTGGATCAGCGACATGATATGGCCGCATATTTTTTAAGATAAGATCTCAAGGTCTGTGAATCCGTTACAATTTTAATATAGCTGGACAATAATAATTTTAATTCATAATAAATAATAAAGTTATATAATTATAAAATTCAATCATTTGGTCAGTATTAATGATATTTTATTTATTTATTTTCTGTTTATTCATTTTTCACTCGTGATCTTAATCCAGTAGAAATCTTCACATATGTACACATATAATAATATAATTTTAAAATAAAAAATAAATAGTATCAAAGCGAATATAAATCATAGAATTTTATATCAAGCATCTGGAATGATTTAAATTATTATATATGCTATAACATATGTCACGTATCATCTCAAATTTTATTAGCGATTTTTTTGGTAGAAATAGAAAGAATAATAAAAAAACTGAATATTAAATATAAAATGAACAAAAATAAGCAGCATCTTTCTTCAACGGCAACAATAACCCTTAAGGAATTATAGAACCTATATGCAAATTAACAAATGAACCAAAACTAGCAAGCCAATTTGCTGTATGATTTGCCTTTCTATTGACTTGTTTTATATGACTTATTATCCATATTTTGTTAATAGGATTTGGATCTATAGTTATTTTTTGATTTTGGATTGATCCTGATCCCACTCTAGCTTGCGATTGACAAGCTCAAGCACTATAATAGATTTATTTATAATGCTATATTATTGCCCAGAATGATCTATCCATAATATTATGTTCCTATTCATGATAAGAGTATCCATAAATGTCACTATCTACAACGAGCTTATCTATAATTTGATTTGGCTAGTCCAAATATTTTTTTTATAACCATCAATTCATTAAACTTGATAGGGTTAGTGCAAACATTTTCTCACAACCATCAATACATTAAACCTTACTCATGCCCAATAAATATAATACAATATTATATTTCTTTTAAAATTCATGCAATCAATATCATTACTAAATATTTAAAAGCCACCAATGTATGATATATGTCTATAATATAGAAAATGTAATAATATCACCAGCGATTCTATATCAACAATGACTCTTAATAGAGAGGGACAAGAAGAAATAGTGAGGAGAAAGCAGACGAAGGGAAAAATCCCTTCGACGTTCTCTCGAGGGAAGGTGGGTCTGGCTCTCGATGGTGGCCGAAAGATGGCTGTCCGATAGTGGGCGGCGGCGAGCGGCCGGCAGCAGCGTGCAGCCAATGGACAAGAAGAAGAAGAAACGGAAGGAAATAAAAAACAGGGGAGACAGCATCTCCATAGTTGATGCTTGGTGTCAAAATCAACCTCAGCCGCTTGCCGGTGGTAAAACTCCGAGGTCCCATCATAGATCACAATACATAAAATCCGGTAATAGGCAATGGTGGGGACGCGGCCGGGAAAAGGAAAACAACCAATAATAGAGGCAGAAAAGTAAGGTTGAAAACAGGACTGAGTTTGGGCCTTCTCGGCGGTTAACGGATTACGCCCTGGCTCAGGATATCAGCCCGGCTGAAGGGCCAGATGTCATAGTTGTCAGCTGGCCTTGGCATTGACCCAAGAAGATGAAACTACATTCGGTATGACCAAGAAGATTCAATTAATGATGTTCAGTTTGATCTATTAATACGTTTTGGATGACAAATTATGTTTTGAAATGTGAAATATCATTAATGATATCTTTATGTGACTCCCAAATATTGACAACCTAAACAATATCATCATTCATCACCATGCATCCTCATGTACGTCTTTTGATAAATATGGTGCAGTGCAAGTTTTGTTGCAGTTGTGGACGCAGGTAGTCTGAGCTCCAGAAACGTTTTCTACATGTCATGTACTAAGACAAGGCTCCCCGATTCCTGTAATTAACCAGTTATAATTAATATTTTGTTATAATTATCATATTATTATATAGTATATTTTACAATTATTAATATACGTATTTATTATTTTTTAATTAAAATTTTATTATTTTAATTTTTAGTTATTATATTATTATTATTATAAATGTATGTATACATATGTATATATTTAGTATTAAATTAATTTACTACTGAATAATAAATATTTTTATATTAAGTAAATATTTTGAATTATTTTGTGATACTTGACTCAGACCTAGTCTAGTGTAGTTGAAACATTAACCCGTAATAAACTATAAATTCACCAGCGCTCTTTATGAACTCACTTCTGTGTTTGCATAATGTACTATAAGTTATTTTAAAGGAGAAAATAAAAAACAAACTTTTGATAAAGGCTCTATATCATTCTCCTATTGTTCTGTTGACCATATCTTTTTAGCAAACAATGATAGGCTGACATATGCTAGATATTGGTTATTTATATTCTTAGTAAACTTAAGTTTTGTTATGACCAACAAATTTTCAAAGAAAGAAATTAAGTAGGAACATTACGGAATTAAGAAGTTGGGAAATGTGGCTGCTTTATAGAATTACTGGTTACAATGCACGGGTATATACACGTGGTTGCTTAAGATTTTAAATATAAAATAATTTTTTAGAATCTAAATTTTAAAATGATTTGAAATAATAATTTATAATTAATTTTTTGGACTTTTAATGCATTATGTCACCGTCTTCTCCTGGTTCAGTACGAGTAAACTGATCTTTTTGTACATGTTGTCTCCACTTTTCTTTTTCTTAAAAAATATTTCATTCTCAAATGTTGAGCAACGTCAGCGTCATCAGTCTATAAACCTAACATGTTTTAATCTTTTGAATGAGATATCTAACTAGAGTTGTTATTATTATTATTATCAAAATCCAATAATATTAAATCCATTCTTATTCTTATCTAGAGACGTTTTTTTTTTTAAAAAAAAACTAAAGTTATTATATCAGTTTTTTAAATCTCTAATGAAGTATTCGAATCAGGTTGTTTTTGGATTTAAAAGATTGATAAATTAAGCTATTTTTATATAGTTTAAAGATTAAGGATAAATATGAAACAAAAAGTAAAAATATCATTTTTGCGTGGGATGTGGTTTGCCCGTACGTCCGTGCAAGATGGAAGCCCAGGTATTGGCCTTGACTCGCCTCGATGCTTTGATGGCAACCCAACGATCTCCGTGTATAGCTCTCTTGCTGCAGCCGAGTATTGTATCTGGTCACGTGACCACCTCTTGCTGCTCCTCGTGCATGTTCCCTCAATCTAAGATAAATCCAAGAGTGCGATTCCTTAGGTACTCATAATATATCGAATGATATTCACCGTACCATCTATCATACATGAATGATTATATATGATCATATATGATATGTATCATACGATTTATCCCTATTCACAGTTATGACCACATGACGTGCACCATATAGTCTGCATCTATTCGTGGCCTCCATTATCTAGTAGATGGTGCGTGCGGTGCACAGCATTTTAAATCTAGATGATTGATGGTTATATATAATCATACTTGGTGTGCATTGTATAGTCTATGCTGTCGTTGTCTTTCATTATCCAGTGGACGATGCGTACGGTACACAACAATCCAAATTTAAACGTGCCTCCGACTATACCAGACAGAAGGGTGATAGGTTATGGGATTTAGATCGATGTGCTCTGTGATCATCGACTATTTACCACTTCTTATGTCAAATAGTACATCCTTTGGTAGGTTCATATAGCCCGTGCTTGTTCATGATCATCCATTACTCGATGGATGATACGTGCCGTGCACAACATTCTAAATTTAAACGATGGGTGGCTATCCATGATCGTACGTGCGTGCATCATACAACTCGTGTTTGTTCATGGCCGTCCATTATCGATGGATGATGTGTTCGGTGTACGGCACTTTAAATCTAAACGTGGCTCCAACTGTAATGGCCAACACAAGAGGGGTGATGGGTAATGGGATCTAGATTGATGTGCTCCATGATCATCGGCTATTTACCACTTCCCGTGTCAAACAACACACCCTTGGTAGGCCTGGATGGTCTAAAATGGTGGATTTCCTTACAGACCGCAAAACTGTGAATGTTCTGTTGATTCATCAATTGGTTGGTGAACATCACAGTTGTTCTATCCCGAGTGGATCTCTTCACTGACCGCAAAACCTAAAAGTTGTGTTGATTCAACGGTCGGTTGGTGAACATCTGGTGGCATTAATTGGTTCGTCCTTGGTGATTCCTTGAGGTATTTGGAATGGTCAACTTTAGTACTCCTGGTGCACAACCAAAACCGAACTAGTGATATTTACACTCTATGCGTATGCTAGCCATTCTCGTTCTCATTTTGTTTGCGCCGGGAGAACGTACGTACGAGAGTGGCTTTGTTCTCTTTAGCATGATGATATACTGCCGACCGATGATACGGAAGCTCAGGTTTGTAAGATAATTAGTTAAAAAAACCTCTTCTACTCCATAGAGGAGTTTAAGCTCACAATTTTTTTTTTTTTATAAATTATAGGATGTACAGTATTTGATGGATTTGACATAAATTCAAACAATAAACCCTTGATTATTAGTTGATGTTTTAATATTAAATAAATATTTTAATTTTTTAAATTTTATATATTAAAAATAAATTGATTTGATTTGATAAATATAATTAAAATTTTATAATTTTTAATATTTTTATTAATTTATTTATTATTTAAATTTTATATTATTTATTTTATTTTATATTGATAAATTTATAAATTTATTTATTTATTATTTTTTATATGATCGAATCAGACGACAGATTTGGGTTTAAATTGCTTGATGTTATCATCAGGCATTTTGATACTGAAGATAATCTAGCCATAGAGCTGGTTAGCTATTTTTGATCCTTAGGACAAACGATAACACATGTATTTTTTTGTATTTTAATTAATCTCATTTGGTAGGTGGAGGAAAAAAGTATTTCAAGATTTTTATTCTTTGTTTCCTACGTGCACTGTTTATTATATAGTTACTGGTTTTGAATACCATTTTTTTTTTTTTTTTTGAATACCGTTAATCGTAAAAAGTGTGACGCTGGAAGACAACTCTGTGGTCATAGACGATGACACGCAGAAATGATAAAAGACAACGTCTGTGTCTATAAGACGATGACACCCGCGCTAGCCTCAATGTTATATCAAACCCCGTTTCGACCTTCGCGTTCTCTATCGCTCCCTTATTCCCGCTCCCCCACTGGGACCGAGCCCAACCGGCGATGCTCCGACACCACCCCGCCCGGCGGCGCCACGCCTACGGCCCCCAGCTTTGCGCCGCCTCCGCTGCCCTCCTCATCCTCCTGTCCCTCTTCGTCCTCCACTCCCGCCTCTCCTCCTCCCCCTTCCCCCTCGGCCTCGGCCTCCGCTCCGTCCTCCCCGGCGGCTCCGACCATTCCTCCTCCTCCGATCGCGCCCCCCTCTTCGATGACGCCGACAACGACGCCTTCGATGGCGCCGCCGACGACCGCATCGACGAGCTCGACGTCCTTGACGAAGACGACGACCAGCAGCGCCGCCGCTCCGCCGGGGAGGAGGATGAGATCCTCCGCGCTTTCGGTGCGGGCCTCGACGACGACGGCGACTCCGACGAGGCGGACCTCCCCCGGACCCCCCGATCCGGCCTCTTCTGGGACCACGCCCTCGGCGTGGCCCGCCAGTCCTTCGGCAAGCCGGATCCCCACCGTCCCTACGATCCGTGGGGAGACGACGCCCCGCCGGAGGAGCTCCGGCCGTCCGACCGGAGCAAAATCGCGTTCGGATCGGATGACCAGCCGGTGGATGAGGATCTCCGGCTGAAGATGGACTCGATCCGGAGGATCGAAGATGCCCTATTGCTCAAGGCGAGCTCCGGCGGCGGCGGCGGCGGTGAGTCCCCACTCCGGGAGGGGTGGGCGCGATGGTTGGAGGGGAAGGGAGATTTTCTACGGCGAGACAAGATGCTCCGATCGAACCTCGAGCTGTTGAATCCCAAGAACCATCCTTTGCTCCAGGATCCAGACGGGTGGGACTTACAGTCCTCACCAAAGGGGATAAAATGATGCAGAGAATGCTCTTAACGGAGATGGAGAAGAGTCCTTTTGGAAAGGGTGGAGGCATGGAAACTAATAAGGGAGCAGAGAGGAAAACTCTTCATTTGGAGGCGAAGAAGAGGCCGCAAAGGGTTCCAGAGGGACGGAGAAGGAGGACTGCTTTGAAGGAGGACCAGCATTATGCTGATGGTCGGCGATGGGGGTACTTTCCAGGATTGGACCCAAATTTGACGTTCTCTGAGTTCATGGATCAGTTTCTCCGGAGTGGAAGATGTTCAATGAGGGTTTTTATGGTGTGGAACAGCCCACCTTGGACGTATGGCATCCGGCACCAGAGGGGGCTGGAGAGTCTTCTGCATCACCACAGGGATGCTTGTGTTGTGGTGTTCTCGGAAACAATGGAACTGGATTTCTTCAGAGAGTTTGTTAAAGATGGGTACTGCACTCTTACCTCCAAATCCCATGTTATTTAGCAGTTCTCCAGTTAATTGCTAGCTGATAGTTTGGTTGAAATATTTGCATTGTGGTTACTTCTTTGTGTATGGGTGAAATTTTCATAAAAGAAGAGGGTCACTGGTAAACAAAGGAATCGAATAGACATTTAATAAGTCAGTTCAACATATGAAACAGACAAGCATTAGAGTAAATCCACATTCAGCAATGTTAAACAGTGAAGGAAAGATCAAGGAGTTCTTCTTCGTTATTTAAGTTAGATAGTATCTGCAAAGAAACATACTCAGTTAATCTATTCCATGCTTCCGTTCTTCATTTTGTCATGGATATTGATGCTTACATAGGGTTACTTGTTCTCGTTTATTTTCTGTGACCTTTAAATAATTTGTATATCAGGGTAAATTTAAGGATATAATATTCACTATCAATGCTTACCTGTTCAGATGGTCATTGATATGTATGCTTCCATAAGATTATTAGTTTTCATTAACTTTCTTTAACTTTACTAACATATACCATGTGAGGGAATACATTTCTATACCACTGGAAATTTCAGGATATAGAATTGCAAGAATTTCATAGTGACTCCTCACTGCATATATTATCATTATTTCTCTTTTCTTCATTTGGTCATGGATATTATGCTCCCACAAGTTTAAGGGTTTGGTTGATTTTTTTGACTCTATGAATCTATATCATGTGAAAGAATACATTCCTATATCATCTAAATTTCAGGGCATTGAATTCCAATAGTTCCATAGTGATTACTCTGTTGCATAAATTATCTGCTTATAATGTTGCTCTATTTCATCTAATAATGCGTATTTTGTTTCTTTTTTTTGAAATATTTGAGATTTATATGTTATGAAATGCTGATTTAAGTAATTAACTTTGATGCGAGTTCTTGAGAACTAAAGTTTGAGATCCTTAATTTTATACTTAACAGTTTGTTATCTGCTAGACAAGGTTTTGCTTGTTTTTAGTGGCTGTCAAATAATAGAAGAAATATCTTCAATAAGATGCATAATAGTTTGTTTCTCAGTTAAACTCAGCAGTACTCTAAAGCATGGTATACTTATGAATGTTTTTGTTCAATGATTTCCTACTTCTACAGATTCAAAATTGCAGTTGCTATGCCAAATCTCGATGAACTTTTGAAGGATACTCCAACCCATATTTTTGCTTCTGTCTGGTTTGAATGGAGGAAGACAAAACACTATCCAATCCATTATAGTGAGCTAATACGTCTTGCTGCTCTGTACAAGTAAGTTTGTATTTCTGAGTGATAAATTGATCTTCTTCTTAAAGAATTTTGTAAAGATCTATTTTTCCTTTCAGTGTCAGTAACCGTTTAACTGTCGGTCGTTTCAAACATATGTTACAAAATGGTGACCATTAGAAAAAAAAATTCATCCCATTTGAAATTTAATTAACCATCTTTCATCCATTTGAAATATGTATAGTTGATATTTATCTTTTGGCGCATCCATCTTTTCTAATTGTCCTAGAATCCTAGCCCCTTTCAGCTGGAGGTTCTTGAATTTTATTACTGCCTTATTGGTTTATACTGGCTGTGCTGTTCCATATAGGTATGCCCTTCAATACCAACCCATACTGATGCATGATACATCACCTCCCTTTTCCTGTGCTGGCACCAGGTGGCGTACCATGTATTAGTATGGTACCAAAGCATAGAGGTCCTTATAGAACCAGTTATGTTCCAATATTGGTACCTCAACCCTTTCTTGACATTATCTGCTAAGATTTTGAGCTATAATGAGTATGTTATCATCAAGTATTTAGGTCATCTGTTTTTATTTTGACAAGAATATGTGGCTTTTCTCTGAAATTCCAGATATGGTGGCATATACCTTGATTCTGACATTCTAGTTCTAAACCCTTTACATTCACTTGAAAATTCTGTCGGTGTTGAGCATCAAGCAGCTGGGATTTCAATCTTTAATGGTGCAGTGATGGCTTTCAGAAAGCACAGGTACTTGAACAGTATCTTGGGATTTGCTTATCGATCATATGCTTTTTCTTTGTCTGTTATCATGAAATTAATAGTGTGATACAATATAGGATCTTTTATGAGTTTATTAGATGAAAGAGTTAATCATGATTACAGTTAGTTTATTTTTGTTGCAAACTTACTTTTGATTTTCTTTTCCAATTTTTAAGGTTTTATATATCCCATTTGCCCAACCCTAAATAGATGTGCTAGGGCTTTTTAATGATATAGAAGTCCATGTTGAATGTGCCGTTATTTTTTATATGATAAACGAGTCTCCATTATGTTGAATATTAGGGTATGCCATAATTTTGTCAAAATATTGAAGTTTCAGCAAAGATGAAGCACTAATTTGATGTTCTGATGCATTATCTGATGATTCACGGTAATTAAGTATTGTTTTTTTGTTTGTAGCTAATTTTTTTGTTGAAAATAAGCATTTGCTCTTAATTTCCATCCCTCTATTTTAAGCTTATTAAATGCTTTCATGATTGAGCATCTTCTATCAAGATTTGGTGGAGGTATCTTAACACAGAAGTTACTCTGTTTAAAATTTTTTCTAATAATATTTACACAAGCATCAAAAGTGCAAAATTTATGCATGTAGCCAGAATTCGTAGCGGGAAGTGACCACACAACTGTCACTTATACAAAGTGTAGGTATCATATTATAATGCTTATATATGTATCACATGTCAAATACTAAGAGGACATAACAAATCCATGCCGCCATTGTAATAATGACATCCATAAACATTGATAACCAAATGAAGGAAAAAATGAACCAAGATGATTACTGATCAAGTTGCATGAGCTCCAAAAAATTTCTGTTCTTTCAAAAGAAGCAGATATTTTGTAACGTTCCCAGTTGGTCACCGGGAAAAACAAGGCTTGGTGGTTTCATTATTGTGAAGGTGACAGAGGAACATCAGTAACCAACTTTTGATGAGTGAAATGAGCACGAGTGCAGATGTTAGTCACAGGACATAGTAGGGTATGAGATTAGTGATAAACATGATAGATGAGTTCGGTTGCTTGCTCTATAAGAAATGAAAGTTGCCTCCCCAGGAAACTTTACCTAGGGGCTCTCCTGACAAAATATACTTATCAGACAAGATCAGATATTAATCAAAACTGATCAAAATATTAAAAGACTATGTAGCTGCTGTTGAAGATCAGGCACACTATAGCTATCATTAACCAGAAGCTTATTAGAAACAGAGTGATAAATGATGATGCTCTAAACATGGATAGGTGGCCGTAGTTTCAATCAAGAGACAACAACTGATTTATGAAGAGACAAACTCTGTTGCAGTAGTTTCAACAGTTCAGGAGTTAAAGAGGCCGCTTACTTTGCAATGTGTGCTCTAAGGTTATCATCATTATAAGCATGATGTTATGGTGAATCTCGTATTGCCCAAGAAGTTGGTGATAGGTGGAGAAAGAAGGCCAACATTTTTTTTCCTTCATTCTCCTCTACTTCCTCTACCCTGCCTATGCTGCCCCTCTCTCTTTTTTCCTTCATCTTCCTCCACCTTTCCCTCTTTCCATCCAGGTCCTACATTCCTGATCCACCATCATACTATGTTGTGGTCGATCTGCCACCATGGTCCAATGAGCTGTCAATTGCTTGTGGTCTTCAACTGATAGGTCCTCCTGCCTCTCCACCTCCTCTTGCTCCACCTCCATTTGCTGGCACTCTTTCTCAGCCCAGGCATCTGGTCAAATTGGTATTTGGTCTCCAAGTTCCAATTCTAGCCCTTCTGTGATGGACGGTTGGTATGAGGAGAGAGAAGGCTGGGTAAGGAATCTTGGTTACCAAGGAAAAGTCCATTTGCATAGTTGATATGTCTTGCTATTTGAAAATTAACTAAACAAAACTAACATTTTGATATCTGAAAGAGAACTCACATTCATTGGCAGTAAATTTAAGCTTTTCTTTTGCCTGAAAAACCAAACAGTGTGTGCACTGTATGCATTGAAGTTTTTATTTGTTTTATGAATAAGCTTTTGGTACTTCTAGTTTCAGTTGTTTTACATGAAAAACAACACTACCGCCCTAGATCAACATTATTTACTCATGGTCTTACCATCAATTTCAATGAAATGTCTGTGTTAGTTCTGACACAAACTCATTAAATGTGTTTGCAGTCCTTTTGTGATCGAGTGCCTGAGAGAGTTTTATTCAACTTATAATGATACCCTTTTAAGGTGGAATGGAGCTGACCTCCTGACAAGAGTGATAAACAAGTTCTCTGCAGCTAAATCATACAGACAGCTGGACATAAAGATGGAACCTCCTTTTAAATTTTTCCCAATAAGTTCCATGAATATCACAAGGTATATTTCTTTCGGCTGCAGTAATATATGTTGAACCTTCATTCTCTGCACCTTTTAGTATGAACCATCAAGTCACGGTCATAACGGCCCTAGTAATAGCTTCTATTGGAGCAAATAGAAGAATGGGACTGATTATCATGCCTCACTACCAGCTAGTAAAATCATAGCCATTACCTTGAAACTAACCTGTGAATCATAATATCAGCTATGTGGTTGACACCCTGAGGAATTGTGAATTGTGTACAACATGCTGCAGCTTAGGTTATTGTGAGAAAGCCAGACACATCCACTTTATGCCTCTGTATCTTTTAGTTGTCAGTTGCACTTTGCATAGTTATACGTGGACTCTGTGCTGGCCCTACAGAACCCAGTAACTCATATTTTCTCAGTCTGCACTCCTCTGAACCACTGTTGCTAAAGCTGAAGCTTTTTTGTCAAATATTATGTCTCAAAACCTTTTCATCCCCCTCCTCCTTCCCTCCAGCACAATTCAAGACCTGCAACATTTTATCATCTCCAGTTCACAATGGTCGGCTTGTTGAACACATTAAACTGAATTAAGTTCTATGCAGGTATTTCATGGCACCAACTGATGATTCTGAGAGAGCCCAGCAAGATGCTCTCCTTACAAGGATGCTGAATGAATCAATCACATTTCATTTCTGGAATGGCTTAACTTCTGCACTAGTTCCGGAACCAAACAGCATTGTGGAAAGGCTTCTAAACCATTACTGCCTCCGTTGTTTTGATGTGTTTTGACTTTTAGTGGACAACCCGATGTTCGACCTCATTTTGCTTTAGCACAAGCAGCTGTCCATTATAAATAACATACGCAAAATGAAGTTGTTCCCTCGGTGCTGAAATCAGAGTAGTGGGTTTGAAACATGAAAATCAGTGGGCAGTTCTCTCTTCGAATTGCTGAACCAAGGAACTCAAAGGCAGCATGTTAGGTGAAATTGAGGAAATCAGTGGTTCGGCACTTGGCACCAGTTGGTGGAAGAAGTCGAAAAAGATCGAGGAATTATAGTGTATCATAGTTTATCCTAATCAAAGAAGCTCTTGGCTTGATCCTGATGAAAGTCAACCAGAGAAAACTGCCAACAGGAAACGTGTCAGCTGAATAAGGTATTGGATGTGATAGGCTACTTGCCCGGTTAGGTTCAAGAGGAAGTTGGTGAAGCGTCATGCTAACCAGTCTTTTGTCTGATTTGTTAACTGCTATAGAGTTGTGCTATGACTCTATGCCCAACTAGAAAAGTAGATGACTTGTAGTCTTATTCTATTGGATAGTCCTGGGTTGGTTGGCTTTCTTATAAATATATTATTCAAGATATATTCATTTCTTTTTTAGGAGATTTTGAGTGGAGTACATGTTTGTAAGCTCAAATTGGCATACCCAAGGTTTCATTCGTGAATACTGATTTGCATACTTGTGTCCATTAATATATCTTTATTTTTATAAAAATGTTTTCAGGTTTATGATCAGAACTCAAATGAGATTCTCTCTCCTAAGATTTCTATTTTTATTTGCGATATAATTGAATTGCTTTTGAGCTGCTTAATGTAAAAGGGTGGGGTGGGGTTGGGGGGGGGGGGGGTGTGGGAACTCAGGATGTTCATGTCAGATGATTAATTGGCGGTTAGGCAGACCGGAAGCTGGACTTGTAATTACCACCCCAAACATACAGTGTGAAAGGACAGTGAAGCACACAAACTAGCCTGGTTGCACTCCAATGTTTTCAAGGTAAAGTTTCAGTCACAGGTGAAATATGAGGTAAAAATAACATACAGAGTGCATAATCCTAGAGATCTCATGTGGAAGGGATTTTTAATGTTTTTGACTGTTTGTCAAACATAGAGGAATTAAACACAACAGGAATATGCTATCATGGTTTGACAACGTTATTCCCTCTATTTCACATAACTCATAATATTATTCTTATCTCTAATATATATATATATATATTTATACACCACACGCGCACACACTGACACACACATACATATATATGTATATGTATGTGTTTATATATATATATATAAATATATATTGGCAGAGCCTTTTTTTTTTTTTTGCGCCATCTGTATATTCTATTCTTTCACTATCTATACTTCCTATTTAATGCTGTACAGAACTAAAGTGAAACATTTACATGCCCACGCCACGAAAAAGAAAGGGAGATTGAAGGTCTTAGATGGATGAGGTCTGCAATTAAGTGTCATCAGTATTCTCTGCACCTATTTAATGCTATACGGAATCTGAAGAGGAAAAAAAAAAAAAAAAACCGTGGAGTGTCTTGAACAAATGAGTTGCAATTTAAGTATAATAAATATTTGATAAGACTAGAAAAAATATATTTTACAAAAGTTATATAATTTACAATGATATATATTAAAATAAAGACTTTGTATTAGCAAAGCTTTTTTTGGCCATCATATTGTTTGCGACGTTATATATATGCTCCACATCAATGTTTTCAGCATCTAGCCACATTAATTCATCCATTATACCACTCATTGTAAAGCCAAGCCTTGTTAGCTACGATAAATTCCATGGTCGAGAAGAATATATCCTATACATATTAAAATGGAGGCTCTGCAATGGCAGAGGCTCTTTTTGCCATTTGTGCAGTCCCTTGCAGAGCCTCTTTTTTGCCATTTGTGCAGTCTATCCTTTCCCATATGTACATCTTATTTAATGTGAGCTCTTTTTTGCCATTTTGCAGTCTATCCTTTCCCCATATGTACATCTTATTTAATGTTGTGGTGCGAAATCTGAAGCAAAACATTTACAGGCCGAAGAAAAAGAAAGGAAGATAGAGGGTTTTGGATGGATGAGATCTATAATTTAAGTGTCATAAATATTCTCTACATTCCATTTAATGCTATGCGGAATACGAGAGAAAAAAAAAAAAATTGAAGGAAGATGGAGGATCTTGAACAAATGGGGTTTGTAATTTACGTATCATAAGTTTTTGACAAGATTAGCAAAGACGTATTTTATAGAAGTTATAAAGTTTGCGACATTATATATACTCCGTACATTCAGCTGCACTATTCCATCCATCGCACTCACCAATTGTAAAGCGAAACCTTTCTAACCATAATGAAATCCATGATCAAGAAAAATATGTCCATCATTAGCTACAATGAGGCCCACAACGTGCTGGTGCTGAGGAGCAAGGAGGAGATGCCCCTCCTCTAGGAGGGGTGGTGGCTCGCGAAGCATGGCCGCGCATGCAATATGGTTGGTGAGGAGTGGAGGTTTGAGATCTTCGAAGACAACATCTGCTTTGTTGACACCCACAACACCGATGTTGACATTGGCCACCACTGCTTTCCCCTCAGTCTCAACTACTTCGCCGACATGACCAACAAGGGCTACCCACCATCTAATCCTTGGCACCCACCTTGCCGGCCACCATAGGAGGGCCCTCATCGAGAGCGACCACTACGGTACAATGCCAATGAGGATCTACTGGAGTCGGTCGATTGGAGGGCCAAGGGCACCGTCACCGCCATCAAGGATCAGGGCAGCTGAGGTATTCTCTCATCTCTTCTCTTTCTTTTTTGGCCAAAGCAAAATAAAATCTCTCATCAAAAAAGTAAAACAAAATCACTATTTTATCCTTTGACCTCGTTGGCATTAGCACATTTGGCGAGTCTCGTGGGTGGTGGACTTCAGCAAAGTAGTGGCAATCTCTAGTGAGCTAGGTGCGGGCTTTGTCGGAGAAGTCAAGGTGATGGAAGCTTTCGTGACGAGATTGGAGCCATCATCAATGGGGAGAATGGTAGTCGGGAAAAGGAAGAATCATAGAGCTTATTGGTTAACGCGTTTTGACTCCAAAGAACCATTGTGGATCCCCTACTGTGCACCACGAGGGTTCCATGCTTTTGAACGCATTCCTCATGTTGAAAAAAGTAGACGTGATACTTAAACTTAAGTAGGTAAACTATTTTTTGACCAAAAATCCCTCATGAGTGTATAAATATATATATATATTTTTTTGATGAAATGGGAGGATATATCCATCCAAATAAAATTAAATATAATGGCTAATACAGCAATACGGTTGCTTCGAGAAGAAGATGAACCCGCATGCGCTGTGCTAGAAGATACAAAATTCATCAGTTAGTGAAAAACAAACATTAAAAAGCAAAATGATAATCCCTAAGTCAGCTAAAATCCAGGGCACTATAAATTCTCCCCTACTTTCCTAAGAAAAGAGAGGAGCTTATTCTTGCGTTTACCAACATATACTGATGTCCAACTTTGTAACAAACCAGCTCTATCTTTAAGAATTAACTGATGGGAACGAGCTTCGAAACGGAAGATCCGGTTGTTTGGTTCCTTCCATAAAACCTAGAACATCCTGCTGACCCAACAATCCCAAGCGAATGTCTGTAGCTTCTTTGGAAGTGTTGTTCTCCAAGATGTCCATATTTCTTCAAAAGAGGTTGGAACATGGGGTAGTGAGAACGTCTGTGAGCTCCAACTTCAAATTCGTTGAGAGAATTCACATTGAAGTAGCAGGTGATCAGTTGTTTCTTCTCTAAATATCTTTTTTGAGTGGGGTGTTTTGGTTATTCTACTTTTCAAGGGCTCTATTTCCTTCGCTGTTCATCTTCTCAAATCCCAAAACTTCTTCATCTATCTTCTCTTTATTCCTTTGAAATTTTCTAATTACTGTCTCCCCTCTCGATATCTTTCTTTCAGTATCTCATTTATTTCTGGTGCAGCCTTTCATGAAGAGAGCCTATGAAAAAAGAAAATTGAGCATAAAAAGAAAAGCAGGGGCTGTCGAATGCCATCAGATCTCCGATATTTTTACAGAATTATATGGAGGAAAAAAAACATCCATAAAAAAGAAACCTCATCATCTATCCATTAATTTTCTTTATATTTGTTCATATATTTTTGTAAACTTTGGCTATCGTTGGTTCTCGGCTATTAAGCTATTAAGATACGCATGCATGAATAGAATTATGATTACCTAGCGACAAGAAACTTAACAGGATTAGATGGTGGCCATGTTCTTATAGGAAGGACGGATATTAACATAATTTTTTTGTCCTTACTTGAAAAATAATACTAATAGTGTTTTAGTAAAAAATATTTTACTAAAATAATAATTTTTTACCAAAGAAGTGTAATAATGTTTAATAGTATTTTAGTAAAATTATATATCATTAAAAACTAATAAAGTATTTATTAATAAAATAGATATTATATAAGTTGATAAAATATATTATTTTAAATAAATATTTAATTAATAAAATATTTTATAAATTTTATATTTTTAAATAAAAAATTATTCCGTGCACCATGCGGGCAACATGCTAGTATTTGCTGATAATAAACAGCAACGGGCACTATTATTTGGTGGCCGTGGAAGATAATATCAATTAATGACGCTAAGATGAGAGCACGCTAGCGTGGACCTGTGGAAACCAACGAAGAGTTCCCGTTCGACGCTGTAGCACAAGAATTGACGTGTCTCGCAGGGAATAGGTCCAAAATGCATGGTCGAATCATGAGTTGCCACGCTTTCCCAAAGAGAACCATGGGTTGCAAAGCTAGCTTCGCCGGACCCATAGAACTGTTCGTGTGACCGACCTCTGACCTGAAGCATATTCCATAGTATTTTTTTTTTTTTTTTTTTGCTGCCATTAGACGACACATTCAAATAACTTTTACATAAATATAATCAAAAAAATAAAAAAATAAAAAAAATTGAAACAGTCCAGGGATCTTCCATCTCGATCTCAAGAACTTATCCCGCATGCTCAACTACGTAGGCTGCCATTACTCTACTACATTATCCATCTTCCAAAAAATATATCTAATAGCTAAAACAATATATCCTCCAATAAGATTAAGATATTATGCACCGAAAATTGAATGGCTCCTCCAATACAGCACTGTAATTAGGTCATCACAGTAAAAAAGTCGTTCTCATCAACAAACTGGCCAGGTCCCAAATGTCCTCCCGACAGAGCGTTGAAAAAAACAGTGGTAGACGTTACTACAGCGAAGTTTGCCGAATTCCTTGAAGACTTATTGGAAGCTTTCTGACAATTGATCTCCTACATGCTAAATCAAATTTCCTTCACCCACTCTGAGATAGTACTGCCAACCAAAAAATATATATTTCTGTGTTAGAATTAAATTGATTTCTCCAGAAAAAAAAATCGCAGGAGCAGTAATTTGTATCCTTCAGAATATGAGGGACCTTATCTGTTTGGCCCCAAGCATTTTAATTGCCCAGATCAGTGTCATAGCCATTAATAACATAGGTAAATTTATTTGCTTAACCATGTCAGAAATATCTTCTGCATACCTTTCAAGGTATACGTACAAATAATATAAAAACATAAATGCAATGCATATGTTGCTAATTTTGCTGTGAACATTGCTTCTTCGGCAGAGGTTTAAGTAGCTTAATGCAAGATTAGTCTATTTATACATGAGGGGACTTATAGATAAGTTTAAAAGGTCGGTTGACATAA